>NC_140217.1:34125060-34725060 GCF_951802725.1 Rutilus rutilus | reverse complement strand
TTTGCAATAGACCACAATATTTGCATGTTTGCACTGGTATTCCCTTGTGGAAAAGAGGTGTGAATAACTGTATTCGATGTGCAGTGTACTTAAGTTCTTAAAAGTATTTTTTAATGTACTTCCATATAATATGATATTAATGAAATGAAGGCCACTTATGGGTACTTAACACTTTCTTAACACTTAAAGGTGCACTGTGTAATTTTTAGCCGCATCTAGTGGTGAGGTTGCGAATTGCAACCAACAGCAGTTACGATGGCTGACAGGAAAAGATGTCGTCATCTGAGACAGCAGAGAGTAGCCAGTTAAGCAATGAGTTTTCTTTTCAAAGATAAAGTAAGAAATTATGTTTACTTAATTATTCAGTAAAATGATATGTTATTGCGAATATTATTGTTACTTGTTCATCATTGTGTCAGTGTTTTATTCGCTGACTTTAGCTAGCTTCTTTGCACGAAGAACAACATAGTGACAAAACGCTTTTGTCCGTTTAGGGCTACTGTAGAAACATGTCGGCGCATTTCAGTGTAAGGGGACCCGCGGTGTATTTAGATAGAAATGGCTCATTCTAAGGAAATAAAAACATAGCGGTTGAAAAAACTTTTTTTTTTTTTTTTTATCCGAAGCCAAATCAGATCACAGAAGGTTATTTAAAACACTCAGCTTGCGTTATAAAGTATGTATGGAGCAAAAACTTGGTTTTAATCTCATAAATTGTTGTGTATAAATGGTGTGGTAAACTTTCTTTTTTTTTTTCTTTTTTTTTGCTAACGTGCTAGCTAGCCCTAAGATGCACCTGCCACCTAGCTGTTATTTTTATGAAAATGTTTAAATAGGAATGTTTACTGAAATGTTTCTTTTTTCAAGAAGGGCATTTGATACAGTTTTAAATGTGAAGTGAGAACTTTGATAAAAGAAATTAAGGGATTGAAACAGCGTGAATAGCCAGTCGTTCGTTAGTAATTATACTGAAGACAAAAGAAAAGAATATTTAGAGCCATAACGGAGAGGTATACATAATGGAGAGGTGTGAATGTGTGCAGGGGAGACTGAAACTGAATGGGGCTCGTTTGCACCACAAAACAATAGACTATAGACTGAATGGATCCTTAGAAGATGACAATAAACATCAGTTTGCATTTTAGAGTCTAATCAAAATAAAGTCATAGAAATGATCTTGAAAAACATTTAACTAAATACAGAGTTTTAGACTTATCATCTTCAGATTTTAAATATAACATGGTCAGACACATGTTGCTTTAGCTGCAGTGCATTTCTAGTAGAGATGCGCGGATGGGCTATTATTTCATCCGCAACTGCATCACAAAAATCATCATCCATCCGCCATCCAGCCGCACCAACTTTTTTGACCAATTTTCAAAACTGCACCCGCCCGCCATCCGTTGATTTGTGTATACATATATTTTTCATTTGATTGGTTCAACCGCCCGCCACCCGCCCGAATTTAATTAAAATATTATTTTTCGTCACGTCATCCGCCCAATCCGCGGTTTATCCGCGGAGTCTGCGGCTGTAACCGCCAACCGCGCATCTCTAATTTCTAGATTGATACAATGCCAACTTCAATTTTATTTTCATGAAAATATTTCATAAAAATATATTTCTAATAACTTTACAAAACTTTACAGTAAACTGCCAAGTGTCAGCTTTCAAATGAGATCATATTTGTGCTTTTAGTGCAGAGGGTTCCTGAACTGTATCTTTTTTAGTTTGGGTATGCCATTTCTGCGGATTTTTCAAAAGTGGGGTCGCTGGCTAACAGGTTAAAGTACAACACTTATTTTGATGTTGACTAGCACACAAATATCTTGATAGTTTAAACTGTAGTGTGTTTTTCAATATTACATTTAAAGTTAACATTTTAAATGTACTAAATTGCAACTTCATTACAATTGTGTAATTACAAATATATTTAAATACATAACATACCAGGATCAACAGAAATTACATTTATGCTGGGTACACACCAAAAGATAATCGGGCTGATTTTGGGCCGATTTCCCCCCTTCCGACAATCCTAGCTATGTCCCGATTATCTTGATGGTTCAACAGATTATCTTATCAGATTTTCCCTTGGTGTGAGGTGTGTTAAGAGTGTCCGAACCTGCTCGGAAGAACGTCGGAGCCGCCCCGATCGCGAATCGTAAATATTCAACATGTTTAATATTTACGATCAGAAATCCTGATGTGTGGGGGGAACCCCGAGGACAAACGCGCGCACGTTCTGGAGATTATCACGTGAAACGAAACAATATCCAATCAGAAAGTGAGATGATGGAAGACGGTCATTCTCACACACACACGCACACATGCAGGAAGCTGAGTGTTATAAGGATTCAGTGAGGGATTAAATAGGCTAACTTTTTCTAAAGAGACAATAAATACAATAAAGAATAAATAAAGACAATAAAGAATGAATATATTTCGGTATAAAAGATTATATATAATGGTGGGTACAATGTTTTTTTTGTTGTTTTTTTTAATGTGAATTTTCTGTGAAAATCATTCCAAACACTATCATCATAATTTCTTCATGCATATCATCCGACATGCTTATTCTGAAGTCTCGCGAGGTTTTGCGAGATTTCCTGTGTTCACAGTCGAGAATCTGGTTGAAAATCTGTTTGTGTGTGGTGTGCTGTCTTTGTCACATCATGGCACACCACACACTATAGGAGCAAAATGCTTGAATCTAGGATTTTTTTGTCCTCATGTTTGTGGTCTATCACATTTTGAAAATCTTATAAGATGTAAAAAATCTTTTGGTGTGTACCCAGCATTAGTTTACCATAAAAGCTTGTCAGTATTCGGCTGTACACTTTAACCATAATAAGTAGGCAATAAAAGTAATTATGAAAGTGCGTTTAAAGTCTTACTTCAAGGGGTCATGACATATAGGAGGTCATTGTACTATAAAAATATCCTGTAAGTTTCAGAACTCAAAACTTCCTCATCAGTACAAAAACAGCTTTTCTTGAAACCAAGCTCAGAAAATGACTTGGTTTGGATTTTTCACATTATAACGTAATAGTGCGACGAAAGACCGCCTCTCGGAAGAAGAGCAACACCTACTTCTACATCATTGCCTCTTTAGCCCTGCCCACCGTGTCATGAACTAGTAAATACAAGACAGATGCAAATTATTATTATTTTTTATGTATGATATGTATGATATACATAGAATTTTTTATATACACAATAACTACACAAAAAAAAAAAAGCAATAAAAAGAAAGGGAATCACAAACATATTAAAAATTTATTTAGCCGCACCGATGTAATCATCTGACGTCATGCACGTGCACACAAATGACAATGTATATGTTCACTTTATTGAAAACAAAGGATACTATAAATAGACGAAAAGAACGACAGTGTGACAAACAATGCTACATTCATTCATAATTCCGTTGACATAAAACACCGTAAGCCATCCTTTGTCAATTATAACTGTGGTAACTTTATTTGCTACAACCAAGACTTATAAAACATATGTAATACACATACATGTTTCACATTGTTGGCAAATGTTTCAACTATGTAATGAGATATTTTTCAACATTGACAGTTTTCAAAACAATTTCACACATGGAATGGCAGTGACATTGAAAATGATTTAAATAGCAAAACTGTTACCCAATCATAGCAGTGCTTGGGTGTTTGGAAGAGAGGGTCAATAACAGGATAGATAATAACTTATTACTTCTAAATTATTATGTTTTTTTATGTAAAAATCTTGATGATAACATTATAAGTGAACCTCAGGGAACATACTGAACAAAATGCAGTTCATGACCCCTTTACTTAAGCAGCACAAAAAAGCTCTCTAAAGTTCAACTAATTGCATTTAATATACATTTTAACTAAAATACATATTCATTTAATTGCAATTATCATGAAATTAAGTTTCTGAAAACATATTCAGTACACATCGAAGTATAAACTTTTAGTAATTATTTTCTGTAATAATAACTCTTTTTGAATCTATGCTAAAGTGTGCTTATTTGTTTCCTTCAGCAAATGCAAATCTAGTTTTTTTTTGTGGTTCTTCTCCATAGTTTTCAGCAATTAATTCAGCTTGAACTTAATGTACAGTCCCCACCCAACTTTGCATACTGAATTGCAATGGACTTTTCTTTCTGGCATCTATTTATGCATCTATATAGCACAGGCCTATTACTATCGATCTCTCTTCATTTCTTCTATCATTGGTTTATTTCATTTTACATAGAACTTTAACACTTTTCTATTGCCTTGAAAGAATTGATATTTGTTTCTGGAAATGCAAATCTAGTTGTTTTGTGAAACGAATCCCATACTTTAAGCTTATAAGAAGCAGTAATATTTTCCAAACATTTTCCTTCCCAACTGCATTTCCTTTCTGAGAAATGAAACTTCAAGTGCACTCCAGGGGGAAAGTAGTCTTGCAATTTGTGCGAAGAATACTGAGTTCAACCATTGATTTTTTTTCAAAACTTCTTCCAGAGTTCCCAAGTCTGTTACTCTCACCAGTGCTTCAGGTTAAGCTGAGCTGACAGGCTGGAAACCAACATGTCGTCCTTTTGGCGGAGGGTCCCAGGTTTATGTTACCAGTAAATATCTGCAGAACCTTTGCATTGCTCATACTGTAAATCGGGAAAACCCGTAATCAGTCTAAATTATTACAAATTTAGATACTGCATCAAATACTGAATATAGAACTTGTCAGTCATTACATTATACATCTTAAAAGATGTCATAACCCTCAAGCAATGGTGGATGCAAACAGATGGAAGCTAAAATTGCTTGAGTCAAGTTCTATTAATAGTCTTCGTGAGAATACTCAAAACCGCCTTGAGGAAGTTCTGGGGGACATGGAGTTATACTGCATTCTTGTCTCTAGGGTAACAGTGTCCGCCTCACTTGTCTTTGGTTTCTCCTACACAGTGAGGCTATCAACATCTGTTCCTCCCAATATTCTACCCAGAGTTCTGGCCCTTCCTCATGAATGAAGAATCTGGGTCCTTTCACACTCCACCCCAAAAGCTCTAGTTCGTTTGCTTGGTGTGAAAAATTACATCTGGGATGTGGTACTTGCGAACTCACAGAATTGCAGAAGCAAACCACTGTTTGATGATGCATAATTGCAAAAACGTGTGGCCAAATAAAGCATCTCATGACTCTAGATAGGCAGTGCTGAATAGATTAACACATTAATGCGTTTGTTAGTTAAATAACGTGTTCCAGGAAATCTTTGTTCTTAGAGCCGCTCTGGTGCTCGAGAATGGAGAGCAAGTTTCATTCGATTCTCCAATAGGAAAGACAATCAATTTGAGTGAGAGGAAACATTTAAAAGCCATGAAATGAAAAATGGGCTTGCATTTATAGAAAGTTGAATTAATAAGAAACTGCTCTGCTTGGAATGTAACTGTGAAAGTCATATTTGTCCAGAAGAGCTAGGAAAAGTTTTCCAAAGGTCATATTTACTTTCACTGGTAAAAAAGTCATATGTAATTAATTCCCATTTAAAGCTGATGTGTGTAATTTGTTATGTTAAAATAGTTTCCCCTATTTTCAGCTTAATGTGCAGACAAGGTGTAATTTTAAGACCGGACTACCCATTTATCCAAACCAAAAAGTCCAAATAAAACTTTTTATTGACATTTAATTTGAAAATGTAACTTGCATAACAATTTTTATTTATTTATATATTTTTTGAAAAGCTTCAAATAGTCGATACTGAATGCAAAATAAGTTTAGGAAATGTCACGCCCCTTACCATAACCTTGAGTTTCAGCACATGTAACTCAACCAGGCCTTGGCACTTAAAAAAAAAAAAAAAAAAAAAAAAAGTTATGCCTTGGGTGGGAATTATTTAAATGAGGGATATTGTGACATAGTTTCCTGGAAGAGAACTCAATACCTACAATAGAGTTGTTTCAGGGAGTTCAGAAACGGTGTTTACTGATATAGAGAATAACTCCCTTTGAAGTGACTTTGTACTTTGTAACTTTGCAGTCTGTGATCATGCTCAAACATTACACACTAAAGAAATATGAAAATATAATTTTTTTCTTTTTAAATAATAATAATATTATTTATTTTTTCTTCTTCTTCTTCTTCTTCTTATTCCTGCAATTACATTTGGTGCTGCTTAAAATAAAAACAGCTGCTTTAAGAATATTTGGGTTAGTCTTGAATCCAAAATGTTATTATAATAATTCATAATTGTAATAATATACATTTCTAATAATTTTTTAGAGCATTTTGGTTTGCTGTAGTGAAGAAGAAAAAACACTGCAAAATGGCAACTTCAAGACCAAGCTGAATTCACTGTCCACTGTTTGCATCCGCAGTCAATCGAATCAACGCTCAATCAGTAAATGGTCATCCATATATGGCTAGCACTCACTGGGGGAACATTATATCACCTAATGAATATTCATGAGCCAGGTTTATAATGTCTCCCCCCTCCAATTTTCATTTCCAGGGTACCGACTACTCAGATTTTGGTATTGTGACAAACCTAGCTGTAATATGCTAGTATAAAGTACTTAAAAAAAAAAATGCTTATAAGACCTCCAAGATTTATTGTAACTCATTGCTGGATGCTGGATATGGACAGAAGGAATGGTGACAGTTATGTGCATTTATTCATGCTTTATTTTTTATTCATACACATATAAAAGGTTCCATTATGTAACTCTGGTTATCCAGACCACTCCCACAGCTGTATTTAGAGGATGCTGGACGGATGGAGTGAGACTTGAGGGCCGTGATATGAATAACCATGAGCATCACTGCAGTGCCATGGCGTCTCCTTACAGCTTCATGGGAGTGTTTGCACATCTGTCCAGGGCCTAGAGAAAGAGCAAGAGCCAGAATGAAAGAAAAGGGACGACAGGGAATGAGAAAGAAAGGCAGAAACAAACAAACAAAGATAATTAATAGCTTAAGTCTTGGCTGTGCGGGTCGATAGAATATCTCCCATGGTGCTTTGCTCACATATATCTCCATTCTGTCTCTGCATCGCAGTAATACAGTAGATGAGTAGGATGTCCAACTGAATAATCCTATTAAATGTTTCCCTGTGACTTAGGAATTCGGTTTTTTAAGGACAAACGAAAACATTTTCAATCATATTAGTTGCCTTTGTTCCAAAGATTGATCCCTAAGTGTAGGATCTTCAATTACATTGGGAGCCAAAAGTCTGAGATCACTTGATGGAAAATAATTTAAGTTAAACGTTGAATTGAAACATGATTTTTAGAATACCTTTGGATTTTTATTTTTATTTATTTATTTATTTATTTTATTTTATTGTTTAAATTAAGTTAATAATTTCCTATTCCTGTCATTCCCATTCAAATTTAAATTCTACTTCCCATGGGATGTGGCTAATTCACTTTCAAAATCCAACATATGATTTTGAAAGGAAGCTAATTCATCAGTTCTGAATGCTTAATTTCACAAATTTGATAAGTGACCTAGAAATAGGGCAGAATTTATATTTCTTCATTTTATATCATGTGTTTTTTAATTCAAAATACTAAAACTTTGTTTATATCCATGTACAGGGACGGATTATGGCGATGATGTGCCCCTGGGCACGGATGTCTCAAAAGGCCCCCTTCATCAAATTTTTCGACAACAGTATTGCACCTGTATGCCCCATCATACAGGATTAACAATGACACTAATACGCAGGGAGAGAATGCACACAATATTCTGTACTTTCACACCACAAATTGGTTTATCAACATACTGTACAACATACTGTACCACATACTCTGACATACTCTGACACACAAGCTTCTGACCTCTCCAAATCATATCACAGGAGAAAATTCCATGAATAATTTACATTTACATTTCTACATTTAGCATCGTTCACCACAGGCATTTAGCTTAGAACAAAAAAGTTGGTTTAACTTTACCTTAGCTGAGGGGGTATCTTTCCCGATTTCCTCAGAGAAAACGCTTCCACAACATCATCAAAATCCAGTTCCCTCACAAGATCGCATTCAATGGCCAGTTTTGCTTCTTAGTTCGCTTTTTACTCTTGCCATGAGAGAAAATGAACGTTCTCCTTCACAGTTGCTATTGGCAGGGTGAGGAAAAGCTTTAGGGCAACAATTGGGGAAAACCGAAGGCAGTCCATAATCAATAATTGTTTTCAGCATTTTTGATGGTGATCTGTCCGGCTCCATTGAAATGAAAGATCTGAACTGAATCAGCTCATCAGTTAAGTCATCAGGGTAAGCAGCAGAAAGGTTATAAAGGTTATGCGTTGTACTTCATGCTTATAAGACTGACATACACCTGTCACACTTAAAGCACTCCTCTCAAAGTGTTCAAATAGTTCTCGCTGAGCTGATACAAACTCATGCAATGATTCAAGCAGTCGCATCGCTGTTCGAAGGTCCATATCATTTTTTTGTAGACATAAACTGGTCACGTTGAATCGTTCGAGTATAGTATTCCAGAACTGCGCCATGAATGCAGTTTCCAGTTTGTCCATCTTTGCGCGCAGTCCCGATGCTTCGTTGCGTGTGTCCCTTTTTTCGTTCTCATCTGCAGCTATACTGTAGGCCTCTCTTATATTACTATAATTTTGCCAGAGAGCTTTTGGCCGAATCAACCCTACAGCTCCACCGAGTATTAGACAAATGCTTAAGTGTTAAGTTTGTCTTTTCGAACACTTTTGCCCATCGGCGAGTAGATGCAGAACAAAATGAATACAACGACTGTAGCAGACTAAAGTACTGTTCGACATCTGGACTGCTGTCTATACTGTTTACACCTACTAAATTCAATGAGCGAGCAGCACAAGGTATGTAATGGATCAATGGATGTATCCTGTTGTATATTGTGTTAACCCTGCTTATGTGACTACATGTCCCATGATGCACTTTGTACATGTGTTTCCGGATTTGTTCCGGTGTTATGTCAGTGATGTATGAGAGAGTAAACAGAGCAGTCACACTAAGTTTGTGTGTGTGTCATAATTGCCTGCATACGCCGTTATACTCTTCTAAAAGACACAATACAGTAAAGTGGCGACGAGGATCTTGTTAATCCGCGTGTGTGGTGTAAATGCGGAAATGAAGTGGCTTGACGGCGAGATTGCTGGAAATGAGAAATAATACGAGCCTGCTGCTAATCCACGTCTTAACTGACGAGGGGGAAGAAAGACAACGATTCAGATAAGTGACTGAATTGATTGAAAACGACAGAGAACGGCACAAAATGGCAGCAGTTTTTGGCAACATTGGTCCCTTTGATGAAAGTAGTGAGCAGTGAAGCTCTTACACAGAAAGATTTGAGTACTTTGTAGCAGCAAATGCTATTACTGAAGAGAAAGTTGTACCCACTTTTTTAAGTGTGATGGGTCCAAAGACATATACACTACTGCGTAACCTCCTGCAGCCAGAAAAACCGGGAGAGAAAACGTATGATCAAATAGTGGGCACTCTCAAAGCGCATTTCTCTCCAAAGCCCTGTCCAAAGCACAGCAACTGAGCTCAAACAGTAAAGTGTATAAGATGGAGACCGAAAAACAAACTGAAAATAAAGGCCCATGTTTTCGCTGTGGTAAGACGGGACACTCACCTGTTTCGTGTTGGTTTAAAGATGTGGAGTGCCGCAGCTGCAAGAAAAAAGGACACATTGAGCGTGCATGTAAAAATAAAACAGAAAAGAAGAAAAAAACGCAGCAGAAACCAGTATACAGAAGGAAGCAAAAGCAACGCGTGTTTGCAGTTGGCCAGGAAAACAAGGAGGTTACTGACACATCTGATGAGGAATTTCCTTTGCATGTGCTCACTGTCGCAGGTGGAACCAAGGCTTATAAGGTCACCGTGCTGCTGGAAGGACAGCCTGTGAAAATGGAGACTGACACTGGTGCTGCTGTGTCGCTTGTGTCGGATGCGGTTTACAGCGAAATACTGAGCCACCTGCCACTCACACCACCTGATGTGGTTCTTAATACTTAACCTGGGGAAGCGGTGACCATGAAAGGACTCACTCAGGTCACAGTTGAACTGAACGGACAAAAAAAAAACTGCCACTGTATGTGGTCTTAGGTGGTTACCCCTCGTTGATGGGACGTTCTTGGCTGGAGCAACTCAAGGTGGACTGGCCGGCCATACATATGATGATACCTAAAACACTGGACCTTGAAGGTATTCTCCAAAAACACAGTGATGTTTTCAAACTGGAGTTGGGCAGCATGGAGGGAATCAAGGTGAAATTGACTGTAGAGCCGGGAAGCCAGACAAAATTTTTAAAGGCCCGGCCCCTTCCATTTGCGCTAAAACCCAAGGTAGAGGCAAGCTTAGCTGAACTCATGAAGGAGGGTGTGCTGGAACCAGTCAGTGTGAGTAAGTGGGCAACACCCAACACCCAAAGACGGAGGCATAAGGATCTGTGGGGATTTTAAAGTCACTGTAAATCCAGTGTTGTCAGCAGAACAATACCCCTTGCCTCACATTAATGATCTTTTTGCTGGGCTGACAGGAGGGCAAAAATTCAGCAAAATCAACCTCAACCAAGCGTACCTGCAGATGCATGTTGAGGAGCAGTCCAGAGAACTTCTCACCATCAACACCCACAAAGGCCTATTTCGGTATAAACGGTTACCATTCGGAATTACTTCGGCTCCATCCGTTTTTCAGCGAGTGATGGATCAGATTCTGGCGGGCCTTCCAGGAGTGGTGTGTTACTTAGACGACATTCTAGTGACTGGTACTGATGAAGAGTCGCACTTACAACATCTGGATGCTACCCTTGAGAGACTGAAACAATACGGATTGAGAGTGCGCAAGGATAAAGGTGAATTTTTCCAGTTTTCAGTCGAGTACTTAGGCCATGTCATTGATGCCTCTGGTTTGCATACATCTCCATCCAAGGTTAAGGTCACTGTGGATGCTCCAGTGCCCGAAAATGTAAGCCAGCTGCGGTCTTTCCTCGGTTTACTAAATTATTATGGGCGTTTCATTCCAAACATCGCTACGCTGCTGGAACCTCTGCACAAATTGTTTTGTCATTAGAAAAATTGGAGGTGGACCTCTGAATGCCAGGAGGCATTCAAAAGAGTAAAGGAGACACTTTTAAGGTCAAATGCCCTCACTTATTTTGACCCTTCTCTTCCCATCCAGCTGGCCTGCAACGCTTCTCCATATGGTGTGGGAGCTGTCTTGTCCCACATCATGCCAAATGGTTAAGAGAGGCCGATCGCATTTGCTTCCAGGAGTCTGAGTAAAGCAGAAGCAAACTATGCTCAGATCGAGCGAGAAACGTTGAGCATTGTGTTTGGAGTTCGCAAGTTTTATCAGTACATCTTTGGAAGGAAGTTCACGTTGCTGACCGATCATCGCCCACTCACTGCAATTTTTGGCACACACCATGGCATTCCCTCTCTTGCTGCCAGTAGGATGCAAAGATGGGCTTTGTTGTTATCCGCTCACACCTATGATATCAAATATCGGAATTGCACGGAAATGCGGACGGTCTGTCCAGATTGCCTCTCGCTGACAGGATAAAAGAGGCACAAGTTGCGGAAATGTTCTACTTCAGCCAGGTGGAAAGGGCCCCAGTAACAGCTGTGCAAGTACGTAAGAGCACACGCAATGACCCTATCCTGTCCAAGGTCATGGATATCGTCATGACAGGAAAAGGGGAGAGTGATGACCTGGAGCTAAAACCATACATCTCTCGACGTCATGAACGTCATGCTTGCTGTGGGGAAGGAGAGTGATTATTCCCCCGGCTCTGCGCGAGCAAGTGCTAAAACAGCTGCATGTGGGACACTGTGGAATGGTCCGAATGAAAGAAATTGCCAGGAGTTACTTCTGGTGGCCAGGAGTGGATGGGCAAATTGAGGAAAAGGCAAGAACATGTACGTCATGCCAGCGCATACGTAATGTACCACAACTGGCACCGCTGCACCCAGGGGAATATCCAGAGAAACCATGGCATCGCATTCATGTTGATTTTGCAGGCCCAGTCGAGGACAAAATGCTGCTGGTTGTTGTGGATGCACACAGTAAGTGGTCTGAGGTGGCTATTAGAGATGCGCGGATGGGCTATTATTTCATCCGCAACCGCATCACAAAAATCATCATCCAGCCGCACCAACGTTTTTGACCAATTTTCAAAACCGCACCCGCCCGCCATCCGTTGATTTGTGTATACATATATTTTTCATTTGATTGGTTCAACCGCCCGCCACCCGCCCGAATTTAATTAAAATATTATTTTTCGTCACGTCATCCGCCCAATCCTTGGCTGTAACCGCCAACCGCGCATCTCTAGTGGCTATCATGAAATCTACCTTAGCTGAAAAGACAATTGAGAAACTGGGAGAAATTTTCAGTAGATTTGGACCTCCAGTGCAATGGCCCCCAATTTACATCTCACGAGATGGCCACATCTCTACAAACAAACGGGGTGCAGCATATCACGTCATCACCTTACCATCCTGCAACAAATGGGTTAGCAGAAAGGTTTGTCCAAACCTTGAAACATGTGTTGAAAGCTTCACTCGGGCAGGGGACATTTCATCAATGCCTTCATAGCTTCTTGCTGTGCTATCGCAGTACTCCGCACGCAACTACCAAAGGGTCACCAGCGTCTTTGTTGTTCAATAGAGAGCTCAGGACAAGCTTTGAGCTGCTTAAACCAGCAACACTCAAAGAAATTGTCTTACGACAGCAAAAGAATCAGGTACAGCGACGAAACCTGCGAGCCAAGGACAGAACCTTTTCGATAGGCTCACCAGTGCTGGCCCGGAACTATGGTGGTGGTCTGAAATGGGTTCCGGCTACTGTGGAGGCTCAGACAGGTCCAGTCTCGTATAAAGTCAAAACTGCTTGGAATTTTTCTTGGAGGAGACACACTGATCAGTTGCTTAAGGGAGCCAACGCATTTACGGATCTTCCCGAAGTCGCGGATATCACTGACCAAATTAGTGACAGTACGCCAGCTCCTGAAGTACTCACCACTGAGCCTACCAAGACCTCAAATTGTCCATCTGTAAAGGAACAGGCATCACCTGTTGTACCGACAGAAAATGGAAACCAAATAGGCCGCCGATACTTAGTTAGGGAGCGGCACCCACCTCAGTGTTTCTTGGATTACACTTAGTTAGGAGTTACCCTTATTGTTTCGGGGCAGAAAAATCCCCAAAAGGGTCAGCTAGGGTTTGAGGTAGTCTACCCTCACTCCCAGGGAATTAGTTGTGTTCATATACATAAGGAAATTAACAAGAAGACTGAATGTCAAAAGAGAAGTTGAATTTCATAAATTCATGACTACTGATTAGGGCTGTAATCTCCCAGTCGATTAGTCGATTATTTGGTCGAAACATTCTGGCTCGACCAAAATTCTGATTGGTCGATTTTTTGCCGCGTTCATTTCATCAGGTGGAAAGCACTAATTGCTAATGGGGGTGTTTTCAGAGCACCCGTTTCACAGGTAACAGTCTGTCTTCAGAACACCCCCCTTGTTTTCACTTCTTTTGGATTAGCCCAACCCACTGGAGAAGAGAGACAGATTGAAGAAAGTAGGCTACTAGAAGGTTTGCTGAATATTATTTATTTGGCTGCACAGAGCGGCTGAAATGACAGTGTCTGTCAGTTAGTATAATACATATGACAAAAACAATTGTCTAAATTATGTTGCATATTCCTCAAAAGTTCTTGTGATGATATCACTTGTTGACAACATAGTACTATTTTCGGAAATCATAGGCTATGATATTGCAGGTGCACGTGATGCAACGCTGTCAGAGCCGACAGACTCGTGTGTCATTTCAGTGCAAAATAATTGTGTGTCATGTCAGTCAAAAACGATTTAATATACTGCAAATAGCCTTCTAGTTTTTTATGTTTATTTATAATTCATTTAGGCGGACATCAAGTCTACCAAGTACTGCGCACAGTGCGCAGCTAATTAATTTAAAGTTTTTTTTCCTAATGTAATTTTTAGTCGAAAATTTCAGGACTTCAGTCGACCAAGATTTTCTTTGGTTGATTACAGCCCTACTACTGATATTAGTTTAATTTGTAATCTTTGTGTTACCTCAAAGAGTTAGGGGGAAGGAGATGTTGTATATTGTGTTAACGCTGCTTATGTGACTACATTTCCCATGATGCACTTTGTACATGTGTTTCCGGATTTGTCCGGTGTTATGTCAGTGATGTATGAGAGAGTAAACAGAGCAGTCACACTAAGTTTGTGTGTGTGTCATAATTGCCTGCATACGCCGTTATACTCTTCTAAAAGACACAATATATCCGTTTTATGTGAGCCTGCAGTCCATTGTATCTGCCCGACATATTACTTGCATTATCGTACGATTGGCCTCTACAGTGTAATATGTCCAAGCCAAGGTTGTTTACCATTTTAATGACGTAATCACACAAACTCTCACCTGTGTGACATGAAATGGGCTCAAAAGCTATGAATCATTCTAGTACATTCCCTTTCTCATTGACGAATCTGAAGATGAATGTTAACTGGTCTGTGTGGGACAAATCTGGTGTTGAATCAACGATGACTGAATTCATTCGCGATTAGTTGTTTTGTTTTTTTTCTCCCAATACATCAATAAACTCCTCACATATACTTGATGGCAAATAAGATACAATTCCCCTTCCTTTTTGGCCGCGTGTTTTAATATGCTCCGATAGAAAGGGGTCAAAATTAGATATCAGCTCTAAAATTCCTAGATAGATCCCTCTCTCCTGCAGTTTGTTTGACCAGAGCTGAGTTCATCGCCTGAGTGTTTTTAGATCTATGCAATAAGGCTAGCATACAGGACATATGACCTGGGCTCCTCTCATGTTCAAAAATCCGTTCTGGGTGCTTCCAGTCACTGAATCCGTCTGTAAAGGCGTGTCTTTTGGATGAGAAACGTTTGCAAGAATAGCAGAACACCTGTCCCGTTGATGGAGAATATAAAAGCCACTCTCGTGACACAATCTGGCCGTTTGATTAAGTGAGTGTGTAATAAATCATTTTAAAATTTAAAATATAATTTTAAAATCATTGGTAAGGGAGCGAGTCTTGCCACCCAGACCGCTATCCCTTACGGAAGAAGTATATTTTGAGCTTCGGTTATGGAAAGCGGAAGCCCCTCTGTTAATAAGAATACTTCTCACCGAATCCCTTTTTATATCTCCCCACAGTGCTGGGTCGTTGTTTGTCTCCCAAAACAGGTGGTCATCATCTGTCTTACTCTTAGTGTGATCATCCTGACATGGTGATGGTGACGGTGGCTGTGGCGGCGCCAGCGGCTTGTAGTAATCACAGGCCGGCCAGTATCACTGCTATCACAGTTAGTTGTGCTAGCACTTGTTGTTGTTAGCATCAGCAGTGTTTGCATTTAAAAAAAAGCTGGAGGTTGTTGGTAGCTTTTGTAGCTATTGAGCTTCTCTTGCTTCTTTGTCCTTTTTTTGCTTTCTTTTCATTGATCCACTTGGTTGTGGTTTTAAACTCACTTTTGTTTTGTTTTTCGAGTGACCGTCTTCTACGCATGACTTTATATTACGCAATGATTTTCACTCGCCTCTAGATGTCCCTCTCAACAGCGCAGCAATACATTCAAATGATTTATTTGATTTATTTACCAGTTAATACTTTGCAACTGCAAAAAAAAAAATCACATTATTCCACAATATTCAAAACAATTTTACTGAAAATAAAATAAAAATAATTATTATTATTTGAAAAGAATGTACACAGTACATTTGACAGGGCCCCCTGCTGGCCCAGTGCCATAGGCAAGTGCCCAGTAGGCCCGTGCGTTAATCCGTGCCTGTCCATGTATGAATAAAAGAAATCCCAGATTTTTAACATGGTCTCAGATTTTTGGGCCCTATACTGAAGGTGTTTATGAATGAAAGGATATTTGTGTAGCATTGCCTGCTTGGAGCAATTCCTTCATAATTCATGGCAACAGATGAATAAATAATGCAGATGATAGAGCAGTGGTGTACCACAGAGAGCAAAGGGACTGAGCATGGTATCTTACACCTCGTAGAATCTCTGCATGATAAGGCTGATAAATAATGCTTACTTAATGTAATATAATATGTGATGTACACAGAATTCTCTCAGTTATTTATAGCTGGCTGCAGTGAATCAGAGACAAATTGAATGGGTAAAATGCAGTTACTTGTGTTGATCTTCTGGGTTTGTGTTGATCTAGGTTTTCTTTTAGTTCATTGTGAATTATTGTTCCATTTGATTTTTGCATGGTTGCTGGATTGAAAGCATATGGAAAAGAAGAATAACTGCAAAAGTAGAGTAAATTATTTAGATATCAATAGTCACCTTTTTCTAACCATTAATCAGCAAATCTTTTTTTTTTTTTTATCTCTTTTGGAGGAGGCACGGCCTCCCTTGTCTCCTCAGAGAAAACGGCCAGAGTAAAGATATTGTTACATTGAGGGTCCGTAGGCTATGGATGTTTGATTACGGTGACCATATACTAACCTTAGTCCATACATTTTAAAAGATGGGCATGAAGAGCTGCCTCTTTGCTACATAATGTCTGATCATCTTATGATTTGTTTATCATTCCCTGTACAGACTCAAGCATACCTTTTGAGCGCAAGACAGCACTCTTCAATTCCAGACCCGAAGGCATTCCCGACTTTTTTTTTCTGCCCTGACCAGCACATGATTCAATTCAGTCTTCAGTCCTGCCTCCAGGGAAAAAGCTGAAAAACACTATGTTTGTGAAACGCCTTATTGTTTTTCTCCTCTGTCTTTTATGCTGTTTTCAAAGGAGGGCTTTGCGGCATCTTAACCCTGTATCAATATCAGTTATTTGCTTGTAATGTCTGTAACCGAGTGTGTTATCTAATACCGCAGTAGGTTCACGCTAATCAAATGAACACGTTTGTGTGCGATAAGTAGCCTACCTCACAAGATCATCCGAGGCATTGATGGGAAACATACTGCACCGGTTCTCTTTGTTGACTCTACTTCAAGCAGGACCTCATTCGATATTTTCAATATCTTCTGGGTTCCAGTAATGGGCCAAATTTATAATGCGCTTGCTGCTGAGGGACCTTGAAGGGTCGAATTCTGAAATGAAGGAATAGATTTGGAGAGTTTTGAAAGGTGCCAGTAGCATACATCACCATGGAAAATGGTTGCCCAGTGGTGCTGTGGAGTTGACTTGGGCCACCGCTGAGTGATGAGCAATCTTCAGTCGCAGCATGGCACAATAACAAAGTAAACAGCCTATGCTGCTCTCAGCATACATAAATCTACAATATTTGATAAATAAGATTTGCCTGCTGTAATTGATTCCATGTGGAGATCCAAATAGAAACCTCTGAGGCCTTGGTAAATCTAATCAAGAGGGAGGTTAGTCATATGGTGAGTTACCTAAGGCTTTGTAATAATGGATCAATAATTATAACCTTCATAATTACTGGAGACAAACATGTAGATTATTATATATAGTGCTCAAGATTCAGTCTGACATTTACTCTCCTCTGAGATTCTGCTCAGGCTGTTCTCAGAAACCATGCATGCCTCATTCCAGGCAAGGTGCAAATGCAGTACGGATTCTGTTGATAAAAGTGCCCGGCTAAAAGGGATTTTTGAATTAAATATATATATATATATATATATATAGTTAGATATCCCAGTTGACGTTGTGGATTGCTGGGGTTCTTTATCATTGTGAAGTCTGTGGGAGTTCTTGAGGAAAACATGATAGACATCCAGTCACTCGTGAAAATGCGACTCTGTCTGGGTTTACCGTGTTCGATTTAAAAGGGACGACAGAGGCATAAAGTCTCAAATCCTAAGACAAAACTTTTGCTTCAAGAAAGAAGACAAACAACTTTTTTTCCTCCATTGTGTGCTACTTTATAAATGTAGAAATAATGAATCAGCTTCTTTTTCTCTAGTGAAAATATAAATTGGGACAATAGAAAATCTTTATGATTTGAAATGAGCTATTTAAGTGAATGTTTCACGGAGAAATGAAAATTTACTCGCCTTTAATTAGAACTTTTATTTCTGTCTGTTAGAAAGGGTTAGGAAGACTTGGAATATAGCGCATAACTATACGTTTTTTTTATGATACCTGATTTCTTGTCCTTTTTGACGCTTCTCTCTATTGTAATTGAATGGAAACATTGTTCAGAATTCTCTTTTCTTTTTTCCACAGACAATAGACAGTCATACTGGTTTGAAATGAGATGAGGGTGAATAAATGATGACAGAATATTTATTTTTGGGTGAACTGTCCCTTTAATTGTTAGCCAAGACAGGCTTCTAAAACATATGGATGCGTTGTTAGTATCTTCTCTTGAGCTTTTTTCACAATGTGTCTGGAAAGGATAATTGACTCTGCCACCAATCAGGCGATCAAGTTCTGACATCCTGTCACTTTGACTCTGGGCTTGACTCTGAATGTGTCATTGCTATTATTAGAGCCTTCTCACAAAATTAGATTGAGCCTCTTTTTTTCTTTATATATTTCCCTAAAGACCTTATGAAATGTTTTGACAAGCACTTTTATGTATTTACTTTTGAAACAAGAAGTTGGTCGTCTTCTTTCTTTCTTTCTTTCTTTCTTTCTTTCTTTCTTTCTTTCTTTCTTTCTTTCTTTCTTTCTTTCTTTCTTTCTTTCTTTCTTTCTTTCTTTCTTTCTTTCTTTCTTTCTTTCTTTCTTTCTTTCTTTCTTTCCAAATAGCCATCAGGGGCTATGTTAATAGCCAATCCCTGACCCCTGGAAATAATAGATGTTCCAATTCTAAAGAACATTTGATCTCAAATTGCATTATCAAATTATTATTACTTCTACTTTATTGGAAGTTTCTTAATACATTGCTCATGCCATAAGTTTCCATGGACACAGAAAGAGCTACTTTCAATCTGTTTAGGAAGTCAGTTCCAAAAAAGAAGTAAATAAATAGAAAACTGACCTACCCACACAAATAACTCCTATAACTCCTATATTTCTCCATCTTGTCAGTGCCCATCTGTTCTCAGATCACCCCTCCTGCTGTTCGTTATTATTTGATTAAGCATCAAATATAACCCTGCTGGAAATGCTTGTGCATATTTTGGTCAACTCATGCAAGACGTTCTTGAATGCATCAAAACACCATTTGTTCCTGTTACAAAGTCTTTTTATATTTAAAATAAATGAGCTAAATTTGATTAAAGTGTAATTCTATTACAACAGGTACTGTGCGTAATAGGTTCAACCAATGGTGTGAGTTTGGGGTGGGACAACCAATGGCAGATGGGAGGGTTTGGAAAACCTGATTGGAAACAATCATTATTTTTGTATTTCTCTTTCATATCTATCTATCTATCTGTCTGTCTGTCTGTCTGTCTGTCTCCTTTTTCTACTGTAAAATACTTTATTTAGAATATAATAAAACAATAGTTTCATACACATCCACCCAAGTCACTGTGTGACTTTGTCTGCTTTAATGTTGTCTCATTCAGTGACATTTGGAGTTCTTACCTTGAGGCCTTCAGTCATTTAAAATATCTCCTGACTCAACGTAGCATATGCACACAGCAGAGGGCTGCAAGTGACTGCGAGACTCCTGCCGTTAGGAAGCCTCTCCATATGGCATATTTGAGGGTTCTCTTTTCTGTCTAATTAAAGCAAATCAGTGTTCGTCTCTCAGCGAGGACAGGTCAAACGCTTTGAAAACGCCCTCTCCTTGGAACGGCAACTATCGGTTTGTGTGGAGGCTGACAAGGGCTCAGTGTTTTCTCAGAAAGGATATAAGAAGTTTAATGAGCTTATTATTATGCACTCTTTTTTTCAGTTAATCTGCATATGACTATTTGCTGATATGACACAAGGTTAATTCAAGGCATCTGTGAAAGTAAGAGGGTTGGAGATTGCAACGATTAGACTTTCGACAACAAAAGACTACAACAAAGGAGGTAGCATTATGGTTAAACACAGTAAAGTACATAATAACAAAACAATACATTGATACTGAGAACTGGTGCAATTTAAGGACCCAGCAGAGCAAAACTTTAACACATTCGGGATCCAAGGCTAAATAATGAAGATTCTCCGTAGAACATCCAGATTTTTCTACCATTTAACAAGAGGAAAACCCAATTTTTTTTTATTTTAATAGGCTTTAAAAATATAACTTTTAACTTTTGAAACAATCTTCTCATAAATCCATTATAATAAAAATCACATTTAGCTGTGCCTTTAATATAGAAAGGTAAATTGTAAGTCATGGTCTGGAGATGGGTCTCAACTTATGTTCTCTGAAAGTCTCACAGTCTAGTTTAATATACCTAATTACCTTCAGCACTGGCGGGTACGGTATCTTGACCATTACAGACAATTCCACAGCTCTGAATGGCTACTATACAAAGTATTTCATTGATTGAATGCTGCAATAAATTCAGTATCTTCTATTTTTCAGGTCCCTTGGACTGGCAGGTCTTGGCCTTGGTCTTAGGGGATCTGGTATTGATCTCAGTTGACAGTGCAGAAAAAATAAGGATAAAGCAAGCCACTTGACTTCATTGTAGAGTATAAACACTATGGCTCTGTGGTGCATTTAGAACATTGTTCTATTCGAGTACTCTAAAAAAAATTTTTTTTTAATTATTTAATATATATCTGAATAGATCTGACTGCACTAGGTTACACTACCAAGTCATTTTTAAAGGTCAGATCAGTTTGAAATAGCTCCTTATGGTAACAAATGCCTATCTTTACAGAATATATTTGAGCTGCCAAACATAGCAACGTCTCCCTCAACCAGTGCAGTGAGTTTGGACAGGACTACCAGTAATAAGCTGTTCGATGGGAGTTTTTCGACATGTTGTTCTTTATTTTGCAACTAGTAATCATGACACTTTTTTTTCACAGGAAGTGTGTGTATCTCACAGTCGGTGAAAATCCCCCGTGAGCCAAAACCAGGAGAGTTTGATAAGATAATTCAGAGACTGGGAGAAAATCCGAATGCGAGGGTTGTTATTATATTTGCAAATGAGGATGATATAAGGTGAGTGGATTCTGTTGTTTTTTAAATTAACAACTATCTTAAAGGATTATACTATTTTTCTTTTTCCAGGAATTATATAGTATAAGTTCTTTATTGTGGCTACGACGAAGCAGTTAAACTCGTTTCTGCAATTAATTGGCTTCTGCAGAGTTAAAAAGTTAATAAAAGAAACCCCAACATGTGTATTGTATTCTAATCTAACATTTGAAACACACAACAAGGACTCTGCATAGAGGTGAAAAACTAATTTCCCTGACCTCTATTATAACATTTAATTTTGCCCCATGGGAAGGTCTACAACGCCCCAGCAATGAGCACCTGGAGTACCTAATCAGAACTATTAGAACCCAGCTGTTCTCATGAAAATTGACAAAAAGCCTTCACTTAAATGTGCTATTAGACATCCATTGAATAATAATCGTTTTAATTTGAAGGAATAATTATGGTCAAACTTTTTCAATTTGTTGCTTGCTTGAGCGTTCAGGATGACTGTTTAATCATGCTTATCTAATTATTGTTTGTCAGCCATTGTCCTTGAGATCATAATGGTTTGTTTATCCATGTTCACATCGATGCACCTGTAATTCAGTATGTTTTTCCTAATGGAAAAAAAGAAACTTTATAGACAACATGATGAAATTAAAATGGCCCCTTTGTTCTTTTATACATGTTCTTGATTTTATTTTGCATGATATTCCAAAAATATCTTTCATTAGAATGTAACAACTTGATAACTTGCTTCAAGTTTCCTTTTTAGCTGGTGTCACCTCGGCCATGCAGATTGTTGATTAATATTAACCAATAACCAAATGGCTATTTAGGAATTGTATTAGGCAGGGGTTGGACAATGAAACTGAAATTCTGACCAATATAGTGTTGAAGGTTTCATGCCTATATGTGCGGCCTGGTGGCCGATCTTCATTGATTTTACATTCCATCAGTAAGACCAGAGTGTGAAGGTTGAATTAGCTGAGCAATAGCCTAGCTGTACATAAAATATTGCAATCCACACAGCATAATGGATGACATATCAGAGCTCAAAAGAGGACAAATTGTTGGTGCACGTCTCACTGGCTCATCTGTAACCAGGACAGCAAGTCTCTGTGGTGTATCAAGACTTCTAGAGCTAATGTATCCAGAATAATGTCGGCATACCACCACGTAGGACGAACCACAGTATCTGTCGACGCAAGAGAAAGCTGTCTGTCCAGGTACTAACCCAGGTTGTATCCAAAAAACATAAAACCACATCTGCCCAACTCAATGCAGAATTAAATGCGCATAAACCTCGACTCTCCTGTTTCCACCAAAACTGTTCATCGGGAGCCCCACAGAGTCAATAATCATGGTTGGGATGCTTAAGCAAAACCTTTAGTCTCTCATGCCAATGCCAAATGTTTCAATGGTGCCAACAGTGCAAATCTTGGGCTGTGGACAATGTGAAACATGTATTGTTCTCTGATGAGTCCACCTTCACGGTCTTTCCCACATCCATGGGAGTTACGGAGTGGAGAAGCCCCAAAGAGCCTTAATACCCGACTGTTGCTGTCCAGAGTGAAGCACGGGGTGGATCAGTGATGGTTTGGGCTGCTATATCATGGCATTTCTCTAATGTGCTTGATTGGCGCGTCCCTGCCAAGGACTAACAAACCATTCTGGAGGACCATGTGCACCTAATGGTCAAACATTGTACCCTAAAGGGGGTGCCATGTATCAGCATGATAATGCACCAATACACACAGAAAGACTTGTGACAGAATGGTTTGATGGTTATGAAAGTGAAGTTGAACATCTCCCATGGCCTGCACAGTCACCAGATCTAAATATTTTTGAGCCACTTTGGGGTATTTTGGAGGAGCAAATCAGAAAATGTTTCCCTCCACCAGCATCACATAGTGACCTGGCCACTGTTCTTCAAGAGGAATGGATCAAAATCCCTCTGCCACTGTGAAGGACTATTCCCAAGACGAATTGATGCTGTATTGGCCGCAAAAGGAGGCCCTACACCAGACTAATAAATTATTGTGGTCTAAAACCAGGTGTTTCAGTTTCATTCTCCAACCCCTGTAGTAGTTATTGCTTCATTTTGAAAGTAAAATGTGTTGGGAATGGCGTCTCATGTTTAATGTAGGTAAATAAATAGCAGCAAGGCAAGCATAGCCGGCAAAGATGTGGGCGAATTTAATTCAGTTATTAAAATGTTGATAAGTTACTAGCATATAAGCCCAGAAAATGTATTCCACGGCTTATGGAAAACTGCATGCGAAGATGCTTCAAGTCTGTGTCTGTTTAAAAGTGATTTTTGTGCACCGCCTGAAACATACTTTATTGAGCCATTATTATCTTGGGGAAATGCTTTTGCTGTCAGTTGTGCATGACTAATTTTGACATCAATTGCTACTGTGCCTGACGGAGAATGCTTAGAAATTTCTGCGCTGAGCAGTGTCAATACTGACCTTTCAATAACACATTGATTTGCAGTTACTGTAAATGGAGAATCACCAAAGCACCACAGAAAGTAGACAATAATTGCAAACAAGTAATTAGAGTTGATGTGACTCAGAGCTTGGTAGAAAAGCCTATATTCAACTTTTTACTGCCACTCATCTTTTAACAGGCGGCTACTCCAGGCAGCAAAAAAAGCCAATCAGACGGGTCACTTCCTGTGGGTGGGGTCAGATAGCTGGGGCTCGAAAATATCGCCAGTGCTTCACCAGGAGGAAATGGCCGAGGGAGCTGTCACCATCCTACCCAAACGACAGTCCATCAGAGGCAAGTGACAGATTAAATCCTCCACTTGTCAGTGGTTGCTCTCATCCATTAGAGAGCAGTTCTGAACCAGAGCGTGTGCTTAATGTTTTATGACAACACATTAGCTACTTGTGATGCATTTAGTAATCATAACAAGTTATGATGCATGCATTGTGTTAAAGGAATAGTTCACTCAAAAACAAAAATTCCTTCAAATATGCAACTTACTTTCTTCAGTGGAACACAAAAAGAGAACTATGAAATATCCTCATCCAGCACTTTTCCATACAAAAAAGTACCAGCAAGCTCTGAAAGAGCACTATAGAAGTGGTCAATCGACTTGTATGTTTTTATTCCAAGTCTTTTACAGCCATTTAATGGTTTTGTGCGATCAACGGACCAAATTGTAAGTCGTAATTCACTGAAAAGCCTCTATTTAAATATGGTGCATTCTGATTAATTGTTAATGACATCATCAAGTATCTTGTGTGTAGGACTGAACAATATGGCAAAAAATAATAATTATTATTATTTCAGAACAACACAATACCACATAATTTTATATTGATATTTATCACAATATTCTTTAACAAGCTAGGAAGGAAATGCATGTACACGTAACTTTTTGTTTACATGCAAGTAAACTCCACAGAGTAACTTTTAATATGGGGCTCATGAAATCCATAAACCATCCTTTTTTTTTTCTTTTTTTTTTATGTTGTATGCTTCAAAACTAATTTATCATAAAAATTGTCTAATGACACGAATTCATAAAATTGTAACAATTTAATCAAACTTTTAATCAAATGAAAATATACCAATTAATTTACAACAAAAATAACTGCTGTGGTAACTGCAGAAAAAAACTGCATGAAGATTGTTAAAAAAATGTGTTCCACAGGAAAATAGCAACTTATTTGGAATGACTTGAGGACGAGTAAATGATGATATCATTTTTGGGTGAACTTTTCATAGCGAAATAGAACATTCTCGGTGAGACAAAAATTACATGCAACATGCAAATGTTCCGTCAAATCCTGTTGCTCTCTGAAGTTCATTGGCTGAGAGCTTTGACTCTGACAGAGCGCATTAAAGTGACACATATCTCTTCGATCTACCCTCAGGCTTTGATCGCTACTTCACCAGCCGCACGCTCGAGAACAACCGGAGGAATATCTGGTTTGCAGAGTTCTGGGAGAACAATTTCAACTGCAAGCTCAGCCGCCATGCCTTGAAGAAGGGATCTGGCATTAAGAAATGCACAAGTAAGTATCTCTCCCTCTCCCTCTGGCAATACTCCATTTCACAGACCTCCATAAAAGAGAGAAAGTGAGAAAAGGGAGAAGCCAAATCTATCGTAAAAGACTAGGCCTGCTTTTCTCAGATCGCCTGAAATGGGCCTTTGTTTACACCAGAGTCTGATTAGTCATACCACAGCAAAGCTGTTCTACGTCTGATGTTTTCTGATGCACAGCAGCAGCATCCCTACGCTAAGCACACAGAACCAATGCAATCCAGCCAATTGGAAAAGAGATGATGATCTTTAATTGATTCGAGCCTTCTCTCGGGGGAAGAGCCGCCTTTGGCGGCCCCGTCAGTTATAAGTTCAGCCCTGGTCAGAGCCCGTCCGTTTGGCTGTGAAGAAAGGTTGACTCCTAGCAACACATTTCAGGCTTCATCCAATCAGTGCAGGTTGCGATCTTACGAGGAGGGGTTTCCGCCGGCAGACCTTTTCGAGGGTGGCTACGGTAGCGCATCTAATTCTCAGCTTGTAGCCTACCGAGCATTACAGCGCTTACTGCACTGCACCAGTAAGCAGGGCAGGATATTAACCTCTCGGTTCAGTATCGGTGCGGTGACCTCCTAGAGACGGCGGAAGCCAAATTATATGCGACTGTGGCAAAGGGGCTCACTGTAACATCTCAGCGCGCTAAATGTCACCGTGCATAATCCTTGTCAGTGGGCTCACTTGTAATGGCTGGCCTTTAGCGTGCTGCAAGAAGTATCTGGCCTGAAACAAAATCCATCGCTCCGCCACAACATAATAAATCACTTTTTCTTTATGCTAATTGCTACACCCACAAGAAAATTCATCATTGTTACCTTACGTTCTTGAATAGCCATTGGTGATTAAATGCCGTGCTTCTGTTCACTTGATCAAAAAACATGGTATGTTGTTTTCTGTGTGCGTGAATGAGATGCAAAACATGCCACTGAGCACAGCTTTTTCTTTCTTCTGTGGTAGTTTTGTGTTTGAATATATTTCTTGCATGCTTTTGCAACACCCAATCAGGGATGGAAATTAGCACCCGCCACCAGCCAAATGCGGGTGATTTTGTGTTGTGGCGGGTAAACTCTCTTCACCTACCGGCCACCGTGGCGGGTAAATAAAAATATACTGTTTCACACAGACGGCGGACACTTTTAGAGGACATAAGTGTACACTGAAATAAAGTCTTTCACCTCAGAAAAACGGACTTTCTTGTCCTGTCACGTCAGCCGTTATCCTGTGCTCGGAGCGCACACTCTTCAATTGCACGCGCAAATGCGGCGGCGTGCGCTGTGTATCGCCTCACTGTATATAAAGTGCACAAGAAACTACGAGCATGCAACGCCGTTACGTTGTAAATTACCCAAAATAAAAGTAATGCAGGTATGATTTTCATTCTGTTCACCAGGAGCAGTTTCCATGATTCATTAACAGTTATTGTTAAAATGCCACTTTATTTTTCTTTGTGTTATTTTTTATATTTTTAAATGACTCTAGTGGCTCATACCAACATTGTATTAACAAAAACTAGTTTGGGACTGCTATTTAATAGCTTTAGCATAGGCCTAATGTTTATTTATTAGTACTAGTCTTTACTATTAGTCATATTCTTACAATTTATGTTAAGTAAAGGGGGACAGTGCTTGTGTGAGTGGAAATAGCCGGTTTCAATAAAACTACTTGTGACATGTCATATTTGGCTTTGACTTTGACTGAACATTTGCTCACTTTGTGGAAAAAATATCGGGATATATATCGTATATCGATATTCAGCCTAAATAATCGGGATATGACTTTTGGTCCATATCGCCCAGCCCTAGTTTCATTGTTGGGACTAAAAACCTAAAACTGGAAGCCATAAAAGACCATGAATCATTAAAATGCCACATCCAGGTAAAAAAGAGAAATATATATAAGAGAGAAAGAGAAAATGTCAGTATTTCATTGAGACTTGAGATTAAATAAACTGTTTAAGTATTGTAGATCTTGTAGTATTAATTTTCACATGCAGTTACACATTGTCGGTTAAAAACAAGAAAGTGGCTGGTAAAAACATTGAGTGGCTGGTAGATTTTGAAATCCACCAGCCACAGTGGCCGGTGGACAAAAAAGTTAATTTCCATCCCTGCACCCAATGGTTCGCATCTAAAAAAACTAGGCGCATACTAAATCATGCTGAAATCAGGCTTGATTATTCATGTAAAGAACATGGCATTTGCCATGCACATTGTAGCAGATTTATAATGCCACGTGGGAAATGAAAATGGTGTTAAGACTATTTGCACAGCTTTATTACTGTAGTTCAAGAAAACAACTTCATGGTGAAAGACAATGCAGCCTTAACTAGGTCGCATCCTCTAACAGCTTTGTCTCAAAGGGAGGATGTAATATTTGTCTGAAAGCACGGATTCAGAACCGGAGGCCACTACGGCTGTGGCTGGACAAACCTTTATCATTCGTGTGGAGTCTCGAGTTAGCATAGCGACGGTCTCCAGGGTCTGGGTGTTTTCAGCGCTGTAATGTCTGCTGATGGAGATTAACAGTCTAGATCTGCATGTATTTTCCATTAAGGTTTAGCTAGCATGGTTCCTAGCATGTCATGCATTCAGGACCTGTACTTTCTGTTAAAATTCTGAGTTTGATTTGCATAGTGTTATAAGCACAGTGAGGAGTTGTTGTTTTTTTAGTCATCTAGACAGACTATAGTGTAGCCTCAAATATAGCCTCAGAGGGACAATGCTAATGCATGAGTCAACAGGCACCCACAGATTTGCCTGAATTCCAGCTGACATTTTCGATAATGACTAATGTGATGGAGGATCTGTGAAACATATTTGGGGTATGAATTAAAGCTGATTCTATGACAACACTGTATTTCATTCATTTTATTAGCTGTGAGCTGGGTTTTACATACACTATGCAAGGTATTATTTGCAGTATTTATCTATCTATCTATTTATTCATTTATTTGATCTTGAAACTGTTTGCAGATTAAAGACCTATGAAACCGCATTTAGCTTATACCAATAATCAAGCAGCACTATACTATATATACCATTTTTATGTTCTTTAAAGATGTCTCTTATGCTCACCAAGGCTGCATTTGTTTGATCAAAAAACAGTAATATTGCGTATTAATATTATAACAGTTAAAAGGAATTGTCAGCATCATTACTCCAGTCGTCAGTGTCACATGATCCTTCAGAAATCCTTCTAATGTACATTTTACATACTGTACATTCCTGTATAATGTTGTGATGATTAAAATCACTAATTGTACTGTTTTATTTTTGATTAGTCAAAATAGTATAATGTTGACAATTTAGACTATTGCCATAGCCTGAAAATAATTATTGCCTTTTTGTATTGGACAGTTTAAATATTGGTGCATCTCTAACTATAATATTTTTGTAAGCATATATTAAATATTTAATGCATATTATATTTATCACTAACTGTTTTTGGTGATTATTTTTATTGATTTGGTGGTTGATATATATATATAATTTTTTTGGTAAACATTGCAGATGTAATGATGGTCACAGGCACAGAGATGCAGCTTCAATTTAACCAAGCTGAGTGCTCACAAACCTGGCTCACTCACAGATAATTTCAAGTCATTTCAAGTTCACTTTGATTCGGACGTGCCTGAACATAGTGTTGACCAAATGATTGAGTTGTTTACTCTGTAATTAGTCAGGCCTGTTCCATCAGTTTGACCCGTTGATGTGGATTTGTGCACTGATGGTGTAATCAACCAATCACATCAATGTTTGCCAGTATATTGCTGTTCCCTCCTCACATTCACTGTTGGAGCTTAGTGAGAACACATCGAGCTCAAGGGAAGTCCCCCGCTGAAACTTAATCCACTGATGTCACTGTTGGAGAGTGCTATACTTTAGAAAAACTAGTGATAAAGAAGTCATTTGATGTCATATTTCTTATTTAAAGTGTTCCTTTTTTTGGAGAAAGGTTAATGGTTGAAGCAAAACACAAATGGCACAAATATATTTTTCACCTTGAGGCTTAAGCCTGATTTTTGGCTTTTATTGACGTGCTGTCAGCTTGTTCAATGGCCCTAATTCATGAAACACGTGCAGGACCAATTTCTGTGTAAATCATTCGGAAAACTGTTGCTACATAAATTGTTCGGTTCATGTTTCACGAATGAGTCCCAATGTGCGCCGCCTATCTGAATGTGGTATAGTTTTGACATCAAGATCTGACCCCAAAATCAAATGACTTTATTGGTGTATTTATTTAAAAAGCTTAAATGCCATGTTTAGGGGTCAGTAAGATTTTTTTAAATACTTTCATTAAAAAAGGACAAATTAAATTGATCAAAACGGACAGTGAAGACATTTTTTAAATGCTGTTCTTTTGAACTTTCTATTTGTCAAAGAATCCTTAAAAATTGTGGTTTCCACAAAAATGAAAGCAGTACAACTGTTTTTAACATTGATGATAATAAGAAATGTTTGTAGAGCAGCAAATCAGCATATTATAATTATTTCTGAAGGATCATGTGACACTGAAGTCCAGAGCAATGGATTACTTCTTTCAAAACCATTAAAACGATCTTACCAACCCCACATTTTTGTTTGGTAGTGTCTGTTAGATTTAGTACAAAAGCACATGTATGTAATGTTGAATTTAATTTAGATCATGCATTCGATAGCAAGTTAATGAGTACAATGTATAGCATTGCTGTTTTATCAGAGAGAATGCAATGCTTGAATATAAAGACTGTGTTGACCCCCACGCTTATCGAAGATCCAGCAACCAGAGATAGAAGAGTGCTCTACATCAATGCTGCGATTTTCCAGCCCTCACAAAAGCCCTCTGGTTACTGTCGGATTAAAAGGCTGGATATCTCAGCGTTCAGCTCTCTCTGCCTCCCCTCCTCTCTACCTCCTTCCCATTCTCTATCTCTCGCTCTCTGTCTTTCTCTGTTTGTAGCACTCGGCTCTGCTTTTATCAGGGTTGAACATACAGGAAATTCTTCATGCAGGGAGCAGCTTGTGATTATGGATTGCACATGTTGAGATGGATCTCTGTGATATCAGAGGATGGGAGGACAAACTTTAGCTTGTTGACATCTGTTTGCTGTAGTTACATGATTTCACTGCTCTCTTGAGTAGGACTGACTTTTGAGTCCATTTTGTAGCTTATTCTCAGTGTTTTCGGTGGGGTAGTGACCCAAAAATAGTCAAATAATCATGTATTGATAGGATTGGAAAATAAATAAGCCTAGAAACTTATAAAAGACCAATGCGTTTTTTAAAGAACATTTTATTTTTACAATTTGGGTTCCATTTTGGTGCTCCACTTGGGTCCTAAAGCAGAACTGGTTGAGAACAACTAATCTAGTTGGCTTAATCAAATTGCATATAGCACCATTCTTATTCTTGCCAATTTTTTGTGTGTAATATGCATCAGATAGTCCGTAATTATCTACATGCACATTGTCTGAAGCTGAGTAGCATCAGACTGACTGATGCTGATAAATATATATTAGCCTGGGTATTGATTGTACACAAAATGCCTCATTTAACAAGTTTCAAAAGATATAAATATTGGAGGGAAATGTTGCTGCTGGCAAAAAGGTTTAATTTGATCCATGTTTTTTTTTTTTTTTTTTTTGCCAAATGACCAGAAAAAGCAGTTCCAGTGTAAGCATCTCAATTAATTGTTACAGAATATATATGGTGTAGTGGCCCAAATATTTCCTACAAAATTGGCCTCAGAAAGTACCATTTCTAGTTTTTATAAATGTATGTATAGTGTTAAGCACTCAAATCAGATGCAGTCATCCAGGAATTATAAAATGTAAAAATTAAAAAAATTAAAAAATAAGCTATAAAATGGAAAGATTGGTAATGCATGCACTGCATTTAGAATTTCCCCATGACATTCCATGAGAAGTATATTTTTAACCAAAGTGAGGATTTCTTGACCCATAATTCCACTTGGGCTTGTTCTAAATTGCATAAATTGTGTTCTCAGTTCAAAAAACGAACCAAACAATTATTTAAAATAAACATCAATGCATAATGCACACTTAGCTTGAAATGGAGTTGTTAGTTCAGGAGTCGAATGGACCATTGGTCTGCGAAAACATCTTTTGTCAGCTGTCTGGATCAGTTTGATCATTGGTATTCGTGGATGTAACCATGATGTCGCTGTAAATATGCACACAGATCTGCTGTATTGTGCAGCCCTGTACCACTTAATTTCAAACACTTAAGCAGTGTTTAAGACAATGGTGAGCAAATTCTTCCATCGGTCTGCTGCACAGCACTTACTGTGCAACAATACTTGTCTTAATCAGAGTCTTTGTTTTATTTTCAGCAAAATTATCTAAACATTATTAACACTATAAATTAAGTTAAATATTGGTACTACCACCTGTCTGGATCGCAGTATGTATATGTAAATTGTATGCAGATGAGGCTCTGCATAATAAGCTTTTGTAAGCTTGCATGCACAATTTTCTGCTAATTTAGATTAGCAGGTCCAGAATGGTTTTATAAATCTGAAAAACATATATGTGTGTGCAAAATTTGCCATTATAACACCACCTGTCCTGTAGAGGAAGCACAAAAACCTAGCACAGAAACTTAAAAATGTGTTACACTCAATGGGGATTGTAAGGCAAGTTTGGCCCTGTTTACACCTGGTATTAAGATGCGTTTTGGTCGATCGGATCACAAGTAGACGAGGGAGAGACATATCCGTTTACACCTGTATTTTAATCTCTTTTGTCCACTTTCAACCACTTCTGTCCTGTTTTCTTCAAGTGTACTGGTACAGTATGCACGACCCTTGAACGCGAAACGCAGAAATATTCTGTGCCGCGGGAGGATGGAGACATGGAAGTACGCGTCCTTCAGGTCTATCGCTGCAAACCAATCTTGGGGACGGATGCATTTGAAAATGCGTTTCTGCGTCAGCATTTTGAACGGTAGCTTGTGTAATGCCCGATTCAAAACTCGCAGGTAACCCACCACCTTTCTTGGGTACAATGAAGTAAGGGCTGTAGAACCCTGTTTTTTTTTTTGCCAACAACAAAAAAAAAAGAATAAAAATTCCGTTTTTGCTGTCATATAAAACTGATATTGAAAATTGTGAAACCATGATATATATATTGTTACTGTGAAGTAAAATTAAAGCTGCAGTCTGTAACTTTTTTAGGTTAAAAATGATCCAAAATACATTTTTGAGCAGGTATATAACCAGCCAGTGTTCAAAACTATCTGCTTGCCTTAGCTCGATTCAAAACGGTAAGCTTGTAATAATGTTTTTAATTCCAGTGGTACTGGTGCAGTACCAGCATGTCTTTGCGCCATTACGTCACATCTGTACACATAAAGAAGGTGTCCCAGCTAGTAGGCTATATTGCGTGTGAGGATGTTGGAGGTGGAGATTTATAGCTGATCACAGCACTTGATATAATTAAACTTATCAATTTGATGGCAAATCCAGAAAGGTTCAAACGACAATCACCAGTGACAACTGTAGATTCACCCGTTGTAAAACGCAAAAGACTTCGGATTTCGGAGTGGCTACAGAAAAAAAGAGACTGCAACCGGGCTCATCCGAAAACAAGGATAAAATCTGAAGGGCATTAAATGTAGCTGTTGTTGATGTTGTTAACATTAACAATTTGAGAACAAAGTATAATTTGCACGGTTTGACGTGATATGATAAGTGATCGTTAAATTTAAGCGCGATTTACTGCAATGCTTTTCCCCCCTTAGTTGGTCTGAACAAAAGTGGATGTTACTTGCTTGTTCAGATGACATTTTCCAGTGAAAATTCTTATGTTGGTCATACTTCCAAAAAGTGGAATCTGTGATGATTCCGAATGACAGAATCCACACCGGCGCGGCGACTGACAGCCGCACATTCTCCTCAAAACATTGGATTCATCCGCGCTGTGCCGTGCCGAGGCACAACCCACGTAAAGTTGATAATTCCGCGAATAACTGCAATTGCAGATTTCGAACAGAGATGGTGACAGAGGAAAAACTATGGACTGCAGCCTTAAGATTTTGGGTCATATCACCCATCCATATTCTTTGCTAGATAGCAGAAAAGGTTCTCACAGTTTTACATACAGTATGATTTTTTTAATAGTGTTCACCTCAAGTAATAGATACAATTACATTGTAACCTGGTCAGAAATAAGTATATAAATGGCTGCTATTTTGCATAAGTTTATTTGTAATTGCCAGCAAGAAAGAAAGATAGATAGAAAGAAAGAATGATAGAGTGGGCAGAGATGAGGTTAGGAATTAAAAGTCAATAGGCCTATGCAGTTTCTTCATTCACTGTGACCTATACATTTTGTTAATGTAAATGGAATGTACATGGGTTTGGTTGTGCATGGGGGACTAGATCTGCTACACTGCTGCAGTGCAAATACGGCTTGCTTCTGCTAAATACTCAGAACATAAACATGCTGCTGCTATTCTAGAGAGAGGGAAGACCCCCCTGTAGCAGATCTAGGCAGGTGGTAAGGGAAGGCGGAGGGCTAGAATAAGAATGTGTCGTGGTTATAAAGGGAAGTAGTGCTGGATACGTGAAATCAATTGACTGTGGAAGTTACAATAAAACAACCAATCAGAATGTGAATAAAGTTTCATGGCTGAACTATTCATTTGTACTAAAGCCAGCGTAAATAATTGCAATATTTAGTCAATTATTTAATTTTGGAAATACTGTATAAATAATATTATATTTTAATATTTTTTTTCTCATACAACATAAATGGGTCTTAATATATGGAAAATGTAGAGCTGCTTTTATATTTTGGGGTTCCTTGCAAGGTTATCATTATATTCAGGGGAACCTGACGTAGGAATGTTTGAAAACCCCTGGATTGAGTAAAGTATTGTTGAGGTTTTAGTGAATTGCTTGCAATGAAATTAAGTTGAGACTAAAAATGTGTTGCATCAGCTTATTTTTAAGGAATAAATATATGGTTCCCACTATAGGGCTATTTCTAAAACAATGATAAGACACAAGACGCCCGTGTTTGTATTCAAAAAGTGTTAAGGGATTTCTCCCAGGGGCGATTCATTGGATTTGGAGTGCCAAGCTTTAACAGAGACATTTTAGATTCTTTGGTTCCCAACAAAACCTCCCTCAGGCGTGGTGGAGGAGACATCATATGTCTTAAATGCTTTGCATGGGAGCGTTGATCAAAAAGACCCATCTTTCATCCAGAGGAGATGACTGATAAATGCAGAGGTGATGTAGATTCCATCTATTATCACCATCCCACCTAAATGTTGAGTACGGATGAAAGAGGTGGGCTTGTAAATCCCTACAAAGAGCAATATATGAGTCATCAGAAATGTGCCCTTGAGTAGTAAGTGTAACGGTTGGCATAAAAGCTAAAGAATGACTTGCAATGTAAAGCAAACATTTAAACAGACTGTTGAATAAAAGTTTTTTTCTACGTATTATGTAAATGTACTATTAATATTTAAATTGTCAGGACCTAAGACAAAAAGCCTGAAGCCTCTCAACAAAATATTACCTGAATTATTTTTGAAAGGGCAGAAATAATTACCCTTCTTTGATTGCTGGAGGGATTTTTGAGGTCCGAGATCCAAAACTAATGTATGCAACATCTAAAGCAGTCGTTCTGTCCTTTGAATCAATTATAGCAGCTATCTCCATGCTGAATATTTTAATTCATTCGTTGGAAGTTAATGGATTGCTTTTATACAGTAAGTGCATTCAGAAACTGGCACTCCTTGAGTAACGTGCACACCACAACCATTTCTATAGACCGCTCACATTGTGTCTGAATCAAAAGCACTTTGTATCAAGATATTTTTTTTTACCATTGTTCAGGTTAAGGCTACAGCAGAGTTTCCACAAAACCCTTTGAGAAAAAATTCACTCGTCCGAAACCACAAACAAGAGACTTAAGTGAGACAAAAGACTCTGGAGGTTTTTCTGGCAAATGGGGAGAGTCAGAGCCATTATTCCCAGTGAGAGCATGAGCCCTCAGAGCAGGACATCTAGTGTCTTTAAAGCCCTGGAGCAGCGAGAGGTACGGAAGGTTATGAGCGTGCTACTCTGTCACGGCCGCCATCTCTGCCACCTTTCAGCCCCCGACAAACTCTCTGAGATGCCTCCCTTAATTGCAAAGGATTCCTCAAACGGCGGCCGGCTCTATAGCCATTGTGGATGTGTTTAGAATCTAGGATGAGGAGTTTGTGCTTGTAACTGTCGGATTTGTAGGATTTTGTGTTTAAAGCGTTTTGTTTCGCTTTGCTTTATTTATTTATTTTTATTTTATGATGCCAATCGATTGAATCAATATTCTGTGAGAAAATGCCACAAATTAAGATAAAAGGAGTGTTTTATTCATTTTTAATTATTTAAAATAATTTGTATGTATTTGATCTCTATGAATTATTTTGAATTGGGATCAAAATGCATTAAGTATGCAGTGAATTTAATTGAATTAATCAGATATATCATTTTTTGGTGAATAAAAAAAAGCCCCATATGAAGATAAAATTTATTAATTTTAAATTGTATGTATTAATTATATTATATTATTTTATTAGTAATTATTATTACTTTATTTATTGATTAATTAAATATATTTATTGATTAATTAAATAAATTGTATTTTATTTTCTGCTATTTTAATGTTCTAATATAAGTTCTACGTTTTATTTTTATTTTTGTTTCAGTGTTGTCACAGTACTTAGTGTTTGAATTATTTTATAAAAAATAATTTAAATAAAACAATGTTTTTCAGCAAATCGGTGAATGTTAATAAATAATGTTAACAAGTTGTACAGTAGCGTATGTGAATGTGCTCAGATGAGGAGTTAACTTGGAACTTGTCGCATTTGAAGGATTTTGTGTGCACACAAATGGCATGAATGGGTGTGTTCGTCTGCGAGCGTCCGTCAGAGAGAGTGCTAATGCGTTTGTGTGTGTTTGCGTACGAAGAGCATTAAGAAGTGTGTGGGCTAGCCATCCTCCCCCAGTGTGAAAGATTTACAATGGATTTTTTCCACGGCGGAAGTCGAACATTCCCCACCCCCCAAATGGTTATGCTTGTGGTGAACAATTACACAAGCAAAACCTGCCTTTTTAATTTAGGGTTTTCAAGATGCAAAAGGACTGTCGAGGATGTTAAATTGCCTTTGGCTTTCTGTTTAAGGCAAAGCTGAAGTGCTGTTGATTAGAAACCATAGAAGAATAGGACAGACATTTCTTTACTAACAGCAGCTTCTAGAAAAAAAAAAAAAAGAAAGAAAAAAAAAACACTCTGGCTTTGTTTAGATAAGAAAAGGTTTGCAAATGTAGGAAGAGAAGGGATATGGATGGGTTTGTCTTGGGCGAACATGCAAAGAGTATTGAGTAAAAGAGGAAACCAGCCTTTTGAAATTTCAAACAGCAGTAAAATACTGCACTAAGTGGCATTAACCTGAAAGGAATCCTATTGTATGGAGTAATGATTGTTCTTTCAGTTTTTGCAGTTGTTTTATACTGTAAAAATACTGTAAACGCTGGCATTAACTCAAAATGACAATGGCATAGGCTTTATTCTAAAGAGTGTACCCTGCAATCTGCCAACCTGACATCTGACAGCTATCTCTCCGGTTTGTTCTGGCAGGGTCATAATTGAAACAGCTCCTTTGCAATTAAGACCTTACAAAAAAAAAAAAAAAAAACATGCTGAGCAACTCCAGCTCTAATGAATATACAGCTGTCTGGCATGATTATATGAGCGCTGAGAGATAATTAATCTTGCTTGCTGTCTCCCTGTCTATTATTCCACCCTCGTGTGTTACCAGACCTCTTTCATTTATCCGTGGCATGAAGAGCAAGATACGGGATTTGGATAACTGAACATGTGAGATGACAACTCGTGGCATATTGTATATTTGATTATTTTCTTCCCCTTTCTATTTAAATACTATTTAACAAGCCCTGTAGAAATTATTTCAAATACAACCTTTTACACACACAACTGTACAGTACTGTAAGAAGCCGACTGGTTGCCCCTCCTTTTTATTTTTTAAGTATGCAGATTAATGAATTGAATTCATATATGTGACCCCGGACCACAAAACCAGTCACATGGATCAATATTTTTATATATGAGATGTATATATCATCTGAAAGCTGAATAAATAAGCTTTCCATTTATGTATGGTTTGTTAGGATAGAACAACATTTGGCCGAGATACAACTATTTGAAAATCTGGAATCTGAGGGTGCAAAAAAATCGAAACATTGAGAAAATCGCCTTTAAAGGTGTCCATTTATGTTCGCGATTGTGCTGCATTCACTCACAAAAATAAATGTTTTATATCTTTACAGTAGGAAATTTACAAAATATCTTCATGGAACATGATCTTTACTTTATACGCACTTCAACTTCAACTTAAATTACATTAAAATGACTTAAATGAGTTGAATCTTGTTATATAAAAAGTTATATAAAAAAGTTGAAAATTGCTCAACTTATTTTGGTGAGTTAAAGCAATGTAAAAAACATATGTTGTCATAACTTATTGATCATATAATTTTTCACAGTGTGGTGAGAAAATAAAGAATTTTGTATTTTCTAATTTTATAAAATTTTATTTTAAATTATTTATTTATTCATTTTAATTATTTATCTAGTAATATTTGTACTGTAAGCATTTTATGCATTGCTTTTAATTGGTAATATGTAAAAAAAAAAAAAAAAAAAAAAAAAAAAAAAGATTTTATATATATACGCCTTTCAGTGAATCACATAAGTAATATTCATGACCCAAGCTGTGCCTGAATATAAATTTTTATATTATATCATAATTGTCACAACGTTTTAGGCCTAATTATGAAACATTTATGACAAAAATGCTAGAATGATGCTTCTTTACATATTCTAATGGTATCTCAAATTAGTGTATCCATAGCAACTAGGCATTTAAAATTGTCAGACTTGTGAAGAGAGCTTGATGAGATTTATAATGTGCCTTTTTCAGATCATTCTTGTAATGGTTTTATAGAAGTCTTACTACAATTCCATATGTGTCCATTATCTATACGATAGGATGATAGAACACTGAGCTGCTACCTTAATGGAAATGTGCGCTACTTTTTGGCAGAATTACATCCTACTGTCTGTGTTTCAGAACCAGGTTTTGTCATTGATCAAGAAAGTGCTTACTGTTTGTTCTTAACCATCTGCATTCATTTATGTAGGAGCGTTCACGTTTCAAAAACGTTTTTTTACTTTCATGCAACTGAAACGAAACATTTCCTGAATGCATTCTGTTGCATTCTTGTTGGCAAGCTGATTAATTTGATGTGTAAAGATTTACCCTTGATAAAACTGTAACACCACTGTACACAATGCTTGTTAAAGAAGCAACGCGCTCTAAATTATTATATTTTGAGTTGTCTTTCTCAGTTGGTAAATATTACAAGTATGTTCCTCTTGTCCTCAAAAGCTCTTTGCTTAATACTTCAGTTAATTTGTTAAAATTTCATAAAATAAGACACATTTGTGTTTGGCTCAGAACTAAAATGCAATCTTGAGGATTTTAAGAGTTTAAATAGTTGTATTGCATCACATTAGAACTACTATTATTGTATTTTGGTAAAATAAGGAAATATTATTTTATGTCATATAGAAAACATTTATTATTTTATGTATTTTACTATTTATTTTATTTTTTATTAAATTCAGAGATATACCCTAAGCCTCAAGCTCACAGCTGGTTTAACAGTGAGATGGTGTGGCAAGTTACTCAGTATAGAAAGCATCAAGCTGTGCAACATCAGCCGCTTCCAGTGCTCTCCTAGACTAGAGTAAGTGTGACAATTCAGTCAAAATCTAATGACACTTCAGTTGATGTTCATGCAAACGTTTTCTTTCATCTGTCAGATCAAGAGCGGATCGGAAAAGACTCGTCCTATGAGCAAGAGGGAAAGGTGATGTTCGTGATTGACGCAGTGTACGCAATGGCGCACGCCCTCCACAACATGCACAAAGACCTGTGCCCTGGCAAGGTGGGACTCTGCTCCAAAATGGACCCTGTTGACGGAACCCTCCTGCTAAAGTACATCCGCGCTGTCAAGATTTCAGGTAAACTGTTTACCTTCTGCATTAGCGCTCTTCTGTTTGTCCTTCCACAGACCTACCAGCACAGAGCAAACATCTGTTTATGGGTGCTTAAGAAAAGGGATTTTTGCATAATTATCCCTCTGATGGTGAATTAAAGTTTCTTCATCGCAGCACAGCAATTTTAAAACGACTCTCTCACAGGAGACGTTTTTGAAAGCTGTCCAAAATCCTTTTTCTAAAGCCCCACCCTGGTTATAAATTGTCAACAATTGGTTTTACAAAGATTAGCTGCTGTAACGGATTAGAGTTGTGAGAAACAACAGAAGCCCTGAGGAAGGACCGACTGCTCCCCAGAAAAGTATTTTGATATGTGCTTAGCGTACCCAAGCCAAGGTTCCTCCAGAGCCATGTATGTGTTAATTAAAGCAGTTTGCAGTGGGCTCACAACACCCTTTGGACATGTTCTTCCTGGACTATCAATGGCAGTATGACTAATTAATTTACTGAGTATTCACAATTACTCAGAGGACCATGATGATGTGGCCTACAGTTCTGAAGTGTAACCGGCTAATAGAATATGACTTTCGGGGGTAATTAAAAAAAAAAAGAAATTCAACTGGGTCAACTGTTATGCAAATTGATCTGTCACATGCTTCTCTGACCAAGTGCCCTTCAATCATTAGTGCATTTGATTGAATGATTCTCTACTGAGCTTTTTACTGTCAATAGCGTCTGCTTTTGAATAGGCCATGACGTTTTTCCAGCAGAAAACATGCAGATCTAATTGAATTAATGAAGTGCCTGACAATTACAGCGGTAGTTGGATGTTAGCTCAGAATATAAACACTTGATTGGGGAGTTCTTCGGGAACCAGTTAAGAACTAATGTTTTAATGAATAATACTCAGTGGTCGAACGGAGCCGGTAATCGGTAATTTTGTGCTGTTCACATTTATTCAGGTCTTGGTATGTTGTTTTCAAGGTCTGATCGCTTAAGCTTTGGTATCTAGCTTATTATGTCCATTTTTACATAAAGCAAAGGTCTGACTGTCATGTTGAACCACCTGTCACACTTTGGTTGTTTCTATGTGAGTAATAGACAGTGCATCAAAAGTGATGGTTCTTTAAAAGATTGCTAAACCTCGGAAATTTTGAAAATAGCTTTTTCCTTTCAAAATGAACTGTATACACTACTGTTTGAAAAGTTTGGGGTTTGCTAATATTTTTATATGTTTTTGAAAGAAGTCTCTTATACTCACCAATTGTTTCTATTTTAATATCTTATAAAATATCATTTATTTCTGTGATGAAAGCAGCAATTATTTATTACACTCTTCAGTGTCACATGATCCTTCAGAAATCATTCTAATATGCTGATTTGTTGCTTAAGTAACATTTGTTCTATGTTGAAAACAGTTGCTTAATGTTTTTGTGAAAACCGTGATATATTAATAAGGATTCTGATGAATAGAAAGTTCACAAGAACGGCATTTATTTGTAACAAACATTGTTTATAACAATGTCTGTTAAAAGTCTTTACTGTCACTTTTGTTTAATGCGTCCTGGCTGAATAGAGGTATTAATTTCTTTAAAAAAAAATCTTATTGACACCAAACCTTTGAACAGTAATGTGTATATAAATATTAGTGGCCCTTTTTAAGAAAAATAAACTTCTATTTTAATAACAATAAGGTAAAACTGTTTGCAGCATTAAACACATTTAATTTGTATATAATGTGGCATGTAAAATTCACTGAAATTGTTTTCATCAGAAATTGACACTTAAAAGCTCAAGTTAGAAATGCACATGGTTTTGTGCAAGATGACAAAAGGGGGAGACTTGATAAATAGTGTTTAATGTTCAGTTATGTTAGAATTATGCTAATGTTATTCTTGAGTTGAGAAAGGCTCTACAAGCACTTCTATATCTTACACTTCTAACCCTATTTACAGCAAATCAACAGCTTTTGTATTACTCAGTTATCCTATTACTGTTAATGAACAGATATGTTGATAATTATAAGAGTGTTCAGAATGCAATCAGTTTGCAACACTTCTCCTGCCAGTTCAGAAGTGGCCATGGCAGACGTTAGCAGCAGCTGAGCTGGCAGAGATTTTTTTGCCTTGATGAGAGGGACAGTTTTGCTTTTGAAACAGCTTTGGGTACACACAGCAGGTCAGATCTCACAAAACTGTCTAGTAACTCGGCATTGCTTGTTTCCAGCGCTACTTTCCACACATAACCCTGTCCTCCTCTCTTGAAACGACTTTGAGTGAGGTTAGTTAGAGTCTTCAATAGCCTGAGATTAAGCGAGGCGTCCCCATCACTCTTCTTTTGCCTCTGTACTCTTCTGAAGACCATGCAGTCTTCACTCTCATCCAGAATGGTTTCTTCTTTGTAAGTCTACTGAGTGTGATGGCCTTTAAACTGCTGGTTTTGCTCCCAAAGCTCAAATTGCAGGTTTCCTCCACATTGTCTTTTTTTAACAACATAAATTACTGCCAAAATGGCTTTTAGAATTTTGCTGATGGTTGGTTGAAAACGACAAAACAATTGTACAAGTTTGTTTTGAATTTACTTTGAGTCCTGGATATAATATAATAAATTCTTTTCTAAGGATTTTTTTATATATATTAAAGGTAGGGTAGGCAGTTTCGGACAGGCTAGCAATAGCATGCTAGTTTTGAAAGCAAAATATCCCATCCTCCCTTCAGATAGCTCTCCAAAGCCGCCACTCTTTCAAAACACATGAACGCACACAGCAGAGTTTACAAAGCATCACAAGACGAGAGACGGCGTCATATTACCTCATATCTCAAAGCACATAACATCACAATAATAATGACATAAACAACTTACAGAGCTCTTACTTGTACCAACTGACTGCTGCAGGTTCATTTCGCTGTTGATAGTGTTGAAATAGAAACGCATAAATCCCAGTCTGAGGACATGAACAGCTCACAGGTTGCCATCTTGTAATTACGGTTACGGCATGACGTGAACGCAGAATAAGCTCTTTGTTTTGGTTCAGGAGGAACTGTAAAAGGCGGCTGCTATTTGTTTTTGGCACTCAACGAGTGTCTGTCTGCAACTCTATCTATCTATCTATCTATCTATCTATCTATCTATCTATCTATCTATCTATCTATCTATCTATCTATCTATCTATCTATCTATCTATCTATCTATCTATCTATCTATCTATCTATCTAGCTATCTATGAGAAGGATCTCTTGGCTGAGTTGTAAGCCTTTTCTCTGGAGCTGGAAGTCTACCTTTGTTTCTCCCTGATCCCATTGTTTGAAGTACTGCACAATGTCTCATCAAATGAACCTCAGATGAAACCTCAACTCAACCCTTTGATGCCGTGGAGTACACTCACTGCTCTAATAAGGATATATGTCTTGGGACAGTTCACTGTTTAGTGCCATCTTCCTGGTAGATTCAGAGCCCTGTACTGCATGAGGAAAATTTGTAAAATAATGCTAGTTTTGCTCTGTATGTTTAATAACTAGATTTTTACAGTGTCACCGTCATACTACTAGAATGTTGCCGCTTGGGCAGTAATTAATGCCGCAAATACCAGTAAATTGACTAGCACAAACTTTAGTAAATCACCTTGCATGATTCATTTAAATACTCTCCTCCCATAAATTTTGCGTCTTAAAGGGAAACACCTACAAATGCAAATGCAAGGTCAGCCACAAAAATAACCGTGTCCACACCTTTTCAGGACAAATTTTTCACTGCATGTCTTTAGTAAGTCCTGACAGTAGTTTTTTAACGCCAAAAGAGGGTTTGCGCTGCCGTAAACTTAGTAAATCTGGCCTTTAGTGCTTACTGTGGGAATCTCAGTCATTTCATGTGCACACTCTTGTTTTGAGGAATATTTAATCCTTTACATATGTCTGCATTATATGGTGTGCTGCACCGCCACCAAGCATGGCTGTAAAAAATCTTAATTCCTTAATCCAGAGCGGTTGACTCATCAGAGTTGGAAATAAGCCTCTCGCAGCTTCCAAGCCTGCACAAAGAATGGATATTCATCTACAGAAATCCACCATTGCTGATAATTACCTTTAGATTTCAGTGAGAATTTCATGTGGATTGTGCCTCAGAATAGTTATAACCAAAATTTGAGTAGTGATAACACGGTTTCTTGTGCTATTGTTTGGTAGATTCGGCTGCACAGGGTCCAGGGAATTAAGTAGGACACGGTCAGGTGCTTGGAATACAGATAGCTTAACCAAAACTTTAAAGCCTGAGACAGCAGGGTTTTCCACAGAATAAGGCACCTAATCTAAAATGCATCATGGGATGCAGCACCATTGTTATCCTGTCCTCCTCGCCTGCCTCCTTCCATAAGCTATTGCCTTGGCAAAATAGAAATTGCACTCAATGTACTTGAGGTTAGATATCTGCAAAGGGAATTTCAGCTTGTGTATATGGAGGTAAATAAATATGGCCATGTATTTTATACTAAGCAGTGGTAATGCAAGGTGTTTTTTTCGGTCTGTTTCGGGTTTAAATTAGGTTCTTTATTTCTCCTTCAGATACAGTGCTCATTGTTATATTATAAATAAGTGTTTTTTAAAAGCTCATGGCTATTCACTATAGTGTAAAATATAGCATTAAAAGCCTCTAAATCTATGTATTTTGCAAAAGTTGCATTAAATTGACTGTAAGCACATTTAGTGCAGCTTACACATATAGCAGTTCCAGCCCACCATCAATCTCAGCTGAATTTCGTTCACGGATTTTGGACACTAACCTAGATATGTCCATACGTGAGCGGTTGCTCATTAATGTGAAGGTATATGGTGTTGGAACACTTTTTGCATGTCTTTAATCAGATTTCTCTGCTCACATCTTCAGGCATAGCTGGCAATCCGGTCCAGTTCAATGAGAACGGAGATGCCCCAGGACGTTACGATATCTACCAGTACCAGATAAAGAACAAAACAGCTGAATACAAAATCATCGGCCACTGGACTGACAAACTTTACCTAAATGTAAGCGCATTCAAGATTACTTAAAAAAAAAAAAATGTTTTCCCCCGCTTGTTTATTCACTCTCATGCCGTTCCAAACCCATATTTTGTTATTATATTCTCCCGTGGAACACAAAAGTACCATTTTTTTCAGAATCTTTATCAGTTGTTGCCATACAGCAATAGTAAACAGTGACAATAGCTTTTTCAAGCTCCAAACAGGGCAACACATACACTTTAAAAGTGTGTGTGCAGTCTTCCGAATAGCTTTGTGTGAAAGATAGACAAAAATAATGCTATTATACTCTGAAGGTCACATAAACTGATTACCCTAACTGCAAATTGGTCAAAATAGTCTCACAAGTCAGAGGCTAAGTTTATGCCACAGGATTTAAAAATGGCACATAAAATTGTTCGCACGTGAGAACAAATAACACTTTACTTTTCATTTTCTTTATTGTTCCACAAAAAAAAAAAAAAAAACAGCATATGGGGTTGGAAAGACATAAGGATGAGAAAACAATGATAGAGTTTTTGGTGAACTTGATGGACACATCGCTTATGAATAAGGATTGAAGTATAGCCTTGAGGAATACAGTTTAAAATTGCTCCTTTGAGATCCCCAAGAATTAATTTAATGAGTCAGTGGATGAGGAAATGAAAAGACTCATTTGAGATGTTAAACATTGTTTCTTGTCTCTAGCCGAGATGAATGGTAAATAGTGTTTGTTTTTGTGATTCAGACACGGACGATGCAGTGGCCAGGTGGAGGGAAGCAGGTGCCGTCTTCCATCTGCAGTCTGCCCTGCAAACCCGGGTGGCGCAAGAAGATAGTTAAGGGCATTTCCTGCTGCTGGCACTGCGAGCGCTGCGATGGTTACCAGTATCAGGCTGACCTCTACACCTGCAAGATGTGCCGCTATAATTCAAGACCAAACAAGAATCACACAGGCTGCCAGCCCACCCCGATTGTGAAGCTGGAGTGGAGCTCACCATGGGCTGTTATACCGGTCCTGATTGCTATTGTTGGCATCATGGCCACCCTTTTTGTAGTGGTCACCTTCATTCGCTACAATGACACGCCAATTGTTAAGGCTTCCGGACGTGAGCTCAGCTACGTCCTCCTTACGGGAATCTTTTTGTGTTACGCTACCACATTCTTGATGATCTCGACCCCAGATGTAGGGATCTGTTCACTACGGCGAATTTTCCTGGGGCTCGGAATGAGTATCAGCTATGCGGCGCTGCTCACCAAAACTAATCGGATTTATCGGATTTTCGAGCAGGGAAAAATGACGGTCAGTGCACCACGCTTTATCAGCCCAGCTTCGCAGTTGGTAATCACGTTCAGCTTGATATCCATTCAGCTCCTAGGGGTGTGCATCTGGTTCGCATGGGCCCCTTCTCAAGCTCTCATTGACTATGAGGACCAGCGCACGGTAAACCCAGAGATGGCACGTGGAGTTCTGAAGTGTGACATATCAGACTTATCACTCATCTGCCTCCTGGGATACAGCATGTTGCTGATGGTGACGTGCACCGTGTATGCCATCAAGACGAGAGGTGTGCCCGAGACCTTCAACGAGGCCAAGCCCATCGGCTTCACCATGTACACCACCTGCATCATCTGGCTCGCTTTCATCCCCATTTTTTTCGGGACATCGCAGTCAACGGAAAAGGTAAGAGTAGATGAGTGAGCGCAACTCCTCAAGACCTTGCGAATCAAGCGTTTTAAAGTAATGACAGCATTTACCGCCTCAGCTTCCCACAAAACATGCCATTCAGCACGGTCCATTTTCAGCAAAAAACAGACCAGCAGGACCAAATTGACTATGTTCATTTGGGCTTTAGATCAAGCAGAGCGGTAAAACAGACAGTTTATTTCAAAGAGAAATTGAGAATCATGAGGTTTTATGCTACAGCGAAGAACTCATGTGGTTTCCTTCTAATATTGAAAAGGACATGTGCGGCTGGGAAAAACAAAGGCACTCTCTTTTGCCCATCCAGCAATGCTCTCAAAGATAAAAGAGACTTTGAAAATAGCAAGTAGATTGAGCGTCAGCTTTTTGTAGATGATGTAATCAACTGACAAGCACCAACGGAATACCAAAAAAAAAAAAAAAAGGCTCTGCTCTTCGTTTTGAGGCCGATTTAAATATGCAACTACCCTGGCATTGGCTGCATTACTCATTTCAATTAGAAAACCTGGGACCTTCTGTTTCTGAAGCTTAAGATAAGGGCTTTCTCCTTTTTCAATTTAAGTTTTATTTAATTAGTGTCTCCCTTAGCAAAGCCTTGAACAAGCAATTTCAGCAATATAAGTATTGTTATACTTGTTGGTAGGGAGCCATTATTGCTTTAAACTCAGTTTCCCACTGTGCATTTTTAACCCGCTGTTTGAAAGACTCATTCAGATATAAGATTGTATGAACTGACTTTGGTAATTGCATGCTGGCTTAGACTAGTGTCTGCCTACACCAATCAAAAATAAACACATAACTATCTTTCTGCTGATCAGAAAAAAATCATGATGTAACCCTGTATCGCATGGCCTCTCTTCCCAGCATCTGCTTTTTTTATCTGCACCGTAAAAGGTTTTAGTGTGAATTTACAGTATTTCTGGCAACTAATTGACTTACTTTCATAGTCATTTTTACTTTTCAGTAAAATTTTATTTGACCCATATAGCAATTAGTGTTGATCATTTGAGTGATCGGAATGCATTCTGTCTCAAATGTATTTTGGAGTGCATTTAGACTTTTTACGGTCGGATGGCAATGATGAGTTAAAAAAAAAAACATGAAGGAATTAAGTTATCAAATTAAAAATGTGTCATGTTCCTTTGAGCACTTGAATGATGGGGCCCGTTTAAATATTACAGCTTAGTTTTATGTCGAAAGATAGCAATTCAGTGTGCTATTGAAGTTGTTTAAATGGGTTTTGACATTCTAATTGCAATGTTATGGCTGACATTTCAGTTGTCTACTATTGGTCAATCTACTATAGACCTGATCTACAGACCATTCCAGTATTGCTGGTATATCCCAGCATGAATAAATTAAACCGTTGCATTTTTTTTTTTTACTTCTGGTTTATTTTAATTTTGTTTAAATGCAGCGAACTATGATTTTTATACAGTAATATAGTTACCATAGAAAATGATGCTTTGAATTCACAGTGACATTCTGAATCTTGTAAAATGCTGGTAATTTTTGAGTGTTATTCACTCAAAGCCTACCAATCCTCTCATGGTGTAATCAGAGTTTGACGTTGATTCTGCTCTGTACATCCCAGGACTGAAGAAAAAGTTTGAGCAATTAGCTTCGCATTGAAAATAAAGCATGCGTCATATGACACAATCCCACCACTGTGTGCTCAACAAACAGTGTTTTCAGAGGGGAATTAACATATCAAAACAAGAGCACCTCACAATCATCCAGGCTGGCAAGCACAATAAAGCCTGGCGAGTCAGAGATGACATGTCTTTTTAGAGCAATTAAATGCCTCACTTCCTCCTGGCCTGTGATTTACCTTATCTCTCTGCCTGTGCACTTGTCACACGATTTCTGCCAGACGCCTCATCAGCATGCCGGCTCCATCAGTTGTTTGTCATCTTATGTCAAAGTGAATAATGAATGTCTTTGGAGGCTTTCTGGAGCATTTGAATGTGGGCAGCTGGTCTGGTCCCTGCTGAATTTGATCAGCCTGTCAAATGATTAATCGCGAGGTCATCTTATTGTGGTTTAACCAAAAGATTTTTTAAATGAGCTAGTCTGGCAGGTAGGTCTCATTGTGGTCTAAGGGCTTTAGCATGCTTCCTTCCTGGATTTTAGAAGGATCCAGATGGATTTTTGATTGCTTTGTTGGGTAAATTTGAAAGCATGCCCGAAATCCGATCATTGAAAAAAGCCTGTATAAAAAAAAAACTGTTTAGTCAAAAAGAGAATCATGATCATTGTCTGCATCTAAAAACAAACGTGTGGATTATAATAGATAAAAAAGAAATAAAATGAATGCAGGTAAGCAGCTGTTTCTATCCTAAATATATTCAGTTCTGGTAAAAATTGTAGCCTAACACAATGAAAACATTGGAAACCTAGCGCGTCCTTGTTAAAGGAATAGGTCGAACCCAAAATAAGAATTATGTCATTACTCACTCACACAGAACACGACTGATCCAAAAAAGACCACAGTCACCATAAAGGTATTGTAAAAGTGGCCCATATTATGCATCATTATTCCAAGCATTGTGAAGTCACACAATAGCTTTGTTTGAGGAATAGACCAAAATTAAAGCTGTTAAAAAATCTTTTTGGTCTGTTCACGTGTGCTTTGATATGAAATAGATAGATAGATCCCTATTAAATCTCTTTTTATTTTCCCCCCAAATTCTGATTCATTTTTCTGAATCATTTTTTGTCCTTTCTAATTTCCTGTATTCCGTTTTAATGGTTTAATAAAAATTTTGCAATCAAAAAGCATGACTAAGTAGAAGGTAAAGATCTTTGGGACAAACTTTTATGTTGGCTTGACAAAGCCTTAGCACATTGCTAACATGCCCTTAACTAGTTTCTTGGCTTTGTTTGTGATAGTAGATAGATAGTGGATGTAACTCTATTAGAGTTATTGTGAAAAAGTTTTGACCCCCTCATTGATAGTCTATGGGACTTTTCGTAGTTCTGATCGTCTGTATAACGAAAATCAAGTCCGATCAGTTAGTTTTCTTTTCACCTATGCATCTAGAATATCTTCATGATATATTTCAAACCCTCATCCCCACAAATGGCATTTTATTTATTTATTTAAATATGGGCGTGACGTTTTTGCATTTTATTTGTCAGGGACAATAAACTTTAATTCTTCAAATACAAAACTTGAGCGTGCCAGATTTTGCGAAGACGACTCATTTTGATGGGATTTCCCTGGACAAGTTGATGTCGTAAGCAAAACATACAATTCCTTCTTTCTGATGCTTGATGCTATCACATCTCCTCTCATGTTGGTTTTGAAGAAGCTTGATAATATCCTAAGTCTAGTGTCTTGCCTTACATGGACCTGCTATTTGTATGCATCTCCAACCTCCAAAACTGGAAGCTATCATTAGAGTGCCATCATGTCGTTAGGGTTCACTTGCAGGGGCTCTCCTCCTTTGTGTTGCTGACAGAGTAATCACTGTCTCTTTCTGAGCGAGGTCAACATCTCTTATGTACATACGTGTGTATCAATGTGTGTGACAGGTTTGGTAGAGGGGGGGCCCTGACCTCTGTTAAATGTCAGTTTCTTTGACATTCCCGTTATTGAACTCCTTCAGTCTGTCATTCATTTGCTGTCACCTAAATAAGCACCTTGTAAAGACAGATCCATGAGAGCTTTCTTCTGAAATATTAAACAGCTTCCCACAGATATAATTTAATGCAAGTTTTACACTGTAAACCTGGTACTATCTGCTATGAATTTAAATAAAGGAAGATGCATTCATAATAGTATTACAGTGTGAATAAAAAAAAAAGAAGTAATAATGTATTATGGCCAATGCTCAAGGCATAAACATGTACATTTATTTCCACCCAGTCAAGCATTGCTTAGCCGAAGAGGTACTCCTGGTCCCAAACTCACGCCATTGGTTGAGACAGAAGTTCTTAGGCTGGGTAGTTCAATTAAGCAGAGCATTATTTTGAAAGCATCACCGAGCCACAATGTTTACACCCCTCGGGAACATCAACCTACGAATGACTTGCTTATAGTTAGTTGTCTCTGCGCATTAACATAGAAGAAAGTAGATTAACATAGTGACATATAGAATTAATTCTTTATGATGTTCAGGGATGGCCTGGATATATGATAGATGGGCAATGTCAGTTCTGGAGTGCTGCTGTCCTGAAGAGTTTAGCTCCAACCCTAATCAAACACACCTTAACAAGCAAATCAATGTCTTAAGGCAAGATATGGGCTGTGTTAGAAATCGCCCCTATACCCTCATTCACTATTCCCTACATTAGTCCACTAATATAATTCACTATTCCCTACATTAGTCCACTAATATAATTCACTTGAGGGAGTGAATGAAAACAAGTGAGTGAATTTGGACACTGAGGCTGTTTCCGAAGTCACCCCCTATACCCTTAAATAGGGCACGGACATCCGAAACCATAGTGGATGTTATTGAGTGCACTCATTCAATCCCACAATACACCGCAATAACGAGTGTACAATCGATGTACGCTCATCGGCTAGAGAATACCCATAATGCACTGTGACGGTCAAGCCAAATGAATTCCCACAACTCGCCTGAAGATGGCGGCCACAGCTGAATCATCAATCCATCCATTTTTCAAACAGCTGGTCCAATATGTGGCTACAGCGTAATATCATACAGGTGTAAATTCCTTTTAACTTGATTATTAAATAGTTTAATTAAGGTCTATATATGCTAGTTTCCATGTTCAAGATAAATCTTTTCATTACTACTGGAGCTGCCAGTTTGCACTTTCAAATGATTACAGCAAGCACAAACAATGCAAAAGCAGCAGCCTTTCCAGCACTCACTCACTCGGTTTTCATTCACTCCTAGTGGACTATAGGGAATAGTGAATGAGGGTATAAGGGGTGATTCTGACACTGGGTGAGTGTGCCGAAAGGTCAGCCGCTTTTTTTATAGTTTGTGCTTGCGGTTTAATAACTATTTGAAACTTAGCAAACCGGCAGCTCCAGTAGTAAGATGAAAATATTTATCTTGAACTCTGTCATGTAAACTATGTATAAAACTTAATTAAACAATTTAATAATCAATTAAAAAGGAATTTATACCTGTATGATATTACGCTGTAGCCACATTGGACCAGAGGTTTGGAAAATGGATGGATGATTCAGGTCCGGGCGCCATCTTCTGGTCAGACGTGGGAATTCATTCGGCTTGCGACTTTCACAGTGCATTATGGGTATTCTCTAGCTGTTGAATGTACATCGGTTGTACACTCATTATTGCGGTGCATTGTGGGATTGAATGAGTGCACTCGATAATGTCCACTATGGTTTCTGACATCACTAAAAATGGCTGCCTCTTCAAATAGTGCCCTATATTTAAGGGTGTAGGGTGATTTCTTATTGGGAGATGAGAGGGTCCATGACTCTATCATTGCAGAAAGTATAACGGCTTTCTTGGATCACGCGTGCCTTGTTAACCAATCACATTACAGCCTTGATGTCATTGAATTTCATGAAGTTGTGCGACTGTCAATCACTGTCTGCGGACACCATAGAAATGAATGAGAAGTGCTGTAAACTGAATCATACCTTTTGCGCAATTGTCAATGACTTCTCTTATAAAACATTTTTTGTGTGTGTAAACTAACAATAGATCTATCAAAAATGAATGTTTAAGAGCAAACATGTTGAAGATTAGCCAATGGGCTGTCGATTCATTAAATGATAAGCTATTTCCTCAGAAATGCGGCCTATTCAGTGTAGTGAAGCCTCTCCTCCATTGACATCCATTAAAAAAAACGGCCTCTTGTCTCTTTCCCTGCACACCGCTGCGCTAGCTGGCATTACGCTTTTTTCGGCTAAGGTTGCAGGCTTGCCTTCAAGTGGCTTTGCTAAGGCTAGAGGCAAGTGATGTTGTGTTTTTATCAGGGTTGGAGCTAAACTCTGCAGGACAGCGGCACTCCAGGACCGACGTTGCCCATCCCTGCACTGGAAAAATTAAACATTGGATTTTTTTTTCTTCTATTATTCAGAGCAGCATGGAATCTTAACAGAATGATGTTTTTGTGTGTGTGTGTGTGTGTGTGTGTGTGTGTGTGCAGCATATTCAATGATTTTAAATGTGCATAATTCATTGTTCATTTGAATGGCAACACATTCACATCCGTTTGAATGATGTTTTCCACAGCGCCGCTATTAACATGAGACCTACTTCTTTCTTAAAAAGCTTTTGATGTTGACATAAGACCTACTTTCTTTTAAAAAATGACAGTTAATTTTTTTGTTCTTTATCCCAAGAGATAATTTGGCAGCAGCAGGTGAAGAAGTGGCTGAATCAGTTGTTGTATTATTAAAGTTGATGGTGTTCCGGTGTACGTTTTATCAAGTCATCCATTTATATGTGCGAGTGCAATAACAGCTGCTTTTTTTAACTTGTGGTTTCAATTCGAGGGCAAAAAAGTGGAACACTTTGTATGTGTAGAGACAACAGAGACTGTCTCAGAGGACTAACACTGATTCACTGTCTAGTTCTCGTCTCAGTATTTCTCACAAGCCTCATTAGATTGCAGGTGTGCTGTCTGCACATACAGGGCCCGAGGCGGAGGCATTGATGAGATACCGCTATGAATCGTTTGTCGTTTGCGCCATTAAATCCTCATTTGTGACTGTAATTGCAACTTCAGGTTCAGCAAGATTAGTGAGAGTTTTCGACGTATAGACTAAAGCTAATAATTTCTAGCCTGTTTAATCACTATGTATGGACCAGTCATGTCCTTTCTGGTGATTTGTTGGAGCCCTGCCATAGATTTTCTGGTTACATTTGAAAGTGTAGCTCTGCTGACTGAAGCCAGGGACCATATTTAACAAAAGCTTTTATCTGAGCCATGGCCTTTTGGTTAGACCTCTGACATATTGAGCTGTGGCAAGCGACATTTTAACTTTTTTTAAAAAGCACATCATTTTACTGAAGAAAATGTGAGCGGAGTTTAAACTGTCCACGACAAAATTAGTGGTTGCAATTTCCTTGCTAATGCTATTGCTAAGGTGTTCTGGTTGGTTGCTGGGTGGTTGCTAGGGTGTTCGAGGTATAAATGTTAACAAAGCCAGTTTATCATAAGTGGATGTTAGCTGGCATGAGACAGTTTTCAGATTTGGGTCAAAATCTCATCATCCAAACCATGTGCACAGCCATGCATTTTCTTGTATTATTTATAGTATTTACTAATATGTTGATTTAGTTTTGATTTTCATATTTTCCTTTACATTATAATTTTAGTCATCGTTTTATGTGCTTTTTAAAAATATTTCTATTTAACTTTTATTTCCATTTTAGTAATCTTAGTCCTTTAAAACGTATTCCAGTTAGTTGCCATGGGTATCATTTGTAAGTTTTTTTAAGTTTAAGTTTTCAATCTAATATTATTATTTTTTATTTTATTTCAGCTTTATTTCAATTAACTGGGCATTAATTTAATGAATTAATTAATTGCACAGCATTGGTTTTATTTTATATAATATTAACCTAAATATTATTACTTATCTTATTTAAATGTATTTATAATATATTTGAATTTAACTTTTTTAAATATTTATATTATGTTTTTTTTATTAAATGTAGGAGTGTTTATAAGCATAAAATTGCTGTGGTATCAAACTAGCTTCCTCTTCAGACTTATCTAGTAGATCTAATAATTGGTAGAAAAAGATACATGTTTTTTTTTCTATGTGTTTAATACAACAGATATAATTTTACAGATATGATTTGTGATTATAATCACTTCTTTTGGCTTTAGTGTATTGGAAATTAACTTGCTCTGCAAACAACATGGTCAAAACAACTGAAACATTGGTGTCGTGACTAGCTAATAAGTGCCTTTTTAATGACACTGCACTATATTTGAACGACACACTTCTTTAGGATTGCCTAGTGGCCAGTGCTGGGTGGTAGCCATCTGTCTCTTCTTCGAGAAGAGCCCCAGCACAGCTGATGTGGTCCTAACCCTTCCTGTCGACTTGTGCTGAGACTGCTTTCCAGTCAGTCCCTCTGGATGGAGATCACAGCAGTGAGTCACACTTAATCACAGCACACAGTGGAGCCAGAGCCGAGGTCACGTCCGCCAGAGCCAAAACACACAGCAGCGTTCTAAAGCAACAGCAGGGGGTTTCGCAGCAGTTCCATGGAGTGGCTGGAGCCATTAGTGCTGGTGTGTGTATGTATCTGTTTGTGTGTCACTGAAAATATGCCATAAACAGTGTCGCTCCAAGTGGTTGGTTAAAAATAATCATGATTACCCTCTCATTATTTGAGTAATAATGCCTTACACCGCGTCCTAACCGGGCACGGTGCGACAAAGCGACCAGCGATGAAAGCAATCACTTGCATGTTAATCTGAGTTTCTGAGCTAACTAGCCAGGACAAGTGAAACAACAGTTTTATCAGTCGCTTGGTTTCTACTTCTGTGGTATCGTACGGAGAAATCCTGCTCGCAGCTGCTCGTCATTTATACAGTGGGGTCCACTGAAATTAATGTAAATTATTATTGAATTTATTATTATTGTTTATAATCGTAATTATTCATTTTTATTATTATTGTATGTATTACACGATTAATAATAATTAAATTATTTATTTATCTAATACCATTTTACTCTACAAATGATATTATATATATATATATTTTTTTTTTTATCTTTTAGTTAAACAAAATATTCTTTGTTTTAAAATTGTTCAAAATCCCCCCCAAAAAATTGTTTGTTCATTTACTTTTGGATTCCACTGTATATTAAACATCAAATATGGAGAAAGCTGTATCAATTGTAGAAGTTGAGAAACACTGAGCATCATATGATAATCAGGTGACAGAATGAAGTCACACAAGGATGGATTTTACTTGAAGTGTGAGCGTAAAAATAGCTGATTGTCAAATACAGCACAATTAAACTCAAGGAACATATATTTTTTGGCACCTACAGCACTGTTCAGCATCATAATACCACTAACCTATATACCTCTCATTGCTCATGGGATAGCAAAGTGTCAGTTGGTTGCACACTTAAATCTCATCTGCCTTCTATATCATGACTACTCTATTCTGACATTCTAGTCATTTGCATATTATATAGTAGAGAATTACGCATATTCAAATGTGGTGACGGTGATGCTTTGGGCATGTTGAGTCACAAGGTTATGGCTGTTGAGGCTTGACATATTGACTGTGTCAGTTAGATCAGGGGGATATTATGTCAACAAGCCCTCGTGAAAAGAAGGTCCCAGGTCATGTGTACACTTCTTCATTATTGCAAAATACAGCCCTGACAGGACCCCACTGTGAAGAAGAGGGCTATTGTATCATCCTGAATGAGTTTATTTTGTGATAATGACCTGTTTTGTCCCTTACATTATTTCTTTCCTACCAAATAAGTAAATAAATGGTCTTCAAATATTGATATTAGTGAAAATTATTTTATTATGTGAGAAGAAATAGACTGTGGTGTGATATAAAACTAGCACACTGCTGGGTATTGGTTGCCTGGGGCAACGGACAAATATACAGTTTCATTATATGAAATTTTTTGGCCACAGAAAGCTGTGATTGACCAATTACAACCCAGTATGCCATGTAATAATGGCTTTGTTTTCAGTGATTTGTCATTTAAATATGCTGTGATTTCGTTTTGCAGATGTACATACAAACGACCACACTGACCATCTCAGTGAGTCTGAGCGCGTCCGTGTCTCTGGGGATGCTGTACATGCCGAAAGTCTATGTAGTGCTCTTCCACCCGGAGCAGAATGTGGCCAAGCGCAGCACTCGCAGCCTGAAAGCTGTGGTCACTGCCGCCACCATGTCTAACAAGTTCAACCCCAAGGCCAGTCTGCGGCCCAACGGAGAAGCCAAGTCGGAGCTGTGCGAAAACCTGGAAACTCAGGGTGAGTGGGTTTGAGGATAAACACTTTATTGTTATTGACAACGATTTGTATACTGCCATAAACCTGTTTTTGTAATCTTAAATTTTTTTATTCACCATCATTCTCTTGCTCACTTGGATCCATTTGGATAATGGATCCAAATTTGGAGTCAGTAACAAAATTATGCTTCAGCAGTCCGGTTATGAGTCTTAATGCAAAAAACTTTAGATTTCTTTTTGATTTAAAGGATTAATTCACCCAAAATTGACAAAACTGTTTTTATTAAATACAATTTTTAATTTAATAATGCCATGAAATGCAATGAAGACATTTAATGGCATCAGTGTGATGATCATAACAAGACAACCCCTAATCATCTGCCTCATTTTGCGAAATGTGTTTATGTTAGAATCTTGCCGCTTAGCATCAGAGATGCTGTAAGAAGTGTTTTTTAAATCATCAAGAGGCAAATCAGTTGAATCGGTACAACAGTCCTTGCCCGAAACCTATCTCCTGCTAATTTGAATATCAATAAAACAGCAGCTCATAAACAACTTTGTAATACAGCAGTAAAAAAAAGCCTGCTGCCGTAGCAGAAATAACTTGCATTCTAAAGCAGAGGCAAACCTGTAGCCTCCATCTTCAAAAGAGTGGAGTCACAGTTCGCATAATTATACTTTTCATTAATGCCCTGATTGATTGATTGATTGATTAAGTTCAGGGCTGAACAGATTAGTCAATAAAAAATTGGCAACAAATATTTTCATTGTTGAATAGTTCTTCAAGCTTTTGATCGTATGACCTATTTTAGCACTACAATGATAGCATTAAAATTGCTATTTTTCTAAAACACTAAGGAGGCTCGACAAAAAGTAAGAATGCAACGTAACATGAGGAGAGTAAATATCTTTCCATCTTTACTCTCCTCATGTTACGTTGCATTCGGAGATCAACTACTTTTGACTGACAAAATTCCAGCCACCGGAAACACTAACTGATAAAGTGAGTCTACAAAACCTTTCTTTTTAGTAAACTTTGTGTACACAAACAATGTTGTCAATGCTCGAGTTCATGTGTAGAGCCCCTGGTGATACTTCAAGCACAGTTTCATGTTGTGTCGAGCTTCCTTGGTGTTTTAAAAATAGCGATTTTGATGCTATCATTGTTGTGTCACTCCCATTCAAAAGGCATTTTGACCGAAAACAAAAATACGGTCAATCTTAAAAGTGGCGTTTCCATTCTAATTATGCTTTTACACGAATGTTTGACTCGGGTAGATTAATAAAAATAGCCTGGGTTACAATTTGGCGAGATTTACCCTTTATTTTACAGCATATAAATCACAACTACACAATGTTACCGAATGAAATGTCAACCCAGGACGAGCTATAGGACTGTGAACTTTGAGGGTGTTGATGGACTCGATCTACTCCATCTATGTTTTGATCATCGTTCTGAATCCGATCTGGATGTAGTCTTTGACAAAATGCGATTTTCTCAGCTTTTTGCTCAAAATTTTGCTTTTTTTATCAAACTTAACCACATACACAACATCAACCCAAGTGTTAATAAAAAAGAAATGCATGAAGCTAGAATTTTTTTATTTATTTAAGCAGAGGCTCTGTTTTTTCTATTTATATATTGCATATTCAGATATTCATTCCACCAAATATTCTGGGTGCCATTACACTTTTGTGAAAATTATAAAAAATGCTGGCGGTGGCTGGCCAGCGCTCCATGTTGCGCGGTTGCTCTTCTGGCAACCTGAGTTTAAGTACCTGCTCGGATACCTATCCTGATCCTGTCCCGCTCTCTCTATCCCACTTCACTTCCTGATAGTTCTCTTCTATCCTGTATCAATCAAGGCAACAACAACAAAAAAGCCAAAAATAAATTCATATATATTTTCAATATGACAACATACGCATTTGTTCTCTAAATATAATGTGGTATTAATCTGCACATAGTTACCTTTATCCTAAAATATGTTTTGCTTTGACGCTACACTTTATTTTGCATGCCCCAAATGACATCTTCATTAAGAGAAACCTGCGAAAACAGAGAAGAGGCGCTAATTTCTGATGCTATATCTGGAATACACGATCCTCAGTAGACAGTCATTTTGTATTTTTAGTTTTGCATGTGCCATCTGCTTTGCATGTGTTTTTATATGTGATGCGATCTGGGAAAACCCGCCGGATGTCGAGCTGGTACGTTTTCAGTAAGTTATTTGAGAAGACTTTATTTAGTTATTTTGCACATGAAATAAAAATAATGTCCGCGGATACATCATTTATAATAAATACTGCAATATTCTATAGAAAACAAGAGTTGATTTCATGGTGACTTTAAAATCATCCTGCTATTAGCAACTAACCCTACTAGTTACTAACCCTAACCTCTGATGTCAAATGTATCAGACAGGGAAAAAATATAAATCCATTTCACACTTTTAATAGACATGGAAAATATGTTGCTTACAAGAAGAATTTCCCTCAGAATAAACAGATGATGTTGAATTGTCGTCAATGGAGCAACTTGTTTATTTGCAGCCAGATGGTGTCGCATCTACCAGCAGGGGTTAACAGGGTCATGCTGACCAGCGATACCTTGACCCCTTGCTTTTGGGCCATGTAAGCTGAGAAACCATAAAGAAATATTAATCCATTAATCCAGATATTCATTCATATTCATTATGACATGAATTTACTAAGACTTTTCCCAAGATATATCTGTACTTTGACTAGTGCTTGAATAAAATATTGTGTTAAGCAGATTCAAAGTATCATGTTTGACTAGGAAGGAACAAATTATCTGCTTCCATTACATTGCATTTGGCATTCACAGCAACGCGCATCCACTCTGCTTTCATTATGTTGCATTTTGTATTAATTTAGCAATGTAGCAATACCCAGCAAATCATATTGTGGGTCTTAGTAACAAATAGCTCTGAATTAAGGGAGACATCCAGATAAATGTTTTGACAACAGAATGAAATTGTGTAATACATAGATGAAAATTCACCCAATTAAGCATGACTAGTTAGCACTGAATGTTTTTAGCAAATATTTAACACCGGTTGCATGACCATGCCAGACTACCACCATCACCAGTGTGAATTTCATGTGCTCTGTGCTTTGTTTGCTCTCTATAGCACCACTTTGAATTCACTGCAGTGGAACAATGTGCTTTTGTAAATGAGGTATTAGAGTCAGTGACTACATTAGCATGTGCCCTTTTAAAAAATCTTTCCAGAGTCATTTAATACAGGCAGTTTCTTTACATTTAAAGCAAAAGCTAGCTAACAAATAATTTCTCCTTGGCTCAGGGATGTCTAACATTTCATGAATGCATTAATGGTGGAATAGGATCTCTTTGTTGATTCTAATTGATTTGTGATCCTCCTTTTAAGATTTGAATTGCATTAAATAAAAGTGTCTGCTAAGTGTCTTAATGTAGTGTAATGTGATAGAAACATTGCTATAAAGTGTTAGTGAATTACATGACATAGAATTATTATGTAGTTCCTACTTGTGTTTCTAGTCAAGTAAGGACTCATCTTTATGTGCATGTTATAGGCAGAAATCACCATTATTATTGGCATTGGTGCGATACAATAACACAGACTTCAATTGGAGTCAAATATATCATGATTTTTTGAAGATGACTTCAATAGAGTGGTGCAGTGATCACGTTAAAACCCGGAAGACTGATTTGCCACTGGTTCCCTCGAGATTTTCCTAAAGGGTTTATAATGGACTTTTTCAATTTATGGGTAAAATAAAGCCTGTGGTAAACACAACTTGTTAACCTTTATTTAACCAGGCAAGTCACTTAAGAACAAGGTCTTATTTTCAACAACAGCCTGGCAGGAGAATTAAAATCTCCTGAAAGTCATACACACATGCATTACAAAACACACACACATATGCATTCATTTAAAACATTTACAAGCTGTAATGAAAACACTCCCCAGTAGTTTTTAAATGCAGAGATTGAACTATATGATTCTAACTGCAATGACTTCTGTAGCACATTCCAATCATTTGGAGCAGCAAAATCAAAAGCTGAATGACCATAAACAGTATGTAACTTGATACCTTGACGTTTTGTTCTACAACGTACATAGAAAGGCATATGATATAGAATTATACGTAGGCATAACTGCTCATTTCTATGGAAGCTTGTTTTCCGCCAATGAATAATAAATAATAATAATAATTGCAACTTTTTATCTCACAATTCTGACTTTTTTTCTCACAACTGCGATATATCAAGTCAGAATTGTGACTTTTTGTCTCACAATTGCGAGATATGAAGTCCGAATTGTGAGAAATAAAGTCGCAATTCTGAGAAATAAAGTCGCAATTGCGAGATATAAAGTCAGAATTGCGTGTTATAAAGTCGCAATTCTGGGAAATAAAGTCGCAATTGCGAGATATAAAGTCGCAGTTCTGAGAAATAAACTCGCAATTGTGTGTTATAAAGTCAGAATTGCGTGTTATAAAGTCGCAATTGTGAGAAAAAAAGTCAGAATTATATCTCGCAATTCTGACTTTATAACACGCAATTCTGACTTTATAACACGCAATTCTGACTTTATAACACGCAATTCTGACTTTATATCTCGCAATTCTGACTTTATAACACGCAATTGCGACTTTATTTCACGCAATTCTGACTTTATATCTCGCAATTCTGAGAAATAAAGTCAGAATTGCGAGATGTAAACTCGCAATTGTGAGATAAAAAGTCGCAATTATCTTTTAAAATGTTTTATTTTGTGGCGGAAACAAGCTTCCACACTGTAAAAAATTTCTAACCCTCCCAAATCAAAAATTTCAAGTGACCGATAACATCTAAATTTTTCAATTGGCCCAAGTGAAATTCTGTAAATTTCAATTGGCCCAAGTGAAAATCTGTACATTTAATTTTATAATTTACAGAATTTCACTTGGGCCAATTGAAAAATTTAGATGTTATCGGTCACTTGAAATTTTGATTTGGGAGGGTTAGAATTTTTTTACAGTGCATACATTTCTGCTTGCTTTTGATGGGTATCATTTTACCCATGATATAGAATTATGCAGTTGAACGATGTTTGATTTATAAGTCTGTCTGCCATTGTTTTGGAATGATCTGATGCATTTTGATATATAAATGCAGTTTCTGTGGATTTTAGAGAAGATTTCAGTCCAGTGTTTAATAAGTCAAATGGAGGTCTTCAAAAAGAAGGTCTGTTTTAGGTCACTGTCTTGGGACCTTTTATTATTAAATAGTATTTTTTACAATAATATATTTTATGCAACACTGATGTTTGTTTATTTATTTATTTATTTGGCTTGTGCAATAGGCAATATCATAATTAAATTGTGTTTTGATTAGTTATGCTGCCTAAAAAGGCAGCACGCAACCCCTGAAGAAACACTGTGTACCTTGCAGCAGAGCTTTCTATTTAGGTGATTAGCCATATGACGCATTTCACACCCATTGCTTTTCCACGTTTTTTAACTCGCAGGTGACTAGATTTCACAGTATCACATTTAACACATATGTGACATAGTTCACTCTGTCTTCTCGGAAGCTCCTAAAGTCACACAATTCTTGTCATCTCACCTACTGGTTGTATCAAAAAAAGGATCTTGAGTCTAATCAAGATGAGCACAAGACATGTTTGATGTAGCTATTCTTATAGTGTCAGTGCATATTTGTGACAGTCATACACTCCATTAGTGTATCTACAAAAGTCAGTACTTGGCAAGCAGTTTTATCACTGATATAGAGGACACCTTGCTACCAATACATCCTGAAGTAACAGTCCATCTTTGATATCATTGAAATGCAGTATGTGTATTGAGTTCAGTGATGCATGCATGCATGCAAACAAGATCAAAATATAATGTGTGTGTCTGATGTTGCCTGCAAAGATCATAGAAACTTGCCAAAGAATGAGGATGAGAGCATGAGAATGACAAGGTCAGCTGATCAAACTCATAGAAACGTTATATAAACATCAATAGGTTTTCTTTTGTGTTCTGTAAGGAATAGAGTTTTGCTCGAGTGAGTTGTAAATATGATCAATAACAATACGAGTCTGCTTTACATAAGCCGTTTTATGTGTCAGGATTTGAATGACTGAAAAGATCATTGTGGATCTCCTTGGAATAGTCTCTTGACCACAATATAACCATTCTAATGAATGACTTGTTGAATTGAAGATACCAATTCAATATCACATTTTGTTGCCTTGGTTAGAGAGTTTTCTGCAGTGTGCAACAGCTTAAACATTTTTTAATTTACTTTGCATTGAATCCTTAATGTGATATATGACATATAGTAATTTGATACATAATTAGCAGATTCCCTGATTCTGGACCCAAAAACAAAGAAAGTCAGACTTTTGCAATTTAATATCAGGAATATCTTTTCTGTTGTTAAACAAAGCGAAGTGGTTAAAATATTATGCCGCATGCTTTGATGTTTCTAGATATGTACACATATCTAAAACTAATTCCATTTTTGTTAGGCTTTGGTTTTCTTTTCTTTCTTTTTTTTATAGTAAGGATTAATTTATTCAGCATATTCCTTCAGGCTACCTTTTAATGACAATTACATTTTTAATGCCTCCTGACAATTTCTGTGCAAGGTCGTTTAATTTCAGGGCATATTGAGTCAGAGAAAAAGCACCTCTGCATATCCAAGTTCAATGGGCCTTAAGGCCAAATGGGCCCCAACAGGTTCAATTATAACACAGAAACGTATACGTCTGTGTTTGCAATAGGTGGCCACACACTATAAAGTTTATCAATATACAGAGAGAGACTTAACATTGTAGACTGTTTTATTCTGTTAAGATTTACTTGACCTGTTCTAGTATATTACTTTGGCTTGTTGTAAATGAGACTGCAAGATTTTTAGATCTAGACAGAAAATACAGAAAACTTCAACGCATCCATTGTCCTTTTAAAGAGCGTGTTATAGTGTGAGCTGCTGTGTCCATGTAATGAACACCGAGCTAGAGCCGAACGGGCTCATGCATACAAAGGAGTTACTTTGAAATAAACTTCTTTCAGCACCAAATTATGCTCGTTCATTTATCCCTCTATGGGCTTAGCCGAAGCACAAATATTATCATTTAAACACACGCGTAATGATATTACTGTTAATCTCTGAGATACAAATGTTCACATTCATACACAATACTGTACTTTTCGTTCCAGAACACATAAACACAGATTATTTTGTGTAATATACCCAACCCGTCATTAACATCCAGTGGTTATTATAACTCTCAAAGCTGTTTTTAAAAGTAATATCTAGCTAGCGTCCCAGAGGTCCTATGTCCATTGGGTTTATTTTCTCCTAATTCAAATAGTGTATATATTTTTTTCTATTCACCTTATTTTTAACGTGAGCTGGTGCTTCTGGTCATCTTCTTCCAGCTGTACAGCATCAGTTATGCTGCTTGATATTGCAAACAGTTATTTGTTATTGTATTATTTTAATTTACTGTAATCATAAACACACTGGCTTGTAGCGCACATTATTTTACCATTTACTCTACTGCTTTCTGAAGCAATGTTTATTTACAGGTCATTGACTGCAAATAGCCAAAGACCATATTTTCACTAACTCCACCCACCATTGCTCTGATATTTTACGTTTAGTACAAATAACATATAACATTTTATTTACTCTCTGTATGATTAGCATCTACAGTGCTATGCATAAGTGAATACACCCATGCTAAAGTTGACTAAAAAGAGGAATAAAAAATCATCTTTTGGAAATTGAACTTAATGCCTTAATTTAAAAAATTAGGAAAAATCCAACCTTTAAGGACACCAATTTTCTTTGTGAATGAATAATGTATCGTAAATAAATAAATGTTCTTCCTTAAAATACAGGGTGCATAAGTTTGGACACCCCTATGTTAAATTCCCATAGAGGCAGGCAGATTTTTATTTTTAAAGGCCAGTTACTTCATGGATCCAGGATACTATGCATCCTGATAAAGTTCCCTTGGCCTTTGGAATTAAAATAGCCCCACATCATCACATAGCCTTCACCATACCTAGAGATTGGCATGGGGTACTTTCCATAAGATCATCTCTCAATGCAAATCAAATTAGCTATTAGGCTAACTGAAATAAAACCATGCCAATCTCTCATTATTTATGATGCATTATTCATTCACAAAGAAAATTGGTGTCCTTAAAGGTTGGATTTTTCCTAATTTTTTAAATTAAGGCATTAAGTTCAGTTTCCAAAAGATGATTTTTTATTCCTCTTTTTAGTCAACTTTAGTATGGGTGTCTAAACTTATGCATAGCACTGTATTATTATTTGCACTTACATTGCACATTGTAAACAAGATGCTATGTATTGCTATATGCTATTATTCTTGGTGCATAAACAGTATTTAACCCTCTGGGGTCTGTGGTGTTTTCTGGGCCCTGGAGGTGTTTTGATATGGCCAGACATTTTTGCATATTTCTGTTAAATATAACATTTTCATGGCTAAAGTCTGCTTACACTATAATCAACACAAACTCTGCTATAACATGTGCAGCATGTATGCAAAAGTAGCTTTTTTTCACTTGTTTTTGCTTTCTCCTACCCCAGCTTAATAAGCAAAGACAGCTAAATAAGCCAATTTGTAGGATGATTTCCCTAAAAAGTGACCAGTGGCAATGCTAGTGGTGCACTTTTTATGTAAGCTTATAGGCTGTATTATAATTTTGTGAAGCATACATTTGCTTGTAGCATATAAAAAAACTACTGAAGTGTATGTATTCGACTGCATTGTGCCTAATATACTGGTATATGCTTTTATCTTTAAATTATTTAGAATGATTGGCGTTTACAGTAGCTTGTTACTGTGCCTTGCAAATGTATTCACAATCACAACCTTTGCAAATCCTACATTGAAATCTACTTCACAAAGAGTTTCTGAAACACTGGAACTCGAAATTATTTTAGAAAGTTAGAAAACTTGCTGAAATGTGCTTTTTGCATAAGGATCCTGTCCCTGCATCGCGGACGATCCCAATTTACACAGATGGAAAACAATTGTCCTGATGAGGACACAATTGTCTTAAAATGTGATTGCCTGTGAATCATTAAAATAACGACCACATATTTTCTGGATAAAAAAATGTAACCCTACAGTAAAGGGAACATTATTCAGGTTGTGAATATGAAGTGCATCTTTGAGGTTGAGGTACTTGAGTATGAATCAACCGATAAAGAAAATGCTTAAATTGTTGTAAACACTTTTAAAAGAACATAATATACCTCTCAAGCTTATAATTCTTTCAAAGAGAGCATTCAGGGGGTTGAAGAGCATTTCAAATAGGATGCATCTGAAAAGAATAATTTGGATCCAACATTGATTGATATACTGTGAAAAAAATCAAAGCTTGCATACTGCAGAAACATCTCTGTATACAAGGCTCAAATGCTTTTTTTCTCTCTTCATGGCCATATGACAAACATGTTATACCTGCAATGTGTTGCATTTGAATTTTGCATTGCAAAACCAAGTCAAGAAGCAGCATCCATTGTTTGAATTTTAATTTTTCAATCAAATGTTTTGTTATAGATGTATAAAATGCTGCAAAGTTATTGTAAATGAAACCTGTCTAATATATGTAACCACTCAACCTGTGTTTCAGGATGTGTTGATGATAACTAAACAGTGAAGACAGGTAAAGAATTTAATTATTGGTTATTGCTTGGCTTATTGTTGGACCTAATTGTTAAACTCAACTATGTTCAATTTAGCTTAAATGCTTAAACTGTGCATATCAATTAGTTTATAATAGACAATGCATTGAGAATACGCTGACATTTGTTAGAATTGCTAAAGACAAAAAGCATGCATGCCGCATTGTTTTTGCAAATCACTTGTTTACACAGAGCTTTGTTGGTGAGAAACACTATACTGGGGGAAAACCTAAAGATAGCAACACATTTGTTTTTATGCATTTTTCAACCAATAGAGAGTAGGTATGAAAACTTTCAGAACAGTGCATGGCCCAGATTGCATAAACACAAACACAAATTGGGAAAGCATTAAAATAGAGCAGTATGAATCTATGCTAGAAAAAATCAAGCACCTCAAACGATATTTTATATAGAGCAAGAATCATTTAAGTTTGCGTTTTGTGTCAACGCCCCTCTCTCTAAGCTGAAATGGAGCTATTTATCTGACTGCACCTATGGGTCAGTGCTCCATACGCCGAGGGACAGTTCAGACTGAGAACCGCACCATAGTGTTGGGTCAAATGTCACTTCACCTTCCTTATTCAAACGGCCCTGCATGATTGCATGAGGTAACCTTTTGATCTCCATATAATGATGCAATGAGCTTGAATTTTCCATTGACCCTCCTTCTTTGGCAAGGTCATTACATAAATAGCTGAAGGCAATGTCACTCATCCTACCCTTTGCGATTGTTTGTACTACACAGCTATTGCAAGATGAATGCCGAATGACAGGATTAGGCTGTTGATTGGGTTTTTGTTGATGGAATGCTTTAATAGCAGACTTGTCACTGTTTGCTGGCAACTGGCATGTTTCTAGAAGGTGTTAAATGGCCCTCCTCTGCAAAAGGTGACAACCGTCTCAGTCAAGTAATTTGCACTTTGATATCAAGAAAGACAGAGTCTGATATCAAAAGAGACACGCTACTTGACTTCTGGCAAGTTAATAGCAGTATCAAAGGAGGAGTCTTCACATTGCAACCAGGCCTGACAAGAAATTAAAACTGTGTCATATTGCTTTGATAAAGGTTTTCGCTAGTGCGTATCCTACCAAATTACTACATGTCAACCAACTGTTATTCATTTGCAACTACATGTCAACTCACTTTCATTAGAGTAAGACTGTTAGGTTAAGGTTAGTAGAAGAAGTTGACATGTCCTTGCAAAGCTACTTATGTTCAGTAGAATGTCTGTTGGGGGACCAGATTATTAAAGGGATAGTTTACCCAAAAGTGAATATTCTGTCATCATCATGTTGCTACAAACCTGTATGAGTTTCTTTCTTCTGCTGAACAAAATGATATTTTAAAGAACGTTGGTAACCAGACAGTTGACGGTATGTTTGAGTACCAACATTCTTTAAAATATAATATTTTGTGTTCAACAGAAGAAAGAAACTTGGAACAACTTGAGGGTGAGTAAGTTATGACAGATTTTTAATTTTTCAGTGAACTATCCCTTTAAGCAGACAGTCTACTAATACTCTGACTGGTAGTTGGCATTTAGTTGCAAATACAGTGTAGTAGAATGTCTAAAGTGGACAATCGAAATAAAGTGTTATCGAATTACCCCCCACACACTTCAGGTCGTGAAATTCTAATAAAGCAGCTGCGTTCATGTTTAAGTGCCTCTGAGACTCAAATGATCTATTTTTGTAACACTCTCTCTTCCCTTGCAGGACTCAGCCCTAAACAAACGTACATCAGCTACAGCAACCATGCAATCTAGCCAAGTGATAAAAGGTCACTACCGAATCCCAGAAGTGACCCCTGGAAGACAGCATCTCAAGATAAATCACTCTCACGTTATGTCACGTATGGAAGTGAAACAGCGGATGGTTGGGGGACCTCCACGGACATGTTTCCATTAATGAAGCTTATGTGAAGTCACACAGGGAGCATCTGGGGAGGCCGTGACTGTTGAGACGTTGACGTTGGAATGACGGTCTGTCACCCAGACTATTCCATTACAGCTTGCTCTATCTATTCCAGATGTCATTGTTAAAGTGATACACACTAATTAAGGACAACATGTCAGTGTCTGCTGTTTCATTGGCGCTAACACTATGTGGTGGCTAAAAAAAGAAAAAGAAAAAGAAAAAAAAGTATTTAAAAAAAAAATCATTCGGAGCTTTTTCTTCTTGTTTTCTCCTTGGTGATGACAACAGCAAAGGCAGTGACCATTGTTTACAGATGTTGAGCATGCTGGTTTTGACATCCTGTGCTGTGTTGTTTTTCTCTTTCTTTCTTTCTTTTCGTTTTTTCAACAACAAAAAAAAAACGAACCTTCTGGAATGCTGTTGAACTATGTTGCTGTATTGTTACCTCACCATGGGCCTTGTGAAACTGTTGAAGATGTACGAAGTGCTCTTTGGAGTAATGTTTGCTTGTGCATAAGTTTTGAGGAACTCAAATCTGCCCTGTTGTCAAAATGTGCTATAGCTGTCACAGTCACCTGTGCGAAATCGAAATATCACAATTTAGAAATGGGCGTGACGCCAGCTTGGAAAGGAACGCTCGAGATATTAGAACCAACATCCACTGGACCAGGAGGGCGCGCGTAAGTTACCTTCATAAGAATGCAGCTACCGAAGACTTTTAAAGAAATTCAAAGCATCACCAATCTCAAGTAAAGGAACGGTTCTGAGAAGCTCGGAGAGAGTAGATGACAGGATTCGGTATTCGTATCTGGAAATGTCAGGTGATAGAGAGACAAGCTGATTTGTCTCTTTAGATGTTTGTGAATTCAAGATTCAGTTCTTATGATTTCTCCTCTTTGTTTTTGCACTGTTTGTGCTGCAGAATAAAATGTCTATGTTGACCGTGATAAATGGCAACTTAATGTGTGTTCCCGATTGCTAATGTTTGCTTTTCATCCTAAAAGAGAAAAAAATCGTCAGAAACAGTGCCTGAATTAAAGTATTTGTAAAATAAGACATATGAGGTATGTGAAGCATGTTAATTTTTATACATAAATAATTTCTAATAAAGAAATTTTTCAAAACGCATTGTTTTCTGCAAAACAAAAATCATCTCTGCATTGTTTGCGATGTCAAATGTTTGTGTCACATATGGCTTGGGCTCATTGCTATCTTTTTCACTCATTGTTCTTCTGTCAGGCAAAACCCGAATGTTGGATTGCTTCGAAAAGTAATAGTGCAGCTCTCTTCTATAAACCCAATTTGAGTGATGATTCAGATATGTAGCACAAGCTTTTGTGGCAAGAATAATAATAATAATACGTCAAACAATAATAGTTATACAAGCATAGTAATAATAGACAAACCCTAAACTGAAACATACATTATAAGCTTTCATTTTTTTGAGAGTTGCATTTCCTCGTCATGGGCTAATACTCCATTGCATTTCTTTTTATATATATATATATATCATTGGTCAAAAACACAAAAGGGTTATTCTCATAACTAAATAAAAAATATTATCTTTAGTGCATTTAAAATCTCCTTCAAGAAGGCACTTAGTCCTGAAGATTCAGAGACAACCTGGCACAGAGGCACAGTGGAAATTAAAAGAAATGTAGTTTTTTCTGAAATATATTGCTTTTACAACAGGCAGCCGTCTATCATAATGTGCATTTCTGAAGGCCCCATTATTAAGTGTGAGATGTATCTGCCATCAGCGGCAACAGAGTAGAAGACAGGTGCTATAAAGAAAAGCGCTGGTGATGTATAACGGCATCGCTAGCAGACATAAATTATAGCCCATGTTAGGCTTATTTAGGTCTGTCTCAGATACAGGACATAAAACAGGGGCTTGATTGGAATGCTGCTCAATCTCTCTGACAGTGCTTAGAAATTGATGGAAAGAGCGTAGAGTGAAGGGTGGATCAGGATGCTGTGCAAAGGAGGTCATGTACTCTGAGATCAATACTGAGAGTGTGTGTGTATGGGGTGGGATGGGGGGGGGGGGGCGTTGTAGTATGTAAGCTGAAGAGGGTTGTTAACAAGGGTTTTAGATGAGTGAAACATGCATTACCATTTATTTATAAGAAATATAATATTATTTTATTAAAAAATGTATTTAAAAAAAATGTCCGTCCGTCTATAATAAATAGACCATAGCCAAAAAAAATTGCCATTTTTTTACTTACTGAGAGATTTATTTGTGAGGGAATAATGATGTCATTATTTTATCAGAGGCTTACATATATTAGGCTATTACAGTTAGTATGAACCGTGGATTCATTTGAAAGATGACAGCTATTGGTGGTTTGATGCAGTGCAGGAGTAGCAGATAATTAAAAAATGTAAAATAAAATAACGCAATATAAAAAATGCAGTCTGATGTTCCAAGTATACGATATTGGCCCTCAAAACGGAAGCTCAAGCATGTTCGCTTGACATGCGAGAACCAATGAGGTTCATTCTCGTGTTTCGCAGCACGTTTGAGCTTCAGGCAAGAACCAATGAGGTTCATTCTCGTGTTATGCAGCACGTTTGAGCTTCAGCAAGAACCAATGAGGTTCATTCTCGTGTTATGCAGCACGTTTCAGCTTCAGCAAGAACCAATGAGGTTCATTCTCGTGTTATGCAGCACGTTTGAGCTTCAGCAAGAACCAATGAGGTTCATTCTCGTGTTTCGCAGCACGTTTGAGCTTCAGGCAAGAACCAATGAGGTTCATTCTCGTGTTATGCAGCACGTTTGAGCTTCAGCAAGAACCAATGAGGTTCATTCTCGTGTTATGCAGCACGTTTCAGCTTCAGCAAGAACCAATGAGGTTCATTCTCGTGTTATGCAGCACGTTTGAGCTTCAGGCAAGAACCAATGAGGTTCATTCTCGTGTTATGCAGCACGTTTGAGCTTCAGGCAAGAACCAGTGAGGTTCATTCTCGTGTTATGCAGCACGTTTGAGCTTCAGGCAAGAACCAATGAGGTTCATTCTCGTGTTATGCAGCACGTTTGAGCTTCAGCAAGAACCAATGAGGTTAATTCTCGTGTTTCGCAGCACGTTTGAGCTTCAGGCAAGAACCAATGAGGTTCATTCTCGTGTTTCGCAGCACGTTTGAGCTTCAGGCAAGAACCAATGAGGTTCATTCTCGTGTTATGCAGCACGTTTGAGCTTCAGGCAAGAACCAATGAGGTTCATTCTCGTGTTATGCAGCACGTTTGAGCTTCAGGCAAGAACCAATGAGGTTCATTCTCGTGTTATGCAGCACGTTTGAGCTTCAGCAAGAACCAATGAGGTTCATTCTCGTGTTATGCAGCACGTTTGAGCTTCAGCAAGAACCAATGAGGTTCATTCTCGTGTTTCGCAGCACGTTTGAGCTTCAGGTAAGAACCAATGAGGTTCATTCTCGTGTTATACAGCACGTTTGAGCTTCAGGCAAGAACCAGTGAGGTTCATTCTCGTGTTATGCAGCACGTTTGAGCTTCAGGCAAGAACCAATGAGGTTCATTCTCGTGTTATGCAGCACGTTTGAGCTTCAGCAAGAACCAATGAGGTTAATTCTCGTGTTTCGCAGCACGTTTGAGCTTCAGGCAAGAACCAATGAGGTTCATTCTCGTGTTTCGCAGCACGTTTGAGCTTCAGGCAAGAACCAATGAGGTTCATTCTCGTGTTATGCAGCACGTTTGAGCTTCAGGAAAGAACCAATGAGGTTCATTCTCGTGTTTCGCAGCACGTTTGAGCTTCAGGTAAGAACCAATGAGGTTCATTCTCGTGTTATACAGCACGTTTGAGCTTCAGGCAAGAACCAGTGAGGTTCATTCTCGTGTTATGCAGCACGTTTGAGCTTCAGGCAAGAACCAATGAGGTTCATTCTCGTGTTATGCAGCACGTTTGAGCTTCAGGAAAGAACCAATGAGGTTCATTCTCGTGTTTCGCAGCACGTTTGAGCTTCAGGTAAGAACCAATGAGGTTTGTTCTCGCACCTCAAGCATGTTCTGTTGAGCTTCTGTTTAAGTTCGCTTATGAACTTAATGAACTTTGAATGTTTATATGTGAATAAAAGCCTAAATTCAATCTGTTCATCTTATAAAGTGATCAAGTCTCTTAGCTGGACTAAACCGCTCAATTCATATGGATTATAGTTTTATGATCCCTTTATGAATTTTTTGAAGTGTCAAAGTGGTAGTTGCAAAGCTGTCAATGGAGGGACAGAAAGCTCTCAGATTTCATGAAAAAGATCTTCACTTGCGTTCTGAAGATGAACAAAAGTCTTATAAGTTTGGAACGACATGATGATGAGTAATTAATGGCAGAACTTTCATTTTTGGGTGAACTATCCCTTTAAAGAGCTTAATCTGCTTCACGTGTAAAAGGAAATTAATTACTACTGATGTTTGATATGACATCCGTTTCAAACATTACAATACCCATGATAACTTTCGTTAATTCTACAATAAGTAAATCCACTTCACCGGCTTATTACTCTTTGACAGCGATGCCATAGAAATATCTAGACAGAGCTACCGCAAAAACGGAAGTTCAACTTCAAACACAAAATTCTAAAGATGGCTGCGTGTTTGTTGGCACATAAGAGCTAATAGAACTTTTATTCATTAGATCATTTATTAAGGCCATTTTGCCCTTTTGGCTGTTTACCTTTTTAATAATATTGCTGTCTTGACGCCAGCCAATCACGAGTGAAAGATATATCTGCCCTTTCCAGTGAACACAAGAACAAGCAGTGATATCAGGAAACTTAATCCAGATATTTGAATCAAATCTGCAAATTCGTTTGAAGAAACAAATTAGCCAGAGATCAATGATCACAATTAGAAGATCTTTCATCTGTCAAATCACCTGAGAGGTATTAAGCGAACGAAGCCTTGAACTGTAGAGCAGGCTACATTATCCTGATCTTTACATGGCTACTTAACAAATAATTCGATAATAAATGGAAACAAAAAATATAAATGTTAAAAATAATTTTAAATGTGAGAAGACTGCTATATATGAGACATGAAACAATGTAGGACAGTGGTTGCCAGGGACAAGAGTCAAAATATACCGTACAGTTTAGTTTATACAACCACAGAATGTTGCGACTGCCAATCAGAATCAAATCTTCCACAGAGCCATGTCATTTATTAATAATGTGATAATGATTCCTTAGATTCTAGACTCAACATTTTCAGGGGGCAGAATCTTAAATATTTGTTATTCATTAATCTTTCAAAATCAAAAACATTCAGATTCTTCCAGGTGTCGAAGGTTTTGCATGTGGTCTCAGAATTTTGGACCCCACTGCACATTTGTTAATGCAATCTTTACTTTTATACTACCATACATTTCATACTTGCAGATGTTACGTAATCATGTTACTATGTTTGGCGGGTTTTGCTTGCAGACTAATTTAAAACAATCAGCACATATTATTTTTATATAGCTAACAAATGTTCTTTGGCCATTTTTTATTCAGAAACAAATTGAGAACAGTTAGCCTACTGAAGTAACGTTTTACTCAGGTTAGGCCTATTACTAGAGATATGTATGATTCTTTTAGCTCAGTATGCACATTGCATCTCAGATTTCATTTCAAATCAGCTGCATTCAGATGCATTTGGACATATAGGAGCAAAACAAAGAAATTGAAACAAACAGCTCAGCTCAGGTTGATTTCAGTCAAACAGCACCTCATAGTGGTAATTTGTGGATGTGTGTTTAGCATGTGTACCGTCGTCTCATATAGCCTAGGCTATCACATTCTGGCACGCTGCTGCGTAAATACTGTAAGAACAACCCTAGCTTTCAAGCAAAATAGACACTAAAGCTATTTAAATTCCCTGACTCAGACTAATTTCGCAGCGCTAACCCTTCCTTCTGCCTTAAAGAGGGATTCACAAACACTTAAGGCTAACGGATTAGGTTGTGTAAATGTGTGTTTGCAAGCGTACATGTGTTGGGAATGTGCTGTGATGAAAAGCGGCTTTGTTTACTGTTACTGAGGTGTCAAGTTATAGTCGGGCCAAGCAATTTGCACCGAGCTTCAATCTGTCATAATGGCAGCTGGTCCAGGTCCTTAGAGACTTCTCCTTTAGAGAGTGTGTTTTTTTTTTTGTTCTCTTTATTTAGTTTACTGTGTCTTATGATTAAAATGTCAAAAAATAAAGGATCGTCAGCAGCCTTTGCGGGTTGAACTCTACCTTTCCTCATGCTTTCCTCAACCATGTTTCCTAAATGACAATTTTGTGTGCAATTCATAGATTCTGTATTGCACACATAATTGCCATTTAGCTCCACTTTTATTGGTTGCTTTATACGTCTGAGTGTCACATATTTCTCTGTGTTTACTAGGTATCAATGTCCTGTGGTAAAATTACATTACATTATAAAGTTAATCCCGTCCGAATAGGGCTATACAACTCGAATTGTGATCTGTTCCTCACATTAAAGGGATAGTTCACCCAAAAATGAAAATTCAATCATCGTTTACTCACCCTCAAGTTGTTCTAAACCTGTATACATTTCTTTGTTCTGTTGACCACAAAGGAAGATATTTTGAAGAAAGTTTGTAACCAGGGCTGTAACCAGCCTTCTTAACGCTACATCTTTCTTAAGTTGCACCTTATCGTTAATATGTGTTTCCCGAAACGTTCTTAGTTAAGTATACTTTCTGTAAGTCATACGTTCGGAAGGTTGGTCTGGACCACTCTTAGCTTTACCTTATCACTGTTGCAGGTCTACACGAATATAATTCTGAAGTTTTAATACACCCAGACAGTGTTCAATTAGGCGAATTCAAGTGTTTTCATGCAAAGAATAAAATTGTCATTACACTGATTGTTGTTAGATTTTTAATTATATTATCCACAGGTACATCTGCTGGCAAACCATTAAAGGCTTAATAGTCTATTTAAAGGGAATGATTGTGGTGGGGAGTTTGCTCAAACTATTGCAGCGATACAGCGAATAGTTGTTTTAAAAGACGGCGCCGTCCGCGGAGCGCTTTCAAAGGCCAGTGAAAGCATACAGTCAGTTAAGTCCTATTCGGACGCTAATATTGTTTCTCATGGGCTCGTCCGGTATTTTAAACATTTACAGGGGTAAGTCGGTGATTTTATTGCCGTCCGAATGCATAATGTCAGTGTTTTTTCTCACCCAACCCGCGTAAAAATCCCTGGCCAAATTAGCCAACCTACTGTTTTTTGACAAACAGGTCGTGTGGTAATTTAATTGCCGTCTGAATCCACATCTCTGAGTTTACAAGAAGAGATTCAAAATTCACTGTTTAAATCCTTTTTGATCACTGCCGAGCACCGTACGTAAGATGTAAAAAATTTTACTCAAATGCTGGAAAGTATTTACAAGAGCAATATTTCATCACAGCTCAGAAGAAAGCACGAAATTTTTTAAATGGTTATTATGGCAGCAATATATGATACAATTTTAAAATATGTAGGCTAGGCTATTATAGTTTGGATTATTTTTTATAATATCCCATGAGTCCTAATAAATGTAATTTCAACTATTTCTGAAGTGCTTCTTTTATAAAGAACACCGCTTTCTCACATAATGCAGTGAAACAGTTCCTGCACGAGAGAATAATTGATTCTCGAGCCATCGATATCAACCAATTCAGCACCATCGCCACGGACAGCACCTGGTAACGTCGCACGTAAGAAGGTATATCTTAAGCAGCTTCCTAAGGTATGTGTTCGGGGAACACACCTAGAAATGGTATACCTTCAGTTAAGTTGTACCTTGTAGCATGCTAAGAGACAACGTTATCGGGAAACGCAGCCCAGGCCGCTTTGGGGCACCATTGACACACACACACAAATAGATACTATGGAAGTCAATGGTTGCCTCAGAACTGTTCATAGTTTCCCACATTCTTCAGAATATCTTCCTTTGTGTTATATGTGGACAGAACGCAAAGCTTCAGGATCTCAGATCAGCTCTTCATGAAACGGTTTGCCCTGTTGGAGCTTGAAAGCTACTGGTCACCATTGTCCTCCATTGTTTAAATGAAAAAGAGCAGCCTGGACTTTAATAAATAACTTGTGTTTCGACTAGTGATTAGGGCATCCAATTCTAACACATCTGCAGAAATTTGCAGACCAGTCACTTAAACAATAGTGAACAGTGAGAGAATTCAACATGATCCTAAAATAAGGAATTAGGTCAAGTGTATTTGCTGAATTGCCCCTTCCTCCCAAAAGCATAAATTCACTCAAAATATTCCATCAGTTATGCATACTAAACTACATCAGGCGTAGCAGCTGAGCAGATCCCAGAGCTGCTGAACTGTGGATGTGGTCTCACGTGTTAGTCACATCACGTTCTGCTTTATTATTATTATTGTGCTCCAGAGGAAGTCATTTAACCCAAACTTGCTGTGCTCCTCCAGTGGGGATTCCCCTGCAGTCGCTCTACACAATAACTGTGCACTGAAGTGAACACTTACTAATTCCTTCAGATCTAATTGATGGGCTCATCTCATAACTGCTTAAGAGAGCTGCTGCACTGGGCCTTAGTGAATTTAGCTTTTTGAGAAGTTTCACTAGAGGCCTTGTGTTTGTGGAGTGTGACCATAAGCTCTTTTATTCATTATACAGACCATAGGCAAGAAATGGGGGCTTATGAGGGACTTGCGCGGATTCATAATTCAAATGGGGTTTAATTGTGTTTACAGATTTGTTTAGCATTAAATTGTTTTATTTGAAGTCACCATCATGTCAGTTTGGGGCCAGATTTTGTTTTTAAAGAAATGAATACTTCAATTCTGACCATTTGACTATTTCTGATCAAATAAATGCAGCCTTGGTGAACAGAAGCGACTGCTTTTAAACACATAAAAAATATATATACTGATCCCAAAACTTTGAATGGTTTGTGTTTGTGTGTGTGTGTGTGTATATGTGTGTTCTGGTAAACCACAATATGAGGACAAAATGTCCCCACAAAGATGGCAATATCTGAAATCCTTATAAATCATACTAAGTGATTTTTTTTTTTTTTTTTTTATGTAAAAATGCAGAAAGTTTTCTGTGATGGGTAGGTTTAGTGAAAGGGGATAGAATATACGGTTTGTACAGTATAAAAATCATTATGTCTATGGGAAGTCCCCATAAAACATGAAAACACAATGTGTGTGTGTGTGTGTGTGTGTGTGTGTGTGTGTGTGTGTGTGTGTGTGTGTTACAGTATTTGTCTATAACATAGGCATCAATTATGTGCAACACTTACCTTTAAAAAAAAAAACGTGTAAAATCGCCATGTTTTTGAGTCTGCAGCACACAGATGTCAAGTAGACTTGTCTTAGACGTAATATCTGATGTAATTATATTTCGCATCTAATGACAAATGTGGTGGGTTTGATGAAGCAATAAGCACTGTCAATATAATATGTTTTGCCCTGTGGGGAATCCAGAGTGTAGTGCTGTGTCAGAGCCCTGGGAGGCCAGTGTGCCAGTGTACACCCAGTGCCTCTGGGTAAACACACTGCACAGCTGTTTGATTGATTACCAGCGAACCACACTTGCTCTGATTAACAGCCAGTCTCCAGCTTGTCACCCAAGTATCTGGTGTAATTTCTTGCTTTTTACTTGTCAGCAGATTGAGAGTGTGTAATTTTGACCAGTGCACTTGTCACCGATCCCGAGGGGATATAAACGGTAATCACATCTCGATTAGGGAGCTGTACACTGCAAATTACTCCATGTTGGTGTTGTGACAGTGTTAATTTACACAAGTTGAAAGATGGAAATAGATGTCTGAGTAATGTGCAAAATGCATGATACAGACCAGCAAGCGACCAAATTGCTGGTGTAATTAAAAACATTTGTTTTCACGGACCATTGATGCCTTATAGTTGGGCACAACTTGCAAAATGTCAAAAGATCTGAATCAATCTGAATCATGTTCACACTGAATTCCAAAAGATCAAATGAGTTCTAATTACAAAATAGTTAACTTGTTCTGTAAGACGTCAATAGAAGCCATAAGGACTAGAAAGCAAAAGGTATTAAAAAGGTATTAGTGAACAACTAACATATTTATATGTTATGAGATAGGAGTATCTATAGCTCTCGATTTTACGTTCAAAGATTTTCTGTCATAATCTCAGCTGTTTTTCAAACAATGAAAATTCATAATGACCACATCTGTTAAACTTCAATAATGAGGGTTTTTTTTGGTTGTTGAACATTTTATATAGTTCAAGTTGATAGACAGACAGACAGACAGACAGACAGACAGACAGACAGACAGACAGACAGACAGACAGACAGATAGATAGATAGATAGATAGATAGATAGATAGATAGATAGATAGATAGATAGATAGATAGATAGATAGATAGATAGATAGATAGATAGACAGACAGACAGACAGACAGACAGACAGACAGATCATATATTATTAAAAAAGTGTTACATAAAAACACTGTACAGCTTATGTATCCCACTGTTATGCGATTCTTTTTGTTGGCACTATGCACAGTATATTTATCTTCTTACAGTACAGTATTTACAGTACATTCATCATATAGTCCATTTGTCGTCTAGTAATTCTAGCACATACATCAAAATTGAATATTAAGCCCCTCGAGGTTGCATGTCCACTGGTTTACAGCCTTGCAGACTGGAGCTTTGACTCACCAGGCTTGAAGAATTCCAGGCCTATAATACTCCCAGGCTGTCCGCTTTATCACAAGACTGTGTTGATTCACCGCTGACATGCAGCCAAGGCAAGTCCCGGTAAACTTTCACCTTTAAGAAGTATTTATTCACGTTGTAACACAGGATCTAGTGCCATTAATTGGACGTCACGAGTGCACCAGTGGCTGTAGGGTCAAGTCAACAGAGAAGACACTGTGTTTGCAAGATTCTGGCTTAAGACCTAAAGAATTCACAGTCGACAACCTGCTATTGGTGTTACACCTAGAGAGAGAAAGAGACAGGACAAAAAAAACAAGGACACTGAATATTAGGAGGAGACGGGGAAACCGCCTTGCCTAATGGGTAACACGAGAATGTACGAAAAAACACATTGAGCGCGAGGCAAATAGCTCGCCGATTAGCTGTTGGATACGGGTGAAATTGAAGCATATATCGACTGCAGCTGTAAATAGAGACGTCTCGGTTTTCAGCGCCCCTCCCCCACCCGGCTCAACCTCCCCCACCCGGCTCAACCTCCCCTCACAGATCACATGATGTACAGAAAATACCATTCAGGCCACTCACTCACTCCTCTCTCTCTCTCTAATGAAGACTCCACTGATAGTACATCCAGGTGGATTTGGAGTGACTGGCAACTGCAGCACTGCAGGCTTAATATAAACCTAATACACGCGATCAGTCGTTTATATGGTACTCGTGATATGCCATTCCTCTTAGTAATGTGTCAGGCTTTTTGGGCAGAGTTCAAGGTTGGGGTTGTTCTGGTGTCAGCTTTCAAAGTGAAGATCAGGGTAATATTTGTTCGGATTATACAATTGACTCAGAGCTACGCTCCACTCACCTCGGTCACTGCTAGTCACTCAGATGTGCTTTACAGAATGCAAACTGTAAAATGTACTCATAAATTTGCAAAAACCTAATGTAGGACTTCATGATCAGGTTCAGTTGCAAGCTAGAAACACTGGCAGTGTGAGAGCACAATGGGTGTGTGTAGCTTCTGCTCTGAATATATGCGTCCTGTGTGAAAAAGCCTTGCATCCATTGGGAATGAATGTAATGACAGAAAAGGTCATAACTGCCAAACATTATAAACGTTCAAAATATATTTATTTATCCCTACACTAAAAAAAATTAACTTAGTCAATAACTTATGACACCATATGTCTTACATACTTCGTCAGTTTAATGTAATTTAAGTTGAAATAACTTAAAAATCCAAGTTGATTGTACTCAACAATAGCAGACTTAAAATTAACTCGACGTGCAAAAAAAGAAGCTGTTTCCTTGTTAGTGTTGGTGCTTCTGCAACAATATATAAAGTGCATCAAGTCACAAACTAAACCAACCAGATACAAACTGAATTACAACATTATAAACTTTGATTTGAAGCAAAAACATATTGAAAATTAGACAAAAAGACAAAGACTGTGTCCTCAAGCTTCAATGAGGGAAAGGTACAATGGATAAACAAAACAACTGATTTAAAGGTGTTGAAATCTAAATAAAGAATAAATGATTAATGAAGAAATAAAGATATAGACAATATATCTTATTTATTGCAAAATATGCACAAATGTTTAATTATAGCGACAAAATTGAAATAACAATAACAATGAAATAATATGTCTTGCGTTTATTGCAAATATAAGCATATATGTATATATTTACATATTTAAGTAACAACAAAATGAAATAAATATTATGGATACATATAAAACTTGATTTCAAGATGTTTATTACATAGAAACAATATACAATTTATGTTTGTATAGCTTAGTGTTAATTTCACTGCTCTGGTTTTTAAATATTTATTGCAGTTTTATGCAAGTTTTCTGTTTTAAGAATACTGCGAGTGCACCTGGCAATGTCAAATGTGAATGTGGAAGAATATAAAACAGTGGTAGCCATGTGATTGATTTTTGGAAGCAATTCATTTTCCCACACACAGTGACTTAAAATGAATCAGGCCTTGACCTGCTGGAAGCCGTCTAATACCCTGCACTGGTTATCATTTAGCCATGGGAGAGCTGGTTAATAGACTCTTGAACTAGATTTCCAACATAAACACACCACTGAGAAGTTAGCACAGGCATGAGTACAAAATATAAAAAACAAGTTTCTCTGCGATACAGCAAAAAAGGGCCGCCTGTGGCAATTTCCATGCAGCGGTTTAAACAAACAAGAATTTAATCCAGTCTGAAAAACCAAAATAAGATTTCAGGTTCTGATTTTAATTGGTGCCTAAAATACTGTATATATTCCCTCTAAGATATAGTATAGTGTTTGTTATCAAAATCATCAGTTGGTTATGCTGTAAGATCATCAGTTAAACTGTTACGGACAGATTGGTATTTACAGATTATCATGATGAATCATCTTATTTGGAAATTAATATTTGCATGCGCGACATGACATATTTATAACTGCAAGATGCAGCAATTCCAACTGATTAACTAAAAATGTATCCCCGTGAGCTGAAATTCACAGATAACCTGTTGGCATTTCATTACGCACATATGCTATTTTCTCCCCAAACACTGTGATCATCAGTCTAAAAAAAACCTACTTTAGCATGTCCTCTGCACAACAACATACATTTAGAATGCTGTTATTTCTTCCCAAAAAGGCTTAGAACAAACGTCATCTCACATCTCATTAATGTTGTTTATAGGAAGGGTTTCTTGCTCACTCCAAAAAGTTGTCCGGTCATATCTGAGATGGTGATGGAAACTCGTATACTGTGTTTAAATGTGTAATTTTGGAGGTGAGGGAACATTAAAATCATCAACAAAAAGGCACATTTAGCTAAAGTGTTTTGTAAATACCCATCTGCATGCAGCAATTAATAGACCAAAACGTTGTACACTCGATAAATGGGAACAGAAATTGTATACTGGGTCATACAAAAACTGGCCTGGAGCATACATGGATGGATTAGATTACACAAACAAACAACCAAAAATATAATTTCTCATCGAAGGCGCCAGAATGCTGTTCCGGATCGTTTCGGCTCGATTTGACCCCTGCTGGCCCTTGTTGAACTGCCAACTTCAACCTGGAACTAGAGCAACATCAAAATGATTTTGAGGTACAAAATCAGCATAAACATGATTTATTATAATCGCACTGTTATTGCAACGTTTAAAGTGTTTTTATGCATCAATTTCCATAAACGGGCTACAATTATATGACGAGAACCTCATGGGGTGTCAATAGATCTGGATTACCTTGACGCAATGTGTAAGTGACAAACTTTTCCCACCTTCCAGTAACCTCTCCACAGCCAGTCTTCTCTAAAAATAACTGCTGATTTACATGTTGTCTGGAGTTGTGTTCTGTGCAAGCTGTGCTGGAATGGCTGCCTTGAAGGTGCTGTAAATCAGGGGTGCCGTGTTAGGGCTTCAGTTGGTGACTTTTGCCACTTGAAGGGTTTGAGAGTGATGTCACACTAACAGTTGCTTACAACTCATCGAGACTCTCTACAACGACTAACTAGAAAACCAACTGCTTCCTGGGAGGCATGAACCGTGCAAACATTAGCTGTAAAATAAAGGTTTATGTATAGTTGTTCGCCGCAAAATTTTGATTTTCTGGGCCATTGGAGCAAAAATAAAACATCAGAAAGCATCATGAGTGCTGCATCATTTTGTTTAAATTTGCTCGTGACTTCAGTTATGAAGACTCAATTATATTTCAAAATCAGTTCCATATAGCTAGTGAGAAAACAAAACAAAAAAACATGCCATATCGCTGTTACAGTCCAGATGATGGTGCAAATAAATCTATTTTTATAGAACAAGAGGGGGTGTGGATGATCAAACACAAACAAATAAGGGAAATGACTGAAGTGCTGACAGGTTGTCAAATTGGGAAAAGTGTTGATGAGTGAGAGCATGTGATGGAGGAGGCTAAATAAAATCCACATGTTGGGTTCGCAGTTGAGTAAAACGTGGTTCTCAGATCACCACCATCAAATCAAATCTGGTCTCAGTATATGCCTGACCTTTCTCTCTTGCTAAAGCATAGACTTTAAATCATTTAAATAAGATCATTTACTTTACTTTGTGTGTTAATAATATTATTGGTAATACTTTACAATAACGTTCATTAGTTAACATTAGTTAATGTATTAACTAACATTAACTAGCAATGAGAAATACATTTGTTACTGTATTTATTAACATTATTTAATAAAAATACAGCTGTTCATTGTTTGTTCATGTTAGTTCACAGTGCATTAATAATGTTAACAAGATTTTAATAAAGTAAATGTTGAAATTAAAGGGATAGTTCACCCAAAAATGAAAATTCTATCATTGTTTACTCACCCTCAAGTTGTTCCAAACCTGTATGAGTTTCTTTGTTCTGCTGAACACAAAGGAAGATATTTGGAAGAATGTTTGTAACCAAACAGATCTCGGTCCCCATTGACTACCATAGTATATTTTTTTCCTACTATGGAAGTCAATGGGGACCGAGATCTGTTGATTACAAACATTCTTCCAAATATCTTCCTTTGTGTTCAGCAGAACAAAGAAACTCATACAGGTTTGGAACAACTTGAGGGTGAGTAAATGATGACAGAATTTTCATTTTTGGGTGAACTATCCCTTTAACATGAACAAAGATGAATAAATTTGCTGTATATTACGTGCAGTTCATTATTAGTTCATGCTAACTAATGTAGTTAACTAATGAACCTTATTGTGAAGTGTTTTGTATTATTATTATTTTTATTATATGTATTAGGTCTAGAAAGGAGACCTTCAGAACATGGCACAAGATTTAGACATGCAGCGGTGGTTGAATTATACAGTGTATGTTGGACTGATCAAAAGTGATAAAGCTTGTCTCATATAACCACTATATTCCTAGTTCACAAATATTTGTCTGCTTTGAAATACATTTCTTGTAATGACTTGTCTTTGTTATTTAATCCAGATAAAAATGTGCATGGCTAATCACTTTATTTGCAGATTGCTTAACACCTTGAAATCCGACTTTTTCCACTTCCATCCTCATTTGCACATGCACCACAAATTAACACCCTGGAAAAAATAATTGACTTTTTCATTTCCTAACGATGTTTTAATTAATTAACAAGTGAGGCGGTTCAAGATAGAGAATAATTCCGGATCAAGACAATTACAAGTTGCATATTATGTTGTCCACTCTTTTTTATTAATTCATGCAAAAAATCACATCTGTTTTATTTCCTTAATATATTAAAACAATACAGTTTGACATAATAAGTAACAAAAATGTCTTTAAATATGTATTCTCATTAGTCATTTAATGCAAAAATCGACATATTCTGTTAGATAGTCTATAACGGATGTATATATTAATTAAAAATCATAGTTAACTTCTTGCAGCATTCCGTGTATTACTTCCTTTTGAACTTCAGAACAGAATACAACAGAGACAACAATGCAGAATATTATAGTCGTGCAACATGGCATTCAGTGTGTAGGGCAATGCTGTAATTCACTGAGCATTGCTCATTTACTACCAGGACCGCCAGCTGTGTTCACTCGTTAGAGATCGTCATATACTGTATAAATGGAAACTTGTAAACCAAATGCAAAGCATCACTGAAGGTGCAAATATTATGTTCATTACATGTTTAACATACAGTAATATGGTGCAAATTGTTGCATAGAGTATTAGTGCTTCCATGAACAAAATAATCTTTGCCAAGTGCAAAGCATTGGTTTTCTAGCATTAATATTAGGCTATATACAGTAGCAAAATTTTAGTTACAGACAATCTGTTTCACAGTCACATTTTAATTGGCACATTTGACACATGAACTTTGTCAAATGTGAGAAAAACTAAGACTGCAGTTCTAGGTTCAAGTTATGATTCATTTTTATTCATGTTTTGAGGGCTAGATAATTGGTAATAGTAGTTTATTATTTCACTGTATTGTAATTGTCCGTCACAGGTTCAGGCTGTTACCATAAAATTATGCATCTGTCAAATGGGTCACAATGAGTGTGTGTTTTATGCCTGCTACAGTGTGTGCGATTTCGGCAATCCTATAAGATCATTACAAATTACAATGTACGACATTGATCTAATAAACTTGAGTACGACATGTATGTAGACTGGCACCATTCAGTCGTAGTGTTAGTACAGAAGGATAAAACATCATCAGCATGCGCTAGTGGTAAACAAATAGAGCAAGATGAATCACACTTTGCCAATTGTGTTTTTTATGTGCGCTAAAAAAAAACAGGGAGAAAGCGAAAGAGGAGAGTATGGACGCAGTCAATGGCTAGGGAAACACCCACGGACCGTTGGCTGAACGTCTGATGCATATGGCACACAAAATGGGAAACACTGCTGGAGTTTCAATCAGTCGTCATCTGATTGGTTGAATTCTCCAGGATTTCCGGGGAGAAGTGTGTGTCGAGTTCTTTAACGTTCCACCTGGAAACAAAGCCGTTTTAACTCCAAACCTCTCATTGAAGAAGAATACCATCGTGTTTACAACTGTAACAATGAACGCTTAGGATCAACTAAATGCTGGATTTTCAAAAGTATGTGAAGTTCACATTGTTGCAGTAAACTTCCAAACTTGTTATTTTAGGGACATCACACCTAAACATGACGCTAAACAAAATGAACTGTGATAGGTTGCTTTGCTCGTCCTCATGGGCAGTCCTTGGCCAATGAAATCTGATATGGTTTCCAGACCTTCTGCAGTCAGTCTGAAGGTCTGGCTATGTCCGACAAATATGTGAAAGGGTCATATGTTTTTCTAGCTGAGGATTACATCATCACCCCCCTTTCATGGGGGTTGATGTGTATTAAAGAGAAAAAAGGAAAATACATGGTTTTAGTGTCAAACTTTAAGGTTTTTTATGTCATCAAATAATAATACTCCTCAAGACAAGTGCAGTTACTGTTCAGCTATTGTTCATTCGATGCAGTCTTCTGAACTAATTTGTTCTATGTGAAAACAATGGACCTCTTTCACAGACGGTGATACTGCGTTTTAACAGTCATCAGCAAAGTTGAGTCGTAAATCCTGCTAAGTTAGTCATATTTTATCTGGGAAATGCTAACTTTAGCCTTCTAGCATTGAAAGCATACGATCCCACCCTCCCTGCAAATCGCCAACCAAAGCCACGCCTCCTCCAAAACACATGAACACAGGTAATACATTTATAAAAATAAATTTAGACTGCTTAACACAGTGATTGCTATCAGGATATGAGGAGACTTTCAACCAGCATAACAAAAAGAAAACAAAAAAATCTGTAGAGAAACACCTATTGCACCTTTAATTTTTTTTTTTTTTTTTTATGTAACACTATACTTTCTATTTATATTACCTTTGCATCTCTATTTTTTCCCTCTTTTTGAAAGTTGTGAAAACACTATTGGGAACACAACAAATGCTATATGATATATGATATGATATATGCTATATAATTTGACTATATGTAGTCTCTCATACACCGCTATGGAAGTTTATGCAACTATGCCGACTTCCGCTCAAACCCGGAAATCTGAAAAAGGTCAATATGTACGATTTGTAACTGAGCGCCGAATAACAATCAATCACTCACTCATCAACAAAGAACACGCTTCTTCACTGTAGACATTCCTACATAACTTTGCTCAGTGCACAATGTTATCCAATACCCATTCGTCCTGCTTCCATTTGTAGACTTAGCAGCAAGGCCATGGTGCAGTTTAATGAGAAGGTAATAAAAACTCGTGACCCAGTGGCCTTTGTCGTTCATGACTCCAAGAGGATTAGCCATCTTTTCCCACATTTTACCATGTGTGCTCCAGGTCAGCCTTCACATGGTTCTGCTATTCAGAACATCCAAGCCCTTACACTCGCAATTCAGTGGTTTATTAGTTGGGTTTAATTCCAAGTGCACAGGAGCTGAACGCAGAGAATGTCAAGGAGATTACAGTGAAACATGAGTATCGACAAACTAACATGGACACACTAATGCACACTATACTTTTTACATCTAAAAATGTGGCCATAAACACATGCTGATAATTATGGAGGAGATTATATTTATGTTCTAACACAAATGCCTATTTTATCTGGCTGAAATGAGAGGAGTGTATCTTTCCTAACACCTATCTGTGCTCCACTCCATGGTTGTAACCAAATGATAAACTCACAAACATAATTGCCTAGGGGATTGTTTACTAAATGAATATAATTATGTAAAATAATAATGTCATGTATTTTATGATTGGCTATTTTTTCAAGGCTGCTTCATAATGTTATGTCACATATATAAGATACGTGCATAAAGTCCAAAAGTCTTAGACCAAACAAATCTGGGATATTTTTTGCATAAAAAAATAACTATTAGGATTTTGCAAAAAAAAAAAAAAAAAAAAAAAAATTAGGAGCATCACTCAAAATTAAAGGTTATTTATTGGCATTTACGGTTCCACAAAGAACCTTTAACATCCATGGAGCCTTTCCATTGCACTAAAGGTTCTTTATACTCTTAAAAAATAAAGATTTTCACAAAAGAAAGCAGGTTTTTACAGCAATGCTATAGAAGAACCATTTTGGATGAACAACCTTTCAGTGAACAGTTCTTAAAATAACCATTATTTTCTCAGTGTAAAGAACTATAAAAATACTACAGTATTATAAAAAAAACCCTTTATTTTTAAAAAATATGAGCAACAGTAAATGTCTTCTCCTCTTCCTTATAATGGGCTTTGCAGCTTGATTCACTGAATGATCACTGATGATATATTAGAAAGCAGCTTGTAAAAAATAGGACTTTGAAAAAGATGATGTTTTAAAATCTGTGATTGTTTTGAAAAACCACCAGTGGTGCTTGTATTGTTGTATTATCACAACATGTTCTCTGTGCAGCTAACGGTACATAAAATGAATCATTTTTATCAGTGTCATCAAATATTGTTTTTGCCAAGTTGTATTGCAAATGATTTCTTTAAAAAAATGACAAGGAATTAAAGAGCAGAAACATCAACCACACTGTTGAGATATCAGTTTTTTTTTTTTTTACTATTGAGTTAATCAGTGCTGATTGAGGCATACAGCCTCAAATAAACCCAATTCGACAATTCATTCCGGTATTTGACTGTCAGTCTGAAGTAAAACTATGACTGGGTACACTTCCCAGGTAAGATCAAGATGAAATCATTTCAAAAGTCATTTCATAACAGTAAGGTGTCAACAGGAATGAGGATTCTTCCCAGAGACCCTCCCTTCCAATAGGAGAACTTGCTTTTGGCGGAAGCCAAGGTTGAATACATGGAACAACACACACACACACACACACACACACACACACTGGATTTATTACCTTGGACAACTTGGAAGCAGCACTCAAATATCAGAAGAGGCCAGAGCACTTTGAAAGAAGCAAGAGAGGACACAGAGAACTGTGAACAGGTATGGATTTTTTTATAGCCTTTTTGTTGTTGTTGTGACAGAACTGAGAGACATGCACAAAGAACAAGAAAACAATAAGAGCTTCATACCTTTGTATTGTGCCACAGTCTCTCGCCACCCGGTGTACCTTGAACAGACACTTGTATGTTTTCTACGGAACACAAACTAAGTTTTCCTCTCTGTTGGGTGTACTGAACTATGAATGTACTTTGACTTAATATAACGCCTGAGGAGTTTTTTACAATGCAGAGCTGACAACCTCATGTTACTTTGAATTCTGACACCTCTAAACTCTAAAATTATCTTCTTCTGGTTTAAAGACTTACTCCCTGTTTATAGACTTGCTTTATACAGTCTCATAACATTATTGGACATAACATACTGTAGATGTTTTAAATGCAGTTTCTTACAACTAATTTGGTGGACACACATCAGAATCGTTCGAGTTGGTCTTCCCGACTTGGGTTTCTGGAATCTGTGATAGCTACTAGTCAGGTGGCATGAAGTCACATCAGAACAGTTGCAGAGATGTTCTAACTATAGATACAAGTATCACATCAAACGAAGCCAATGTACATGAGGGATTTTGAATCATCATGACAGATGTGCCATGTAACATATTTCAAATAATAAAAATGATCTTCTGATGAATGATTAGTGAACTGATCATTTTCAGTGCTTTTGAGTTTTTAACAAATCATGCGAAAGATACTATTGTAATGAAAAATGCGATGGTGGGGGAAAAAACAGAGGAAGCATGCAAGTAATGGTGTAACGTTCAATAATGTGGGATACTAATAAAGAACATCTGGATTATAAAAGCGACTATAGCGCCTATTTCGTACCTGGCTTCAACGTTCTGGTTTGAATGTGAATCATTCAAATTTTACTTAATAACTCTCAAAAACACAACCTCAATATATCATATTAAACATATAAGATACAGAATTTACAAAAATATTGATGTGACAGAAATGAAGTAGAAGCTGTGTACGAAAAAAGCAGCAAGACCTTATGGAACAATAAAATCTTAATGTGTGTCTATGGGAGTTGCTTTAAAATATTCAGTGTGACTATAAAGTGAATCCACAAAAACTCCTAATGCTGGCATCTGCATTGATGCTTTGTGGTGGAGTGCTGAAAACACATCTGAACATTTTAAAGCTCTTCCTGAAATATAGAAACTGGAAATAAACAACAAATTGGCTCAGCAATTATTATTTACCAGTTAAGCTTGTCACTGGCAGACATTCATTTATCTTTAAATGTTGTCTTCTGGGAGCCACAGAATTTTAAGAGGTGCATGGGGACATTTGAGAAGCCTGGAGAGTCTATCCACAGGAGCCATTTTAACTGGGAAAGGCTGAAAGGACAGAGCAAGAGATTTTATCGCCAATCAGAGAAATATAGGAGGGTGATAGACAGCAAAATTGGCTTTGCCTATTACTGAAAGTCATTTTGCTCACTTAAACACCCTGTGGAATCGCATCTTCTGTACTCTAAATAAAGTACTGACAACCAGGCTGATTTATAACGTGTTCATTTCCTCACCTAAAACATGTGTTGCTTCAATCTAAGACCTGAGGGGCTCATTGCCAGCCTTCCCTAAAAGGAAAAATAGACTCAATGCTCTCATCAATAGTAGATTAAATGCATGCCTGGCTACTGTGCTGTTTGAGAAACTTACTTATGCACTGCTGAGATACTGGGATTACTAAAATAATCCCTTTTGTGAAAATTAGACTTATTTTTATTATCAATTTCCTCGTGACGGTTAAATACCTCTAAAAATGTGTCAATTTTGGAGAGAGAATGTCATTTTAGACATTTCAGACAGGATCCTTGGCAAAGCCGAAAGTACAACTTACCCATTGGTGTTCGCATAAATGTCACCTAATACATTGTACAATTATGATATGCATGCTATTAAGTGGTTCTCTTACTGAACTTCGCCGGTTTCTCGAAATGTAAATAACTAGCGCCAACCGAGGGCTGCGCTAGGCTGGCATAGTAGCCTATAATTTGACAAATGACTGTGTCCTACTAAACATGTCAGCAGGGCAATTCACAGAAAGGAAAAAAAGGGTTAGTGGTATAGTTTAAAACTTGAGCATGTCATTAGACTTGCTTTTCATATAGTCGTGTGAAGTGGTAGTTTACTCATGCACTGTTATTACTGCTATACAGCACGGCCTGCCGCTGGCATGTAATTATGTTTTGAAGCATGGCTTCTCATGCTTCATAACTTCTCATCGGTTTCTCAGCACGATGAAAATGTCTCCTTTTATGCAGCAGTTCTTCTGATCTGAGATACAGGTGGAAACCCCTGGAAGCTATACTAACACAGGCGAACTTTGCACAATAAACCACTAATTTGTTAAGTAAGATGGGAATATACCTACATTTAGGAGTAGAATGCCCAAGATGGCAGTGAAATGAAGTGCTTTCTTGTCCCCATATAAGCATGTGATTGCACTGAGTGGTGTGAAGCTCAGGTTGCGTGTAAACTGAAGACCCTCAGCTTGGCAAGCTTCAGTGTCGGGGTATTTTGCTCAGGAGGGTTAGATAGCTCGTTTTCCAAAATGAGCTGAAGCCAATGGCTGCTTAGGACTTACTGAAAACTGGCATGTTCAAATAATTTGTCTTTTTGATAATTTGTCCCTAACCCAATCCAAGAGACCTTGTGCTGTAATCAGAGAATGTGCAATAATTTTGTTCTAGCAGCCAGATTTTACACCGGACAACTGAAAGCATTTCTCATACAAAACTATGGGAAATTGACCATTTTGTTTTGTACAAGCCTCTTGAATTTTGATGGTTTTGTGCTCTATGCCCAAAACAAATTGTGGTTGGCACAATCCATGTTTACTCTCGCTTAAACTGATCTGTATTGTAATATAGTCTAGATCCAGTTTGTTCTACCTTATGTCATTTCGTCCATGTTTTTGAGAATGGGTGATGTCTCAACCTGTGCTTGAATTTGGCTGCTTCTACTAAGTGAAAGATGAATTTGCACCAATATAACGTATTTGGCTGGACGCACAGCTGTTGAACAACAAAAGATACGAGAAATGTAATCTCCTCCCTATTAAAAGCTTATATGGTCATTATTATTATAATAATTTTTTTGCTACACCATAGTATAAATGTTACTTTTCTTTTATCATTGCCATGTTTTTTCATGGCAGTCTGTGACCCTATCAGACCCACCAGGTGAGACCAGTGGGATAATAGATATCGCAGTTTTGGTAAAACTTTAACTCATTTTATGAATTGAACCTTATTGTAATGCATTTAGGTATCATCAAATAACAATAAACAACATATTTTTACAGCATTCATAAATCTAGGTTTATGTTGATATTTTAATAGATAAATATACTATTGTTTGTTGTTAATAAGATAATTCATGAATAATGCTAATTTATGGTAGCCTGGGTTTCCCCATGCTGCCTTGCGCGCAGCGGGATTTTATTCACGCTGCTAGGCTTTTGTTTATATCTATGGATCCAATATGGCAGCAGACGCGAAGTTACCTTTCGATGCAGCCTTAGATAGTGTTCTAAGTAGTTTAGTCGCTGAACGCCATCGTGTACACATAAATCTCTGACCCATCGTCTTCTTCCTCGTCGAATTTCTGTCGCTCTACATACGTCATCTGGTATAATTGAAACGATTGGCTATGAGCTACGTACAGGCGCATTTGATAGACATTAGTAGCGCCCAATAAACGGCTCTGGGCATTCGTAAACCACGCCTCAAATACGAGAAAATGAACATGTGGTTCCCAGACCACGTCTCAATGAGACGAGGTCTGACGTTAGCCAGGCTAAATTTATGCTACTTTAAATGGTATAAATAGATTTAAATCTAGATGAATGATCTAGATTAATAAATGCTGTTCATTTCAGTTCACGATGCTTAATGCAAGTTCATTTTATGAACTTTATTGTAAAGTGTTACTTCAGTACATTGAGGCTGATAATTATTAGCAAAATTTGTATCCGAAGCAACTGTCATAGTGTTATTCATGATGCAACCAATTGAAATAATAGCTGGCAGGTTTAACGCCAACAGAAATGACAAGCCAAACCGTGCATAATGATGAGTGCAATGAATCACATGAAGGATGACACTCAAACGTCAGATTTCAGCAGCTTGTGATCCACAAAACGCTTGCATTTATATCCCATTATGCTCTGTGCAGTGTGTATAAGAGGCCAATCAGCATGCTATTGTGTATGGAATATGCCACTCGGTCAGATGACTGATGTAGCACAGAATGCAATTTCATAGTTATTTATGAAAAAAGATAGCCACTGCATAAAACAACCTGCGTTGTTCTGTTTCGGAGATGAGATTGAGACTACCATTAGCAGGAGTCAATGACTAGAGTAGGACAAGAGTCATTGAAGGCCCTAGATTACAAGATCATTCCAAATAAACAAGCTCTGTCCAAAATCTAGTCGACTGCCTGCCTAGACACCGTTTCACCTTGTTTGGCCAAACTTAGCTTTCATTGAGAAAATAACTTTCAATGAGGGAATCCTGTAATGAACTGCGATGAGCTGCGTGAAGAATTTTAAAAAATATATTATTCAGTACTGAAAACTTTTCATGAAAATTGTTTCAAGTAGGGAATTTTAAGAATATGTAAAGAATTTTCATGGATTAATCACTTTTTTGGTGCAATGTGTAAAAAGCTTGTAATAAAACTTAAAAACGTTTGAACATCCTAGGTAACTTTTTGAAGGATGTTTCTGCCAGGAAAATTGAAAGGATGTGACGTTTACACGTGCTCCTGAGAGTCTCTCTTCTGTTCAAGGTGTCCTTGCATTGAAATGAATGCTTACAATGTTCAGGATAATGCCGTAATGCCATAAAAAGCTATTATATACTGTAATGTCAATATGTCCTCCAAAGAAAAGGGATTAATTCAAACACATAACCAGATCTATATAGTCTATAGTCTCAATCAAATATACTTTATAATCAAACTATCCAGCCCGATCTCACGGGAAAACGTACAAATTCTACGAGGTGGCTTATTCGTACGAATTCATACGACCTGACTCGTACGAATTAGTACGATTTTTGCAAAATCGTACATATTTTACGAATTGGCCAATTCGTATGAATTCATACGAATGACCTACCCCTGACCCCGCCCCTAAACCTACCCATCACGTGGGTTTAGACAAATCGTACAAATTCGTACGAGTGAGGTCGTACGAATTAGTACGAATTAGCCAACTTTTTATCATTCGTACGAATTCGTACGAATTGGTCGTGAGATAGCGTTGAACTATCATAACAGTGTAATTTTATTGACCTCATCTTTTGACATGATGACGGTGAATTGCAGAGCTGGTGCAAACATATCCACATCACTGAGAACAGATGCTTTCTTAACTCTTTCCCCGCCATTGACGGAATTTCCTGTCTTTCCGTGTTTTCACTGTTATGTGGTAGGGGGCGCTTCTGAAAGAGCACTGAATTTCCGGGTCAAAACACAGGCAAAAAAGGAGCATGAATGCAAGCGCAAGCAATAGGTTGCTGGCTGCAGTTCTCTTAACCACAACCGGTGTCACTAATTTCAAGGGTTTGTGAATTCTACACATAGCCCCTTTAATTAAAAATGACCTATTTTACGGAAATATTAAGGTGTGTGATATATATTGCATAGACTTTTATCTTAGCAACATGCTAACGGCTAATTCTGTTGAAATCAATTGTGAGTGATTAACGCAACAAGCACTATTTGTGTGGCATGCAGGGTAGCAATTCAGTCACTTATAAGGTTTTATTTCAATTAGGACGCTGCCTTAGGCCCCTTTTACATTCAAGGACTTTATTCACAAGGAGCTAGCTACCTTGTCATAGTGTCTAGAAACTCAGTGCACATGAGTCAAAGATTCACAAAGAAAACACATTTAAAACAGCACAAATGGATGCATACTGTACATCATGTGTGACACCCCCTATGTAGGTAGTATACAATACACTAGTTTTTGGAACAATGCTAAAAATCTCGAACACATGCTCAGTAAAATATTTTCAGCTCTCCTCCTCAAAGCCAATTTGTCTCCCTGCAGTAGACAGTTAAATCCGAACATGTCAAAATCCCATATTAGTGCTATGCTAGTGCTGGTATACTAGTGAGGACACACTGACTGGATCTGAACTGTATATGTGAGTGGATTTGAAAAGATGAATGACTAGAGCCGTGGAGGTTTTGCTGACTAGGCCCAAAGCCTCTCTAATGGAACATAATGCACCGCACTGTCACACTGCATCACATCCCAACAGATGGGATAACCGCCGTCCTACTTTGCTCCGTCTTTGTGCCTATTTCACCTGAATTGCTCTTTTCCTTAAACTGTGTGGACTTAATAGGTTATTTAAATGTGCAAATAATAGTTGCTGGGGATAAATTCTTCAGAAGACTGATTGATTTATAAAATTAGCTTTTTCATACATTTTCTAATTGCATCCCGTGCAAACATTTTAATCTCTCCAAATGTTTAATAAGACTGAAATTGAATTGACCTTTCATATTGCTTTTCTCTTACCCAGAGATACTTCTGAATTCTTGAGCCATTGGACTGCATCAAGATGATGAAAAAAGCCAAGGTTTTAGATCCAACTGCTGCCGGGCAAGGCGGTAAGAACAATATAATTGTTCTCTCTCCCATATGGCAGGCTGACACCGGCACCGAACCTTATCCAAATGCTCTATTACTGAATTACTGAAACAACAAATCCAGCCATGTTCTCCGTGAAGACTTGCTAGTGGAGAAACACGGATGATGGTGAAAAAAAAATCTCCTTTTTTGTTGTGTAATTCTTTCTATTGGTAACTATTCACAGAGGATGTAATTTAGTTAATCAGTTTTCATTGTACTCATAATGATGAAAGTATGGCAATGGAATTTGACACACTTGATAGGACATGAGTCTCATTTCGAGAGTTCTTCCACGGTAAGCAGCTGTGTTAAAAGGCAATGCCGGATTTTCCCGATAAAAATCTAATGACCTCCTCTCCATGGCAAAGTGAATAATATATAAGTCCCTGAGGGGTTAGAAGAGCAAGATAGCGAGATAAAAGCAAGTGTTGAATCTAACCTAGCCACACACATTTATTTAAACACATGAACGATCAAACAGCTGGTTAAAGTCGTAGGTTGTGGGTTTGGAAACTGGCCACTGTGCACAAGATGCAAATGAAGAAGAGGCTGTGAATGTGGCTTATGAAATCAGAGCCTTTATCAGTGCCTAGTGTGCCCTTCATCTGGAAGCTCACTAAACAGCCCTGTGAGCATTTGCTGTCATTCAGCTTGGGTTTCTTTGAATCGCGTAACCATGGATGCGAGGGACGACCATCAACCAACCTGAATGTGAAGTGTCTGTGTTGTGAAGGACAGTAAATAGAGCGAGAAAAGAAGAGCGGGGGAAATGAACCAGGCAGGATTCAAACCTGTATGCACAACTCACAGCTCTTACGTTTCAACAAACCAGTTTACATCATTACATTTTTTTTTTACTTCCACCAAATCCACCCACTTAACATTCATTTTCTTTGATTATTTCTTTGATTAATTCTTGCTTTATTTATTTCATTTGCTTTGAGGAGGGGATTTATTTTACCTTATTTAATTTAATTTTGTATTCCTTTTTTTTTATTTTATGTTATTCATGAACCCCTTCTTTTTTATTATGATGGGTGATAATATATCAGTTGCAGGACATTCAAAACAGGCCTGTTTCACTCCGCAAATGCAAGCAAAGAAGTGCATATATATTATATTAAAACTTTCGTAAAAATAAATAAATAATAATAGTCCATTAAAATGTACAGTACAATCAGTGATAACAACCAGACAAACACTGCAGTAATATTAATATGTCAAGACCTTTGGGTCGATGTTCACTACAATTGATAACTGATGTGACCCGAGACATGAAAGTAGAAACAGTTTCAGTTACTGGATGAGGATACAGCGTTGCCATGGATGACAGATCACCGCTGAAACCCGTGATTGACCAATCAAAATAAAGTATTCCACAGCGCCCTCAAATCATGCCAGATTTACTAAATGTAACTGGTAAGTGATTATATGTTCACTCATGTAATTTGCTATATATTGCAGTAAATCAAAAAATCCATATTTGAGAAAGAACAGATAATATGGTTTATAGTATCCTATATTTTCAGCCGAAATATGATTTGCATAGAAACTCACAGCTATAGGCTAAAGAGTGAATACTGTAGCCAGAATAAAAAACTGCTGCTAATGTATGCTGTGTGAAACAGGTCTTACACTTTTATTCCCTTCCCAGTTTGTCTGCTCTTTCTTTAGTCTTGTCTATTGTACTCTCACATTCAACCCCTTAGTGGATTGAATAATTATGTTTTATTGCTTTAATCTCCCCGTCTTCTCCCTTGTCCTGTGTTTTTTAGTTGTATTTTTGAGTAGCCTACATTTGTGTTTGTCCGTAATCCTGTCAAAAAAAAAAAAAAGAAGCCAGGATTCACAATTTTGTGTTCTCCTTCTTTGTTTCCCCTTCCTTTGTTGCTGTTGTACTGTAATGTTGTGGCTATACTGTACCAGGACTGGAAATTCTACCTCCTAAGAGACAAGGTAAGGTAATTGAATGACAGCAACCTGAATTTGCATGCATGTCATGATATCCAGTATATCATATCATATCATATCATGATATCCAGTCAAACGATGCATATGAATGTTCAGATTGCTGTCATTCTGAATCTGATTGGCTGACTTCTGGAGGTTATCTGGGAGCCTATAGTGTGTGGCGATCTTTAACGGTCTGCCAGGGACAAAAAACATGTTTAAAAGTTCCGATTCTGCAGCAATTGTCGCCTTAGAGGAGAACTAAATGCTATGTTTTAAAAAAGTTAGTGATGTTCACAGCTATCGTTAAGCAAAGGCAGCCGAAGCTCTTCTGTAGGGGCAGTGAAGGGCACCACCAAAAATATTCATCCAAAACAAAGACCTCTATTAAACTGAATCAATAATAAATTGTAAATTGTACTGCATTCAGTAACAAATACAGTTAGCAGGATATATTACATTGCGTGGCAGATGGTGCCTGAGTCCTCCCCATTCCCAGCTCTACAGCGCCCCACAATTTTCCAATGTAAATCTGTGGTGAAAAATGGAACTGCAGCATGCTCTATTAAGAGCCATGGACCTTATTAAGAGCAGCGCTATGAAAGCGAGGCTGTGTGGGATAGACTTACCGTGTTTTCAATGGCACCCTCTGTAAAAAGCTGCATGAAACTTCTAGAACACTTATAATTTTCCACATCTTAAATATTGTATGGAGTTTTTTGTCTACTGACGTTGACAAAAGATAGGCTATTTTTGCAGTTTTTCGTCAGCAGAACAATCCAAAACACATTAAATAACAGTACAACCCATTCAAGAGATGCATGTCTATGTCTATCCCTCACAGCCTCTTTCATTCCCGATAGAAATCAGGGTGCTTCTGTGAATAAGGTCTAATGGGGCGGATTTCAGACTGCCCGGGTTATTTTTACCTTACCTGACGTAGCCTGAACCCCGCTCCCGACAAAGACGATATCAATCCGCTTCAGTTATGTGTATATGATATGTGGAGTAACGTATCAAATAAATGAAAGTATAAATCCTTTAATTGAAACTCATGTTGCTCATGTGAATAGCCTTCATTATGCTGTGTTTGTTTTATGTTTGTCTCTTTTCCTCACTGGAAGTCCTCCATAAGTTGTAATAGACTATTCTAGAACAAAATCTGTAGGCAATACTACATTAAGGCAATTCTAAGCTAGCGTTCTACACGTATGCATGCCTCTTGTGTATTTAAAGCCTGTCAATCAACATTAGAGCGCCACCCTCAGGTTGAATAAAGCAAACTCTGCCAAAAGTTTGTCTGCATGTGTTCAGCTATTAGAATCTGCATACCTAAATATATGGGCAGGAGACGCTAGGCAAAGATCTGACTACGCGAGACTAGGCTATAGTGTGTCAACATATCTCATTACAGGAAAGGTCACAAAGTTCAACGCGTGTTCAGTGAACTACATCTTTTGGGTAATAATGGTATAAATTTAAGGCAAATGACTACACTTTCAAAAATAAGCCTACTCTGAGAAATATTCCCTGAAGTGACAACTTCCCCATTTCTTTCCTCTATTTTAAAAAAATTGCAAAACAAGAATATCTTTTTAGTTAATAACAAGAATGGTTCAAATATCATTGGATGTCTTAGATATTATCTCCTCGAAACATTTCAACGCCAACTTGAAATGTATGGTATTTTGTACACAGTTTTGTAAAAAATTGTTTTACATAGGCTAGACATTCATGCATATGATTCAGTCAGCATGTTACGTCACTGTGCACCTGCTGTTTTGTTGTTTCCCCCCAAAGTTCTGACATTGTACCCTGAATGTGGATTCTCTCAGGCATCAAAAGGAGATCTAAGGTTCCTGGTGTTATGATAACACAGTATGTTGAGGAACTTCCTGAGGGGATGACAACTCCCGACTTCACACGTAAACCCATCGCTTTAACCATTCAAGAAGGTAAGCACATTAAAAGAGAAGAAACTGCAAAAGTGAATGCAAATATGATTAGAGGTGACAGTTGAGAGCTAAACGATCCTGGATGTGAAATTAACAAGCTATGAGCACGTACAGAGGATTACCACACATATTTACTGCCCTAAATGTCTAAGCTGTGCAGCTACACAGACTTAACACGGACTTACAGTATGAGTGATTTATCAGGTTTGCTGCTTGTCCTACCGCTTTAACATGTGACTACAGCTATATATGCACAGAGGGAAGGAAATCAAATAGCATATATCCCATTTCATGCTAGTTTGAAATGCACAGAGCAAGACCACAAATGTGTAATGCATGCTTTCATTTACGCTTATAATGACGTCTGACCTTTCAAGCTATGGATTTTTTTGCAATTTATTGTCCCTGGTTTTAAACTATTTGACTTTGCTATTGTGGTACTGCAATAATTAAGATCCACTCAGAAAAAAAAACTCACTAGTGTCAAAACTGTAACCTTTTCTAACGCACTCATTTTGATCATTGCTATTTTCCCCATTTCATAAGAATAATAAAGTCATTAAGGCCTGTTTTCACAGACAGGGTTTAGATTAAGCCAGGCTTAGGCCTTAGTTCAATTAGGACATTTAAGTAGCTTTTATAAACATGCCTTAAAAAAAAAAAAAAAAAAAAAACCTTTACTGGTGTGCATCTTGAGACAAAACAATTGCACCGACATATTTTGAGATATGACATGCATTTTAGTCTGGGACTAGGCTTAAGCCTTGTCTGTGAAACTAGGGGTAAAACTATGAAATATTGCTAGTTCTCTGGATATCTACCCAACCAACTGGGATGTATTTTAAATAGTCTACAGTATGCCGGGTACTTGTTTGACTTGTTATTCAAATGTTTGTTTTATACAGAAATTCACACATAGGCTCAATTTATGTTTGCCTACAAAACTAATTTCAAGCATTCAAGCCATCAACCATTTTTAATAATGGAGATGCATAAATTTAGTTAAGTGTGTACAAACTTTTTACAAGTACCTGGACAAATAAATGTACACATAATTGTAAAAAAACGAAAGTAAGATTACTGTAAAATCTGTAATTAACTGCCCAGCACACATTTGACATAACAAGGACAGTGATGTCAAGGCACAAGAGTTATGTTGACTTCTGAAAAAAGAATACTACACCCCAATAATTTTCACAATTTGTTTTTGAAAGCCTTTCAATATTTGCCTAATAAAGAATTCAAATTTAAATCTTTGTAAAACAGGAAAGCTGGCCATTTTTAAAGCCAAAGTGTCTGGAAATCCAACACCCACTGTATCCTGGCGTAGAGCTAAAGGAGAAATGAATGATCCACAAAAGTTTCAGAACAAATTTGACCCCACAACTGGTGAACACACTTTGGAGGTATGCACAGGCTTTTAGCCTTACTTTAAACTACTGCTCAATATTTAAGGTGAAGTGTGCAATGTTTTAATTATAAAATATATGTCTTATATCTCAGATTAATATGAAGAGACTCATTCGTAGGTTCATTCCCTCGGATAGTGCAAATTCAGTTTCTCTGTGCCATCAAGGCATTGTTTTCTGTTGTTTGAGCAGCCTAACACAGCAACATTGTTACAACCAATGGCACAACTTTGGGGCGGGACATCTTGTTTGCTGCCCAGGGGTAGAGGTTTCCTGTTTGGAAACAGTCATTACTATTTTTACAATTCTCAGACATTACACACTTTACCTTTAAATGTTAATTTCATTATCATTGTTATTCAATTATTATGCAAGATTAATCAAAGCTACGAACCCATTTCTCTGATTATTTACTTGCAGATACCTAAAGTCAGTGGTGATGAAGCCGACACTTATAAATGCTACGCCTTAAATGAATATGGGAAGGCTGTTTGCACTGTTGTCCTAAATATCATTGAAGGTAGGATACATTTCTTAAAGGGGTCGTCGGATGCAAAATTCACTTTTATATGGTGTTTGCATTTAAATGTGTCAACATACGATGAAAAAAATCCATTCACCCCTTTTTTTTTAATCCTCAAAAAGCCTAAACACTCTCAATAATCAAGCCGTTTGGATTGAGCAATATGATGTCATATTTCTCATGCTCCGCCCACGACCACTGATCGACTGTCCCGTATTAGCAGATTTCCCTCAGTATACTGTCTGACAAGGCAATATTGTGTCGACACCCCCCACGGAAGAAAGGGGTGGGGTGAGCAGTTGCTCATTGTCATTTAAAGAGACATGCACCGAAACGGGCCGCTGTGAACAGAGCTGTCTTTGAGGAGGTAAAAAGGGTGTTGTTTTACACAACCATTGAGGAACCAAAGTAGGTTACAAACTTTACATGAAGACCCTAAAGAATCACACCAACTTGTGGAAAATGGGCATCCGATGACCCCTCTATTCACAAAAAAGTAGAGCAAGTAACAGAGAAAAAAAGGTCCAAACACAAAATTTTCTTTTTCTTTTTAGTTGGATTCAAAAAAGACAAAGCAATGAAACAGGCTGAAGAAGGTAAGATAATTGTGGCACCATATTGCTAGTGGACTTTCTTCAGGTTAGGATGGCAGTTCTTTATACCAAAAGCGATTTAATGGGATTTGTGTGACATCTAGTATGGCGCACATAAGCATTCATTTCTTTCTGTTTGTTGATTGCATTTTGAAGCTGTAGCAGGTGACCCAGCAACGTTTAGAAAGAGGCTCAGGAAAGGGTGAGACATTTGTTTCCATTACATTACACAGTAATGCCATGTTATCAGCTGTGCAGTTTCTCATTAGGGTCTATTCATACGCATGATTCTTGCCATAGTTAATTAGCCCATCTCATATTATAACATCAGTCACGTTAACCCAGTTAAGTGCTAGCATTTGGCCTCATATTTGTCATCACAATCTTTTTAAAGTGCTGGCAAAAGTGAGGAGAAAAAGGAAGGTGACATTGACGACTCAGTTTGGGAATTGCTGATGAGTGCTGAGAAGAAAGACTATGAAAGGATTTGCTCTGAGTATAAAATCACTGATTTCCGTGGCATGCTAAAGAAACTGGTCCAGATGAAGAAGGAAAGGGAAGAGGAGCAGGCACAGGTAAAGAGCTGCCAGGATGACAGAAGGTTTCACAAAGAATTGCTTTCACATTTTCATGACTGGATGCTCAACTGCATGGGGAGACAAATTGTTCTGTTCTCTTTGTTTCACTGATTTAGTTCATCCAACATCTCAGTAATCTCAAACCCATTGAGGTGAAGCCTGAGGGTGCTGCATCCTTTGAACTGGAAATGGAGCTCAAAGACCCCAACAGTCGCATTTTTCTGTACAAGGTGAGAACTGTGTTAAGGTGTGATATAGTAAATCAATGCTAGTTACAAACAATCAATGCATGATATTGAGCATATGAAGAGACACATTGAAATTGTCTCTGACAATCGACAGACAGCCACTAACTATTGCTTCATATACAAGTAAAAACAAAAAAACATTTGTCATTTAAGAAATTTTAACAGAAGAATTGTGGTGGACATATTTGCCCTCCAGCGCTCCATCCAGTGCTTCACACTTCAGTCCAGTAGGTGGCGTACTGCCATTGTACTGAATTCACCCAACCCGAAATTAATTGAATTATGTTGACTACAATTTTGTTAGCTGGTTACATTACATTTATTTATCATTTTGGCATGGCTATGCAGGTTTCTGATATTGCACATATTTTGCAAATGAAAATACTTTGCAAAAATATATAGAGAAAACATGCAAAAAAGTTTTTTTCCCTTTTGTTCAGGATGGTGTCATGATTCCATTCACCAGCGAAGCTGAAGCTGAAATGAAACACGGTCTAAAACAAGTGGGCAAGAAGTATGTCTTCACTGTTAGAAATCTCAATCCAGAAGATGCAGGAATCTATCAGGTGGATGTTGAGGGTGTCAATGTCTTTTCAACGGATTTCAAGAGTACGTTTTCACACCACATTTGTTTATTTGTCATTAAACCCTCTGCTGAAAAGACCAGCATGAATTCCCATGCCGGTCTATGCTGCTTTGATGCTGGTCTAGCTGGTTAACCACGTCCACACACACTGGATGTGAGCTAAGTGCCGTGATGCATCAAAACTAAATCGATTCCATTATAATCAATGGAGCTGTCTACACTGGATGCATCTGTTTGGTCGCACTTGCGAAAGTTATATTAAATTCAGAATGTGATGTTTCTGGTCTCTGGTCTGCTAATTTAAATCATGTTTTGCTTCTACTCTAACATCATAATAATATTAATACCCTAAGCAATTTTTTTTACTAGTGTATTTCCATTGAAAATTAAGCCTAGTGGAGACACCAGTACACCAGCATCCAAAACACTCAGCAGCGCTCTCACAGAATGCATAATGCCACCATGGATTGACTAATGTGTGCTTATCCATATTTAACACACAGTTCCCCCTGTGGACTTTGCCCTGAAGATTAAGGAGGTGACGGCCCAAGAGAGAGAGGATGCCATCTTTGAGTGTGTCTTATCTCAGCCCATTAATGAGATAGTTTGGACCCTAAAAAATACACCTCTTTCTAACAATGAAAAATATGAGATTACTTCTTCAGAGGATAAACTGATCCACCGTCTGAAAATCATTGATTGTATGCCTTTGGATGCTGGAATCTATGCTGCTCTAGCCGGCATTAAGTCTTGCAGTGCTTGGCTGATTGTAGAAGGTAAGTACAACCTTTTCAATTATTAGAAAAAAGTTGTGTCAATTGATAAAAATGTAATACAATTAAATACATCATCATGCGGATTAATTAAAGTGCCCTTATTATGGTTTTTCAAATATTCCCTTTTCAAATATTCCCTGTCCAATCGTAACAGACTGGGACGTCTGAAAGGAGGGATTTATAGAGATTGATTTATTGATTTATAGAGATTGATTTATCCGTCGAGTCGTTTTAGATGAATTAAAAAATGTGGTGAGGAAAAATTATTTTAATAATTGTATGATATGCAGATTAATAATCAATCACAAATGATCCCAGCCCTTTTATTAGAACATATGTTTGTCAATTATTTTAAAAATCGATTCAAATTTTGATTTGTTGATCACAAATAATAGCATGTCAATATTTTCAAGATTTGTCCACAAATAAAGACTATCTATTGTTTGTTTTATTTTATTTTTGTAATAATCGTTTGTGTCAAATTAACATGATGTAAATCCTTAATAAATGTAATAAGCACTAACTGAATCTATTGGTAATATTGTTTCCACACCAGCTGACAAAGATCCTGCAACAAAGGGAAAGAAGAAAGCCCGTAAAACCACTCAGGCAGGCGGTGGTGGAGACGACTTGGAGAAGATTGCTGCTGAGCAGGCTGAAAAGCACAAGAAAGAGATGGCAGAATCTTTGGAGGCAGCTAAGAAACTCCAGGCTGAACGAGAGGCAGCTCAAGCTGAAGCCAAAGCCAAAGCCAAAGCTGAAGCCGAAGCAGCAAAAGCGGCCGCTCAGGCGGCTGCAGCTACCGCGGCCGCATCTGCTGCTAAAGCTTCAGAAGATGCTCTTGCTGCAGCTAAAGCCAAAGGTCTATCTGAGGCTGATGCTAAAGCTGCGGCAGATGCAGCGGCACGGGCTGCTGCAGCCAAAGCCAAAGCCGAAGCTCAGGAGGAGGCCAGGAAGCAGGCTGAACTCAAGGCCTTAAGTGAAGGCCTGAGTGCTGAGCAATCTGCTGCGGCGGGGGCTGCGGCAGCTGCTGCAATGGCTGCACAGGCAGCAATGCTTGAGAAGGCTGGAGCTGGAGGAGCCGGTGCAGCTGGAGGGGTGGGTGGTGCCGGTGGAGCCGGTGGAGCCGGAGGGGCGGGTGGAGCTGATGGAGCTGGAGGTCCTGGAGGAGCCGGAGGGGCTGGAGGAGCTGATGGAGCTGGAGGTCCTGGAGGAGCCGGTGGTGCTGGTGGAGCTGGAGCTGCTGGTGGGGCTGGAGGAGCTGATGGCTCTGGTGGTGACGGAGGAGGTGACAAAGAAGACAGAAAGCGTCAGCGAGCAGGACCTCTTGTACCCGAGACTGTTATAGGTAAGAAATTATACAAGGAGACACAAAACATATTTACGCTAGATTTCTTCTCGCTTTAATCTCTTATTTTAAAAATATGTACTGTAACATGGCAAAAGTGGTTGGTTCTTACAGAAGAGCAGAACAGGCCAAACTTTAAACCAGAGGTCTGCAATCATCTTGACATTTATTATTTAATTTTGACCAAAAACACAGTAAAAACAGCAATATTGTAAAAGACTGATACAATTTAAAATATTTTCAATTTAAATATATTTTAAAATGTAATTTATTTCTGTGATGGCAAAGCTGAATTTTCAGCATCATTACTCCAGTCTTCAGTGTCACACAATCCCGATGAATTAGAATCATGAATAGAAAGTAAATAAAAACAGCATTTATTTGAAGTAGATTTTTTTTGATAATGTAAAAGTCTACTATCATACTGTCATGTATATTATTTAATGTTATGTAATTTGAAACAAAGCTATATACATACACACTCTATTCAACTCTAAAATCAACAGCAATTTTGATACCCTTTTAAATACTTTTTTGCCATCATTTAACAGGCTTTTGCAATATAACTTTGTTTTGTGCAACATCTTTGCTTATAAGCGGATTTTACTCTGCACAAACATAAGCAGTTATCATCATAACATACCTACATCCTGCAGGTGTTTTTTAGCTCAAGTGGGACACACACACACACACACACACACACACACACAATCAAATCGTTACACATCCTATGTTGATTAATTTACAGTTTACATCAAAAATCATGATAGGAAACTCAAACACACCCAGCCCAGTTCCAGATGTGAACAAGGAGCATTGTAAGCAGGAAGGGGAAGCTGTGGGCCGTACCCGTGTAAGACAAGGCCCACTGATACCAGACACGGTGATTGGTAAGAGTGTGGGATGACACTAAATCCAATTAAAATGATTACAGAAACTAAATAGTGTTTTTTAACAAAAAAGTGTCTTTTCCATTAAGTATCAACAGTAACACAAACCCCAAAAAAATTTCTTGAATGACATAAACTCTTAACAGAACATTTGATGTGAATTAACTTTTTTTTATATATAATAATTAAGCATGATTATTAATATTCAGTGATTACGAATAATTAATGTGTATATTTAAGTAATACTACTTTTAACATAGGGGAAAACAGAGGAGAGGAGAGAATAATGCAATTTCCAATAATATGAACCAGTAAAATGACTAAAAATTCTACATCAAAAAATAAATCTTTTTCATTTTCTCTACCATCGAATGTTCGATAAAATTAACATTTTTCAAAATGTATATTCTACCACACAAATTCGCAAACCAGCTTAATGTGCGGCTCGGTTTGTCTGTCTTCATTGTTTGTTTGTTTCTTTATTTGTTGTTCGTGTACCTGTATTGTGTGTTTTTGTGTGGTGTGTCAGTGTTTTTCAGAGTCAGTGTGTAACGTTTCGAAAACAATATTCTGGTTGTTTGGTTTCTATATCTGTGGTGCCACACTGGGTAGCCCCGCCCACTGTGAAATCTCATTGGCCACATATCAAGCTCTGCATAACATCATGTTCTGATTGGTTGTGCATCATTTTTGTTATGGAAACAAAACATGTTATGTTTTCTGGATTTCTTTTTTTTTTTTTATGTTTTCTGGAATTTTCTGGAAACGTTCTTGTAAAAAAAAAAAAAGTCATTAATAGTACTATGACATATAAATCTTGATCTTGATAAATTGATTTATAATATATAATATGCATAATACACAGATATGTGTAGCAGGATTTTGGACCAATGAGATTTCATTGTGGTTGGAATAACCCTTCATGACACAACAGAAACAAAACTAGTGTACATACACTCACTCTAAAGCATGTTTAGAGACTGGACCTCTGAAAATGTTCATTGTTTGCATTTTTGTGGTGGTTTTTGCCACTGTTCTCTTAAATGTTCTTCTTTGTTGTGTGTTCTTCTTTTTATCCTAAATGTTCTTTTCAACCCTCTTTATTTTATTAATGTCAATCTTCAAAATGCTTCACGACTGACCAAATGGCATGATTGAAGGTGGAGGTAACCCATCAGATAAAGAAACCCCATCAGGGTCTGGCAACCCATCAGGTTCCGGTAACCCATCAGGTTCAGGAAACCCATCAGGTTCAGGAAACCCATCAGGTTCAGGAAACCCATCAGGTTCTGACAACCCTTCAGGTTCCGAGAACCCATCCGGGTCCGGTAGCGCACCAGGTTCTGGCAGCCCATCAGGTTCTGGGGACCCACCAGGACCCGGGAAGCCACCAGGTCCCGGAGGCCCAACAGGAGGCAGCACTGAAGCTACAGGGGAAGAAAAAGGTGCTGAAGATGAAAAGGATGAGTCAGCAAAAGCTGGCAAGCGTTCAGGCCGTAAAAAACATGGCCAACAGGTTCCGGATACAGTTGTTGGTAAGAGATGTTTGAAGTTGCAGTGACAGTTGCATAGAAGCAATGTCATTATTCACAGTCATTCAGAACAATCAGGAATAATTGTGGAGCTCTGAGTCCAATTCAATCACATAATCTGAAACAAAGTTATCCAAACACTTTCTATTCCAAGTCTTTCACATCATTTGACATTTTTGCACATTGTTTATCTGAAAACTTCTTTAATTGAGTGGGTGGTTATCAAACAATTAATTGTCGTACTACCACAGGATCCTCAAAGGATTTACTGTGTGTCTCTTTTTATATATATATATATATATATATATATATATATATATATATATATATATATATATATATATGTATATATTAGCTTTAATTCAACTATTAGACATGCTTTGTGTGTTGGATCTTATTTCTGCAGGACCAAACATCTCACCACAGATTTGACGGCTTTCCATTGAGAAATTTTGTCAGATCCACTGTCCCAAGCGCTCTTCATTTAAAGATTATGCCCTTGGGTTCCACAGCTATAGAACTGGCTTTGTAAGCATATGCATATTCATATCAGCAGTTTCTTCAGCATAATGTGCTTGTTGAAACTTTGTGAAGGCATATCTGATGAACAAGCTCAGTTGATTTGAGTAGGCAGGAGAATTGTTTCTAAAAAAAAAAAAATTCACATTGGGTGTTGGATAACTTTGTTTAATAAAGGAATAATTCAGCCAAAAATGAAAATTCGGTCATTATTTACTCACCCTCATGTTATTCCAAACCTGTTTGCTGGGTTTTTTTTTTTTTTTTTTTTTTTTGGTAGACAAAATAATTCTGAAAGAATGCTCACACACAGTACTGGATATCATTTTTTATTTTATTGAATTTTTTATATTTTAAATTAAGTGATAAATTCATTGGATTGCCTGTTTTGGATTGATTTGGACTACACAGGTTTGGAGTGACATCTCTGAGTAAACTATTCCTTAAAATAAATTAAATGAAAAAAAAAAAAAAAAAAATTATATAATCGGAGGGGGGACCAATACCTTTGTGGAAAAAAATTATGTTTTCTTGTAAGATTCAATAATAACTTGGTTTAAAAAAATAGTATCCACCCAGTCTGCAATATGCCAGATATTTCTTATGCACTGTTTGTGTGTCTGCTGTTTGTGTATATCAGTATGCGCTTTATTGTCCTCATCACGCTTGCTCATCTTGCTAAAGGCAAATCACCCTGCTCACTAATCAGTGGAACTGTGACTTGATAATAATAAACGCAACCAAATATGACCTCAGAAACTTTATGAGAAGACAAAGATTTGATGTGCCTTAGAAGACCCGAAGATTCAAACAGAAGTCATACCAACAAGGTTATTAATAGCCAAAACACTTCACACGAAAGTGACTCAATCATTTACCAGGAGATTTTAGAGCAAATTCACCACAAGAACACATTCTATTTGAATGGCGTCCAGAGAATAAACAATACGAAATGGAAAAAGAACTGGAAAGTATTCTAATTGTCATAAGAAAAGCAACAATATTTGATAATACAACCAAAAGCAGAAGGTTTCAATTATTTGCCCAGTAGTGGTGAAGCTGAAGAATAGTTAGAGTGACTGCTAATTCAGAGAATTATTTCAACTAAACAACTTAACCCAAAAGTGATAATTATGCACTATGGGAATGAAAAGAATGGCTGTACAATGCAGTTCGAAACAAGTCAGTTGAAATGTGTAGCAGCCCTTCAGAAATGCTTCATAATTATCATTATCATCATGACATGGGCTCTAAGAAGATACAGATTGTAAGAAGTCAGCACAGAAGATAATGCCAAGACAATGGTCATCTGATTCACCCCCCACCATCCCCCACACACCTCTCATTAACATTTGAATGACATTTGTTTAAGGTATTTTAACACATGCTGTAAAATATGTAGTGTATATATACGTGTAAAATGTAACCTTTGTAAAATTGCTACAGTAGTGGACTATAATTCACATAGCAATGCAGCAAAATTATAACCATGCTAGAACAATAATCCATAATAATTCCCATGCATCTAATTTTTTTTTTTTATACACAAATCACCTGCAGATCCTGGTGTTTACTTTTCTGCTGGGCTGGAAGACTGCAAAGCTATTGTGGGAGAGGCGGCTGAACTGGTCTGCAAACTCAGTGCTGACTGTGAGGGTGTCTGGTCCAAAGATGGCGACGAGGTATAAAGATGCCATATTATATATGTATATACAGTATAACATGGCATATGGGGCCAGATTTACTAAACAGGGGAAAATAGCATGAGAGCACAATTCCAAAAAAAGCGCTGATGGGGGTGGAAAGTTCTGCGCATGATCTACTGACGATGCGCAAATTAAAGAACACAGACGCAGCCGGATCCTTTCCATAATGACCAACGCGATCTACCAAGAGCAGCTCAAATTAGCGTCTGTTTTAAGACATAGTTAAAGACCGTTAAATAATGGTGCAAATACCAGTAAATTGACTAGCGCAAACCTTGCATGATTCATTTAAATACTCTCCTCCCATAAATTTTGCGTCTGAAAGGGAAAGTCCTATATTCAATAAGGTCAGCCACAAAAATAACCCTGTCCACGGCTTTTCAGCGTTTCAATTTTCACTGTGTGTTTTTAGTAAATCGTGACTGTAATTTTTTAATGCCAAAAGAGGTTTTGCTCTGGCCCAAGCTGGTAATAAATCTGTCCCTTGGTGTGTGTATACTAACATCTACACTGTTTTTTTACTTTTCTCTGTAGATTGGTGACGCCACTGAGGGTATAACCATCAGTAAAGACGGGGTCCTTCACAAACTGAAAATTGCAAAAGTAACGGAAGAATTTTCTGGAAAATATCGATTTGAGGCTGATGGGCGTAAAACCGAATGTGTGATTGCAGTTGAAGGTTTGTTTTCTAACATCTGCTAATTTGTGCTAATGCATATGCAAATGTTCTGAATTTCACGTTTATACTTATAATTCTGTTTGTGTGTTAAGATCCACCAAGATTCGATGCCAAGGAAATTGAAGCATTTGCAAAACCGATTGTGATCAAACACAATCAGAAAGCCACCTTTAAAGTTCCATATATTGGCCGTGAGCCATGCAAAATTCAGTGGTACAAAGATGGTGAAGAGCTCATGCCAGATGCTCACTGCAAGATTGAGATTTCAGAGGGTGAAAGCCGTCTGCTTCTCACCAAATTACAGCGTAAAGACACTGGGGAAATCAAAATCAAAATCAAAAATGAGTTTGGCACAGTGGAAATCCTTTCTAGCCTAGTTGTACTTGGTAAGTAAAAAAAGCGAACTAATTAAACAGGCTGTATTTTTTAATAAGAATGCAGCACAGATTGCTAACAAATTTATACACCATTTTGTTCAACATTTACCAAAGTTCAAGTTTTTACCTCATTTAGATAAACCTACCACCCCACTTGGACCTCTGGAGATCATTGAAGCATCTTCCAACTGCATCGAGATCAAGTGGAGACCACCAAAAGATGACGGTGGTTGCCCTATTAAACATTACATACTTGAACGCAACCAAATTGGTCGCAACACATGGAAAAAAATAGGCCAGGTCCCAGATGTAGCCCACTATAAAGACACTGATGTTGACCATGGAAGGAGATACTGCTACCGAATCAGAGCCCAGAGTGATGAAGGCACCAGTGAACTGATGGAAACAGAGGATGTGCAGGCTGGCACTAAAGGTGACTTACTAAAAAAAAAAATCTCTGAGTTACTTCTGTGCTTATCAGTCAACATCCTGACTATTTCAGAAGGTCAAACCCTGTCAAATGTCTTTCTTTCTAGCATATCCTGGTCAGCCATCTACTCCTAAAGTAGTCAGTGCCTTTAAAGACTGCATCAACCTGACATGGACTCCCCCGACCAAAACCGGAGGAACCAATATTTTGGGTTATAACTTAGAGAAACGCAAGAAGGGCAGCAACTTGTGGGGTCAAGTCAATCCAGCAGAGGAGCCAATCCAAGGTTGGTTTCTCACATTTCTACACAAGTTACTGTGAACTACTGTCTGATAGTAATGTTTAACCTGTCAATTACCCTCCACAGCAAAGAAATATGCTGTAAAAGATGTAGTTGAAGGAATGGAGTATGAGTTCCGCGTGTCCGCCATCAACATATCTGGAGCTGGTGAACCAAGTCACCCCTCAGAATTTGTGTTCGCAAGAGATCCAAAAAGTAAGTCATTTGTCAGGTAGCTCATTATCTTCAAAAAGAGAAGAGGAATTAAGCAAAAGTATTATCAAGGCTGTGCATTTTGAAAAATGAACCATGGCCTCCCTCAAAGATATGCAAAAATAGTGGATTTAGGTCAGAATTTTTGGAATAACAAGCTAATTTGAACTTAATTTGCACTTCTCCCTATTTTCTCTTATAAACTTTCAAAATTTGCTCATGCAAATTATTTTTTCTCAATATCCTATCAGAACCTCCTGGTAAAGTCATTGACCTTAAAGTCACGGACTCCACCTACAATACTTTGTCCTTGTCTTGGACTAAACCAAAAATAGACCCCGGGGTTCAGGATGAGGCCAAGGGGTACTTTGTCGATATCAGGCCTGCTGAGAACCCAGAGTGGGATCGATGTAACTCAAATGCCATCATCATGAGCACCTACACTGTAAAGGGAATGAAATCAATGGCCATGTATTGGGTTAGAGTGTCCGCCGTCAATGAAGGTGGAGAGGGAAAGCCACAAGAGCTGGACAACTACATCTTGGCTATGCCTCCTCCAGGTGAGTAGCATCAACTTGTCTATATGGTCAGCAATGCAAATTGATCTACCCCTCATTTTCCATCACTGTACGGATATGTCACACCATTAATGCAATATTTTTTCTTAGTGAGACCAAGATTCACCGATACTAAGTTCAAGAGTTTCATGGTGGTCAGAGCTGGAAATTCTGCACGAGTCAGCATCAACTTTGAGGTAATGAGCAATACTAAAATCATGCTTTTAGAGACCAAACCAGGGGTGTAGCAAGCAACCTTTATCACTATATGCTATATAAGTTTGTCTTATAAGTCACTTTTTGAAAAATGTAACCGCTGCTGTGTAGAATTCATTTGATGACTTGCATCATCAAATCATTTGGGACTTCTTGCTGACCATTATGTAGCATAATTAATATTCATGAGCCAGGCTATAATGTGCTCCCTCCCCATTCACTTTTCAGATCCTTCCAACTCACCTCATGAAAACTATGTTTTGCTTAGGCCACATGTCCGATACATGTCCTATATTACTTTTTTTTACAGGCTTCCCCTAGGCCTAACGTCATCTGGCTTAAAGATGGTGTCCCTGTGTCCAAACGTGTCACTATTAGCAATGCTGAGGGAGGCTCTCAGATCCTGATCCCATCTGCAGATCGTAACGATACAGGAATCTATACCATCCTAGTAAAGAACATTGTGGGACAAGAGACCTGCAGTATTGAGATTAGAGTTACAGGTAAAATGAGGGTACCAGTGTGTATTTTATCATCTTTAAGATACCATCTTAAATCATTTACACATAGTTTGTGATTTCTGTGGCACAACTGTAGCATCACCAAACGGAAAATATGTGTTCCTAAATGGTTCCAGTCTGTCACTGGTTTAAAAACAGCCACGTCCCCAATTCACACCATTGGTCAAACCATGTTGCTATGTTGGGCTGGTCAGAATTCTTAAACAGATCAATGTTTTGTAAGTATTGTAGCCATATAATGCTTATACTTTTCAGGAAAATCATCGTATGAATGACTTACTTATAGTCTCTACATATTAAGCTAGGGACAGTTAAAGCTATTTTAACATAACAAAGAGAAATGTACACTACCATTCAAACGTTTATTATGCTCACCAAGGCTGCATTGATTTGATCAAAAATACAGTAAAAACTGTATTTTTTTTTACAATGAAAATAACTGTTTTCAGTTTTAATGTAATAAAAATTTTGATTTATTTCTGGATATGGCTAAGCAGAATTTTCAGCATCATTACTCCAGTCTTCAGTGCATGATCCTTCAGAAATCATTCTAATATGCTGATTCGTTGCTCAAGTAACATCTCTTATTATTATGTGGAAAAGAGTGGTTATGCTTAAAATTTGTATGGAAACTATGATACTTTTTTCATTCTTTGATAAATAGAAATTAATTAGAAATATACATTTATCAAAACAATGTAAAAATGATTGCTGTCACTTTTGATCAGTTTAATGCATCCTTGCTGAATCAAAGTTTTAATTTCTTTAAAAGAATAAATTACTCACCCCAAAAGTTTAAATGGCAGTATAGATATGTAGATAGTAAAAAATAAAATAAAAAATGCTCCACCACGCTTGCTCTGTAGAGGAATGTACATCTAATAGCCTTGATCTGCCAGTCCGGATGACCTACTGATTGTTTTGATGTAGACGAGCCAAAGCCCCCAGGTCCCGTAGAGTTGGATGAGAACGTGCCGGGCACGGTGACAGTTTCCTGGGAACCATCCCCAGACGAGAAACGTGATGATCGCCTACATTACATTGTGAACAAGAGAGACTCCACCAAGAGGACCTGGCACACCGTAGCAGACCGTATCTTCAACAACCGTTTCACAGCCTGTAACATCATGCCAGGGAGAGAATACCAGTTCCGTGTCTACTCCAAAAATGACATTGGCCTGTCTGCCCCTTCGGAGTCACCAAAATGGCTAATCACAAGAAAGAAAGGTTTGTGACATAGGGAGTGATTATTCAAACTACAAGCATTATGTATGGTCAGTCATTTTATAAAAAGTATGTATACTGATATTTATACTGAGTGCAAATCATGGTAGATACTGTTAAATACTTTTATTTACCCATAAAGTGTAAATAAAAGTAATATGCTATGTGTACTAAAGGTAAAAAATCGGAGGTGGTGATGTATCTGACGTTGGCCGCAAAAAACAGTTTGATTTAATATCTTTCAACAACAAATGAAATGGGAAGCGTTTTCTCCATCGCCAATGTGTTAAACGATTTATTTTGCTTCCCTAATTCTACATGGTAACACTCTATGGTTAGTCTCATTCTATTGTTTGCTTTTAGCATCTTTTTTCCCCCTAAAATCATTTAGTCTTATGCACATTCTGCTACACATAACAAATAACTTAAAAAATAAGTGTTTGTGTTGCCTTCAAATTTTAAGTTTAGTCAACTCAAATATCCAAGTTGTCACAAGTACAACTTCTAATTTCAAGTTGACTAAACTTACAAATTTTAAGTTGAAACAATATTTTACTTAAGTTGAAATAATATTATATTATATATATATATATATATATATATATATAATATTTTATAATGTTTACTGTGAACACTCTGCCTGCACATGCACTACAATGTGACCCTTCACCCACCCACTGCCATGTGAAGGTCACATTAATCAAACTCCTTCATCTCTTGCAGAAAAATTCACACTGACCATCCCAGAGTCCAAGACCTGCAACTTAGAGAAGCCTCCGAGGTTTATGGTCCCCCTGAAAATCCACACACCCCCACAAGGCTATGAGTGCTACATGAGCTGTGCCGTGAGAAGCGACCCCGCACCCCACATCACCTGGTACCGCGACAACGTCAGCCTCAACACTAACATCAACTACTTAATAACTAACACCTGTGGAGTGTGCTCCCTGCTCATTCTCAGGGTTGGACCCAAAGACACGGGAGAGTATAAAATCATCGCCGAGAACTCGCTGGGAAGAGCAGAGTGCTCCACCAATCTCACAGTGAGAGGTAAGGCTCTAGATAAAGAACTCGCCTCATTTGATGAAAATTACACCATTAAGCACCAGAGGACAGCTGGGTTTCCCAAAGCTTCAAGTACAATTTTAAAAGTTTTAAATAGAAGTTAACACTTCTATTTCAAATATTTAAGTGTTAACTCATAAAAGTTACAAAGTAAATTCAGTATGTTTAGAACATTTCATACATAACACCTTAGATAAATTGAATCTAACACCTTAACCATATTTTCTTTATTTGTTTTTCAGAATAAAACCATGGCGTATGGAGGATGTCAAAACAAACATCTTTCCAATCATCATGTTGTTTTTTGGATTTTAGGCCCTACATATTTTTGAAGAAAGATGTGGCTTGTACAAACACTATACACTGTGTGGCCTTATTAGACAAAAATGGTCAAATCAAATGCATGTGGTAAAACTACATATAGTCTTACTGTGTTTAATAGCACAAAAACAGAAAAACAGAAAGGAAACTCTACGTGTTGTGCTTCTTGGGTGGCTGATTCTTAATACGCCATGCTTACCTAATCCTGCTTGACAATGATTTTACTTCAGCGGTAACACTTTACAATAAGGTTTATTAGTTAGTGCATTAACTAACATAAACTAACTATGAGCAATATATTTGTTACAGTATTTATTCATCTTTGTTAATGTTAGTTAATACACATCCAGCTGTTTATTATTTGTTCATGTTAGTTCACAGTGCATTAACTAATGTTAACAAATACAACCTTTGATTTTAATAATGTATTAGTAAATGTTGCAATTAATATTAACTAAGATTAATGCTATAGAAGTATTGTTCACACTTAGTTCATGTTAACTAAGGTAGTTAACTAAAGTGTTACCACTTTAGCTTAGGTTTTGGGGGGGGGGGGGGTATTGTTCTTTTATGCTATTTAATTTATGAAATAATTTATTCTTTTCTTTTGTGTATGTACCCTGCTCTTTCACACTTTGACAAAACCAATTATACTGTACTACAGTAAAAAAGTTTCGATTGCTCTCATTCAATTTTTTTTCCCTTTTTTGCTCGTATGGAAATGCTAAAGCGTAAAAGAAGCTTTTGCTTCTTCAGATATGGTTTGGTGTAAATAAATAAAATATTCAGGTTCTTTGAACAGTGCACTTGTGTACGGACTGTTATTGTACCTGCAAAGTGACTTATCATTATAAATCCATTACTCTTGCGTATGAATTCACAAAGCACAAGATCTTAAAATTCTCAAGAGCTGAACACATCTATTCAGAAAGAGACAAAAAGAGAGAAATATTATACAGAAGTGCCATATGAATGCATACCGATGTCACCATAAAGTCATCACTTAAAAGTACTTAAAAGCCTGTCCGCGTTATATTTGGAGCATTTTACTGCCACAACATTTTTTAAATGGTCTGACAGTGTTCGGCAAATGTAACATCAGTACGGTGCTCCTGTGGCGTAGTTATGTATGTGCTCATGTGCATATGTCAGACTTAAGAGTCACTATTTCATAATGAGTTATGACCTCTCTGTCTCTTCTTATCCATATATGGGCCATAACACCCTGGCCTGACCATACCATTGTAACTTTAAACTCGTATCCAACAAGCAAAGGATTTTCAGACTTGGCCAGTTAAAAGTGAATGCAACCCATAAATCATTAAGAATCATTTATCTCCCAAAACAATGGCTTTTCATTTAAAACTTCAAGAGAGAACCAATTTATTTTGTCAATATAAACTAGATTTTGTTCTTATGCCGTCTCCTATGACCCATGCAGCGTTTTTTTTAAATGGTACACAATTATAACACCAAATAATACACAGTTTTTAGAATTAAATCATCAATATCAGTAGGCTCCTACGCATCATTCTGAGAAGCAGAAGCTTACCTTTCTCACATCATGAGGACGCTGCTTCCTCCGCTGTCACTGCTGCACTGCGCGTTTGCTCTTTTTCAGTGGATAGTTAATATAAGACCCTCTAAGCTTCATCTTCCAGCCTGGTCCCATATCTAAGGGAGGAGTCACAGATCCTCATCACACTCATGTATTTGATCAAGGGTAAGCCTATCCCTCAGCCAACACCCCGAAGGAGCAACGGGACACCTTGAGGACCATCTCAAATTGGGTAGCAAAGGAGAAGTCAACACTCAAAGCTGAACAAAGAGCACGGGGCACAAGTCACAAAGTAAGTAGCCAATGCAATGTTTAGTATTTATAATATTATACCAGGATTATGCACCTGGCCAATCAGCACAGGTTGGGGTTGCCTGAAGTGTTAATGATGGCCCTGGACTACTCCATATCGATGGATAAAAGCCTGCTCTGACCATAACTATGTATTGATTTTTGTGTGTGTGTGTGCTTTTTTGGGTGCTTTTTTGTAAAGCATCTTCATTGAATTTAGATGCACAATTTTGTGGCACCTATATGAGCATTTTTTCAAGAAAGCAAAAGCAGCATGTGTATTGATTCGTATAGTCAATAGCTAAAATATTGTGGTAACACTTTACTTAAAGACTTTACATAAAATGCATTATAAAGTATTTGAATGTATTAATTATGCCTTGTAATGTGCCTAACAATGCATTGTATGGTCTTATGAATAATTGTAACTACAGTTATAATACTTGCATTCACCGAACAAACGTTTAGAGAGTATAATGCATTTAAACATGTTGCATTTAAAGATGTAACAAGGAATCTGCAAATATAATGCATTTGAACCTTTTGCAATTATTTATGAAAAGATATAATGTATTATAAAATATTTAACACATTATTAATACCTTTATAAACCATTACACATAAAGGCTTTACATAAAGTGGTATCAATGCTTTTTATGTCATTTCACAATATGATTGTTATTTCTTAACAGCAGAGATGCAAAATGTTAGATTCTCACTATAGCGAAGAGTTCTCATTAAGATGAATATAGTTATCTGTTGGGCCAATAAACTATGTCATGATGGTCCCTATTCCCTTAAAAGTGGTTTCCTATTATCATTTATGATGACAGTTGCTACACCGTCTGTTCTCAACGTGCAACGTGACAAGCAGCCCTTACATTAATCTGTAAATGTAAACAATCTTTATTTTACACCATTATTTTATTTTTATTGGTCTCAAATCACGCTGCAACCACTAACTCTGCTGGTCGATTATACAGGAAGGCAATTAATTTTAATGGGTTAGGGAAAATATAATGCTGAAAATAGGTCAGAATTTATGGATTATAGAGAAAAATAACAACCCACAATATCTTCACAATATAGACTATTTTGTATATGTATCATGTAATTATTTGTATGCATATGTCATAGATGTTAACAAATGAACATGTATAATTATGTAAATGAATAATGATGATGAGACCAATAACTGATAACCTGTCTCAATATGTTGTTTAAGCACATGTAAAATTACCACAGGCAATCCTAAGAGCAGGGTAAACAGAGATAGGGAAAAGATAATTCAATAAGTCGTAAAATCTGACAAAAAATGTCAGAGCAGTAAGAGGAGCCTTGCCTCCATTAGTTGGGGGTTGACGTCTTAAGACTCAAGACCCTTTCTAGGCCTCCCTTGGGCATATTTATAAATCAATCATATGTCTCAGTTGCTAGGCATGGCTATTTTTCATCTCCTACAAATATGGTTATCCCTGATAAGAAGCTGTCTGCAGATAAACTTATCTTGATGTATTGCTTACACTACAAATCAACACCAAATTTATAGTAGTTTGATTATAATCTGTATTCTGCCTGCCTTAATCCCTGTACATATGTATATACGTATATATATATATATATATATATATATATATATATATATATATATATATATATGTATGTGTGTGTGTGTGTGTGTGTGTAAATATATATATATTCTTTTTTAATTTTTACTTTTTTTTTAGGGATGCAACGATACCGATACTGCGCTCATGTACTCGTACTCAAAAACACACGTGTGCGAGGGTCCGCTAAACGGTAACTCTCGCCAAATTGCAACCTAGGCTATTTTTATTAATCTACCCGAGTCAAACATTCGTGTAAAAGCATAATTAGAATGGAAACGCCAATTTTAAGATTGACCGTGTTTTCGTTTTCGGTCAAAATGCCTTTTGAATGGGAGTGACACAACAATGATAGCATCAAAATCGCTATTTTTAAAACACTAAGGAAGCTCGACACAACATGAAACTGTGCTTGAAGTATCACCAGGGGCTCTACACATGAACTCGAGCATTGAAAGCATTGTTTGTGTACACAAAGTTTACTAAAAAGAAAGGTTTTGTAGACTCACTTTATCAGTTAGTGTTTCCGGTGCCTGGAATTTTGTCAGTCAAAAGTAGTTGATCTCCGAATGCAACGTAACATGAGGAGAGTAAAGATGGAAAGCTCAGTTCATTACGTTGCATTCGGAGATCCCCAAACTCTTGAACAGTATAGTGAATGTAACAAAAGCTTTCTATTTCAGATAAATGCTGTTCTTTTGAACTTTCTATTCATCAAAAATCATCTATTCACTAAATTGTGCACAACTGTTTTCAACATTGATAATAATGAGAAATGTTTCTTGAGCAGCAAATCAGCATATTAGAATCATTTCTGAGGCATCATGTGACAGAAGACTGGAGTAATGATGCTGAAAATTCTGCTTTGCCATCACAAAAATAGATTACATTTTAAAATATATTCAAACAGAAAACAATTATTTTAAATTGTAATAATATTTCACAATATTACTGTATTTCTGATCAAATAAATGCAGCCATGGTGAGCAGAGGAGACTTCTTTCAAAAACATGAAAAAATCTTACCGATCCAGTACATATACACAACTGCTACACAGAAATATTAAAGGTACAATATGCAAGAATTTTGCATTAAAATATCCCATAATCTCAAGGCCAGTGTTATATATTTTGTTAAGTTGATTACTTACAATATCCCAAATGTTTCCAACTATTTTTAAATCGTGAGAAAATTGCGATTTTAACCAAGGAAACGGGGCGTTAGAGCAGGGGGGAGCTGGGAGTCGCCAGTCAAATGCGTCATATCCGCGTTACCCTCGGTTTCCGCTTGTACTGCGTGGAGTCCTGGACAAATGCAGAAGTTGTAGTTGTAGCGTCTATCAAGCAACAAACGTTAGCTTGTTTTGTGCAGTCGTTATGGAACACAATTAGTCTTTACCGATTGCAGCTGGTTCTGTCGACAAAGCATGCTTAATTTTATATTTTCCAAATGTAGCATTCGGTAATAGTTATGTTTATGTAAGGGAAGTATTATTGCTTTAGATTTGTGTTTAGTTCATTGACATTGTTTATCACGTCTGTGTTTATGGCCATGTAAATAAATATAGCATGTGTTATACATAAAGATTAATCAGTATTTTGGCAAATGATGTGGGTATGTTCGAATGTACTTTTACAACAATTGTTTAGAACATGTAAAACTGCGCAGCATTATTACAACAATGAATTCGACATAGGCTACAGTAACATCTATGATAACCAATATAGTATTAAACCTTACTTTTCTTGCGGTTAATTAATTTTAATGAAATAAAAGTGTGATGAGGTTTAAGAGTCAGGAAGGAAGAAGACAGGGGTCGGCGTGACTGGGACTCGTACTTTATTAAAATAAAGCAAAACAAACAAAAGTCGTGCACAACGCGCATTCACCATGGCAACCGCGACGCACAAAACAGTTCAAAAATGAGAGCTCGGATCCACCGGTTTTCTTTCTCTGCGTCCAATTTTCTCTCCAGTCTCTCTCTCGTTCCAGCGCGCGGCTTATAAGCGGTCTCTCCACGCCGATCACAGCAATAAGACAGGTGTTCGTCATTTGCACTTGACCTACTTGCGGGACGCTCGTCTCTTCTCTCTCCCATTACAGGCCGCGCTGAACCACGCCCCCCTCGCCACAAAAAGCATGTCATTATAAAAATAGACCTTAGCCTCATCCATGAACATGATTTTTCGATTCCCGTCTGACTGATTTACATCCACGGTGGAGTTTAAAACGACAGTTCCCATCATTCCACGCTCCTTCACATCGTCATCAAGCTACGCCGTTGTTGTTGTTTGGAATGTAGCGCCCTCTCGTGGCAAAAAAATCTTGCATATTGTAGCTTTAAAGGAAAACCAATGATTTTGGTTTATGAAATCTTTCCTTTCAATCTAGCAGTTACTAAACTCATCTGGGAATAGTATTACTATCACAGAAGATTGAGGAGAAATAGAGCTCTTGAAAAATGTTAGCACTCTGCATTTAAGATGAGAGTGTGCGTCAGAGATGTTTTGATTGATAGTTTTATGAGGTATGTGACCTATAACAGACAAAAACATGCAGGGTTACTTGACTCACAGCAGTGGGTGCATATAGTGTTAATTGAGAAGTGAAGTCCTCAATTTACTGTCACTTTAAATGACTACTCTACAGAAAGCAGCAATTTTGATGCATCTTTATTATGCTGTTCTCAATAACACTGTTCAATGTGAATCAGTTCCAAGCAGCTACAGCACTGCGTTTGATGAATTTAAATACATACACTTTTGAAATCTCTGAATACAGTTTCAAGTATGTCAATTTAGTATTTCATACAATATACATGGCCACAAGTTCTATAGGGTCACAACCACTCTTCAGTTCACCAGAAACCAAACTAACAAGGCTTTCTGGCAAAAAGCTCTAGAAACCCTGTGTCGATAAAAATCCAAGTTGTAATCCAAGGAAAATATAATTGCCGCATTTCTCTTACTAATTTACAGCCACCACCTCCAGACACAATTATTGTCTCTACTTTCATTCCAACAAACCCATCTAATAGAGACTTCAGGAGATGAGGTTTACTCAAAATGTGTCAGCATTACATTCCTGTAGTAGACATATTGCTTAAATCCTAAGGTTGCGGATCGGTGTAAGTGACACTGTTGCCAGCTTTTTCCCCCCGGTGACTAGACCATGAATTACATTCTAGACAGCTGGAGTGTTCGTGTTGCTGTAGAGAAAAGCTGACAGAAGCTCTTAGCTTAACCCTGCCACTAAGCTTCATGCTCCCTGCCTTAGGGAACACACATGATCAGAGTCAAATATTCATTACGATCGCTCATCAAAACAACATCTAGCATTTCAAATGTAACAAATTCTTGAACTTTGCCCTTATTTCACAACAAATCACAAAACTTGAAAGATTAACTGCGTCGCCCTTATCAAACACACCAAAAGTACAGTAGTTATAAAGCGAATTCACTTCAACTGGGTTTAGGTAAAATTCACATTTTAAATGGCAAAAATTTAAATACATTAGTTGACGCTTCAAACCCGTCATTTTATTTCTGTAGAACACAGAAATTCACATTTAACAAAAAATATCCATACAATTCATAGTCACCATCTGAAGAGACCAAAACTGAATTTATTACTCACTCACAGTTTTCAACTCCAATGAGCTAAACTTGAGAACCATTGATTCAGTGAGGTTCAATGGTTCTATTACTCCACAAATCAGTCCATCTGTGAACAAACCATTTAGACCGATTTGTGAACCGAATCAAATGGTTCATTGAAAAGAACCAGCTCAAAAGAACAATTTGCTCTCTGATCCAATTCTTGAGTTCAAACCACTGACTTAATGGTCCGGTCACAACAGTTCTTGAGTTAACAGAGTATGAAATTGAGTAAAATATTCCTTTTCTAAAAACACTTCCAGATATCTGTATGTATTTTTTCCCTTACAGAATAAAGAAAGTCATACAGGTTAGAAGAATATAAGGATGAACTATTCCTTTAAAACAGTTCAAAGTTTTTTTTATCACTAATGTTACTCATCCTACAGGACTGAGTTCTCTGAATCCCACATGCCAAGATGAAATTCACAAAAAGTAAAGAAGTGGAACCCACTGCTCCTGGGCAAGGTAGATATTCCTCTATTTTCATTTTTTTTCTACTTTTTCAAAATCCATTGATTTAATGTATGAAGTATCACAGCTTTTAACTTTATGCTCACTTTTGATTCCTCAGTGGCCATTAAGAAGCGATCTAAAGTCCCAGGAGTAATGATCACACAGTTTGTGGAGGAAATCCCGGCAGGAAAAAGTCATCCCGATTTCTCCCGCAAACCCATCGCCTTGACTATTCAGGAAGGTATAGTACAGCAGCTCAAAGCATCTTTAATGCTAAAAAAAATAAAGACTGTGTTTCAGAAGTACTCAACTGACTTTGTTAAACTCTCACACAGGGAAATTTGCATTTTTCAAAGCCATCATCACTGGAGATCCAACACCAGACGTAACATGGTCTCGAAACAACGGAGATACATCTGATCCGGGAAGATACATTTCTTCGTATGATCCAGCCTTAGGAGAATATCAATTACAGGTGCCGTTTTGTCCGCAACTTGTACAATAGCATTAAAATGCATTTAAAAAAACTTCATAAAAATACACTAGATGGCCAAAAAAAAGTTTTAACAAACACTTTTAATTTAAAAATGTATTCTGCTTCACCCCAATAGTGTTCAATGGGGTTCATGCATTGCCATGCTGAAAAAGAAAAGGGCCACAATAGCCAAACCTAAAGGTGTTTCCGCACTTTTCGCCATGTAGTGTATCTAGTTCTAACTTAGGAACAGCTTTTACTTGCATTTGCTTTTGTGAATTCAAACCAATAAAAATACTGTATTATTAATAAAAAACAAATTGTGTCTAACAGATGCCCAATGTTGGAGTTGATCAAGCAGACACGTACAAGTGTTATGCAAATAATGAGTATGGACGTGCTGTAGTCACGGTCACACTCAATGTGATTGAAGGTCAGTAGAAAAACCTCTTCCAACTGTACCTGTGCAAGCACAAATAAAAAAGTGAATTAGTTATCTGCCTCAGCTGCTGTGCTGAGAAAAACAAAAATTCTCTTTTTTTCAGTTGGGTTCAAGAAGAGCAAAGCAATGCAGGAGGCACGATTAGGTCTGTTTGCATTCAAGTCTTGAGTGAATCACTGAAGCAAAACAAAAAAGTATTTCAAATACAACCTCTCCTTGAGAATAAAGATGAATAGTGCAACTCTATTTATTTTCAGAACAACGAGAAAAAGCAGTGGTCGATTTAAAAAAGACTCTGAGGACTCGGTAAGTTCTTGCTGATCATACCAATGATGATTCTAGCACAAATTTTGCATTTTGAATGGTTTATATGTTTGTTGAAATGCAAAAGCAGATGCATGTGTTCAGCCTGACCCTGGACGTCCCGGGAAGACGTGTTCATGGTGTATTGTGTTTGTGTTTGTAGAAACGTGCAAAAGGAAGCGAAGAAAGATGGAGAAGTTGACGAGAAATTTTGGGAACTGATATTGAGCGCCGATAAGAAAGACTACGAGCGCATCTGCATTGAATATGGGGTGACTGACTTCCGTGGGATGTTGAAGAAGCTGAATGAAAAGAAAAGGGAAATAGAGGAGCAGCAGTCTCAGGTCATAATTTTCAACATATGAAAATTACACAGGCTCTGAAAATGAATGACGTGTGAAATACCTCACTGGTCTCTATTACTATTTTTGCCCAGGAAGTGTATGTGCTAAATGCCTCTGTAAATCTAACCTCAGAGGCATCTTTTGAAAGTTTCAATGTATATTTTTAACTTGCTTTTCCTCTAACAGTACATTGAACACCTGAGCAACCTGAGACATATTGAAATCAAGACGCCTGGATGTGCCGAATTTGAATTTGAGATGGATCTCAAAGATCCCAATTCCAAAATCTTTCTCTTCAAGGTTAAACAACACACGCATTTTTAATTACTTCATTTTACAGTAAAATAAAATAATAATAATAATATATTTTTGTCACAGGATGGTGTTATGGTTCCATTTACCAATGAGACAGATGAGAAGCATTCTCTGCGTCAAGTCGGCAGAAAATTCATCTTTAGTGTACATGGTTTGAATCCAGAAGATGCTGGATTGTATCAAGTTGATGTTGAGGGGGTCAATATCTTCTCCACTGACTTTAAAAGTGAGCTTTAAGCATTTAGAAAGATCATTTATGGGGTTTAACATTAAAAAGTTGTTTTTAAAAAAGTTTTAACATTCTGTCAGCATTATATCACCCTCATATCTTTCCACAATGTTTAGAAAGAATGAGAATGAGAATGCCCGAAGTTCCCCGAACTGTTCTTTTTCATATATAAAATCAAATTGGATAGTGCTATAACATGACACAAGACATGATTTATATGTTGAACTACCTGAATTTTTTCAGTATTTCATTAAACACAGTAGTTTTCAAATCTATTTTGCACTTTCAAAATCAGTTACATTCAAATTCAATTGCATTCAAATGAATGCAATGGCAATTTACATTTCAGTAATTTTCGGGTGCTTTTTTGGAGTTTGACAGTGTACAGTAAATCATTCAATTTCTCTGATTGAAAAGCAGCTTGGAGATTCAGTTTAAACATTTCCTTCTGTGTTTCACAGAAGGGAGAAAAAAAACTTGATGGAACAACATGGGGATGAATAAGCAATGCCAGAATTTTAATCTTTGATCCAACTATTCTGATTGATCAAACCAGTTAATTTAGTTGTTACCACATAAAAAGTACAGTTTTAGGTTAATACATGCTTGTTTTGATATCTTTACCTTTGCAGTTCCAGTGGCAGACTTCTTGGTAAAGATTCAGGAAGTGAAGTGTGTGGAAAGAGAGGATGCCGTGTTCGAATGCGTCTTATCTGCTCCGCTCCCTAAGATTTCTTGGATAGGCAAGAACGTTCCTCTGGAACAAAGTGAAAAGTATGACATCACGGTCTCCGAGGACATGCTAATCCATAGACTGTTGGTGAAGGACTGTATGCAAGTGGACAAGGGCATCTATGCAGCTGTGGCTGGGATGAAGTCATGTAACGCCTGGCTGGTAGTGGAGCGTAAGATCAAATTCAGATATCAACCATATTACGTTTATTGGATTAACTAATACACATGTAAAAGTGTGTGGATCCTTGCATGTACAGTAAGAGCTATTTAACTCCCATGCTGTGTTCTATACCCTAATTCACCATTCCCTACATTACATTACTGAATTCAGAGCTTTTGCTTAGTTTGTGCTTGCTGTTTAATAATCATTTGAAATGTAGCAAACTGGCAGCTCTAGTAGTTTTGAAAATTTTATCTTGAACTCTGCCATGGAAACCTTAAATTAAAAATGTAATAATTAATAAAAAAGTAATTTATACCTGTATGACATATGCTGTAGCCACATTGGACCAGCGGATTGGAAAATGGATGGATGGATGATTCAGGTGCAGGTACCATCTTCTGGTCAGACGTGGGAATTCACTTCACGTGTGACTCTCACAATGCATTATGGGTATTCTCTAGCCGTTGCGCACACAACGGTTGTACACGGTGCATTGTGGGACTGAATGAGTGCACTCAATGTCCACTATGGTTTCTGACACCACTACAAATGGCTGTCCCTTCCAATAGAGATCTATTTAAGGGTGTAGTAGGGGGTGATTTCGGGCACAGAACCAGTTAAAATAAACTTTATTGATTTGATTCATAAATTCAAATTAAGACTCTTTAGTTCACATTCTAGCCAAAACATTCTAATGAATGAACAATTAAGTTGCACAATAGTTAATTCATTGATTTGACCAACCTGACAAGCACTCATAAATAATTCATTTCAAAATTGATCATTTCAATAAAATGTTTCAAATATAAATGAATAATGAGCACAGAAGAAAACTGATTGCTTACATTGTTTAAACGACCATTTATATCCATTATATCATTGAGAGCTGGATGTACGTGTGCAGTGTCATGTAGACATCCAGCAAGTTTTCCACTCAATGACCCGAATTTTAACACCTTATTCCTATGTTGGTCTGCCCTTGAAACAGCTGACCCAGATCCAAACCAGAGGGGCAAGAAGGCAGCACGCAAAACCACTCAAGCAGGAGGTGGAGGCACAGACTTGATCAAGATTGCAGCGGAGCAACAGGAGAAGCTGCAGAAGGAGCGTGAAGAGAGGATGGAGCAACTGAAACAGATTCAGGCTGAGGCGGCTGCTGCAAAAGAGGAACAGAAACTGGAGGAAACTGCTGCGCCAGAAGCACCAAAACCAAAGTCTAAACCTGAACCCAAACCAGACTCTGGAGCTGTAGCAGAAGAGCCAGAACCTGAGCCAGAGGAAGCTGCTCCACCTCCACCAGAGGAAGAGACTCCCAGCGAGGAGCCAAGGAAGAGAGTGAGGACTGGGCCCTTAATCCCAGACACTATTATCGGTGAGATACTAATTTACCATTTCCTGATTCTTTGGAATTTGGGGAAGAAATTATGACAAAAACCAGAAATGTTAGATAATAAATGTAAAACAAAAATCTGATTTCATAATTCCTTTTTTAATTAAAAAATACCACTAACAAATCTCATAATATGTATCTTTGACTACACATTTTCATATGAACAGCCAGTCAATAATTGTGATCAAAGTATGTTTTTCACTAAAAAGAACCTGCAGTACCCGGGAGTTCGGGCCAAATTCCAAGCTCGGTGCCCTCTCCCGGACAGCACGCTAAATACGTAAACCTTTACTCGATCTAATTATATGTAAGTGTGAACTCGTGAAACAAAAATGGCTCATAAGAGTAATTCACTCGGGAATCGAATATTCCTTGTCGCGCTGTATGTTTTTGATTCACAAAAAAAGAACAAGCTCAAATGAAGCTCAGGATTCAGGCTTAACTAGTCAAAGGCTGAAACCAAGATCACATACTTTCCATTTTACTTATTCAAAATAAGTACCTACTCAAAAGATGCACTTTCAGACATAGCTGTCATGAACTGCCCTGACACAGAGGTTGAGGATCCAAATGTAGCTTTATTCAATCCAGAATCATAATCCAAAACCAGAAAAATTGTCAAAACACATGGGGCAGATAATACACACAAAAAAAAAAAAACCAGGCAAACAGGGAAATCCAAGAAACCAGGTAGAAGATCAAAAACCATGACAAATGAAACCAGCGAGAAAGCACTCAGAAATGCAGTATGACACTTACAAGACCACAAAGAGTGAGTGAAAACACAGGGCTAATATAGGCAGAGCTTAACAGGATAATGATACACGCTGGAAGTAATCAAACATAATGAGTCCAGGCAAGGTGTTATGGGTAATGTAGTTCAAGATATGATTAAGGAGACATGAGGCACTCCAGCTGACAGGTGTGACAATAGCCATGGTGTCTGCTTTTAATTCACTAAATAGAAAGGACTTTAAGAGTTATGCACTCGAGAATCGAACATACTGGTTGCACTGTATGTTTACGACTCACTAAAAAGAACCAGCTCAAATGTCTCATCATTACTCGGGAGAATTTTAGCACAGTGTTCTGTGCGCATCGGTGGAAAAATACATGTGCGACAACCCATGGTGAAACCAAACTGTCTATTGCTGTCTATTTACAGTCTATGTTCTGTAGATCTGCTCAGTGCACCGTTTTACTTACGATATTAAGTAGAACTATTTATCATCAAACTGTTGTCAATGCACCTGTTGTTCAGACCCGGGAGTTCACTTCATCAGTGGGCTGTCAGATGTTCATGCCATCATCAGTCAGTCAGCTGAATTGGAGTGCAAACTCAGCCGTGATACATGTGATGGCATTTGGTATAAAGATGGAAAAGAGGTAAGCACAGGTTTATAATGCTCAAAAGTTCCAGTGTAATAGTTATCTTCATTACCAATACACAAATCAATATTATTCATTTAGACATGATCTAGAGCTGTGATTTTATACAGTAAGCAAATATTCTGTTGAAATATCTGTATAGATAACAGCCACAGATAATCTGAAGATAGTTAAAGATGGAGCAGTTCATAAACTGATTGTAACAAACTGCACAGAGGAGGACAATGGAAAGTACCGATTTGAGGCAGATGGACGTAAAACTGAGGCCATTTTGGTCGTGGAAGGTAATTAATATTTGTTATTAATCTTTGACTGATCATGTAAAATATGGAGGCACATTGTTTGATAAACAAGTCAGAAACTTTACATTGAATATCCATTGTATATTGCATTTCAGATCCACCAAGGATGAATCAAGATGACTTGGCTAAATTTTCAGAGCCTGTAATAATCAAGGTTGGCCAAAATGCAACTTTCAAACTGGAGTTTGTGGGTCGCGAGCCAATGAAGGTGCAGTGGTACAGAGAGGGTGAGGAGATGCTTGAGGATAATCACATTAGGATTGAGAAATCAGCCAGTCACAGTCGCCTTCTACTTGTGAAGTGTCAACGCAAAGACAGTGGAGAAGTAAAGCTGAAGCTCAAAAATGAGTATGGAACCATTGAAGCCCTTTCAAGACTCATCGTTCTAGGTTGGTAATTGAAAGGCAATGTCATATCATGTAACGTAATTAAGAAGAATGCTGTGTTTCCAGCTAACAGGGAACATTCTCATGAAGCTAACGTTCTGGCAAGGTTATCTCAAGGTTATGAAAAAAAATTCTTACAGTAATGTTAATAGAAAGTTCTTTCAAAGTTATCTGGTCTTTAATAGTGTCATAAAGCACACACAGTTCATGGAGCATTTTTTTCCTAATATGTTTTAGTTGGACGTTTTTTAAAATGTTACTACTTGTTTTAGAATGTTCAGAGAAAGTAACGTTCAAAAGTAACATTCCCATGCTTGAAGTATGATAAAATGGAATGTTTCCTTATGTTTCACATAACCAAAAAAATTTATAAAAATGTTTTAAAACATTTAAAAAAGGGACATTTCTAATTAAAGTTTTCATAACTTAATGGGGATGTTAACAAAATGTTTTTAGAATATATTTTTGTTAGCTGGGTATACAGTAAAGGAAAATTTCAAATAACCTGTCCCAAAAGAATTTACAAATAAAATCCAATTCTTTAATCCAAAAAGAAGAAGAAGAAGAACCTGGTATTTCATTCTTGTACTTCAGATAAACCCACCAACCCAATGGGACCTGTTGAAGTATTAGAAGCCTCAGCATCCTGTGTGGAGTTCAAGTGGAGGCCTCCAAAAGACGATGGCGGTTCTCCTATAGTGAACTACTATTTGGAGCGAAACCAAATTGGACGCAACACCTGGACAAAGATTGGAAACATCTCCGGAGAGCCCCATTACAAGGACACTGATGTGGACCACGGAAGAAAGTACTGCTATCGCATCAGGGCCTTGACTGCAGAGGGAACCAGTGATGTTTTTGAGACAACTGACATCCAGGCTGGCACCAAAGGTGAGATTCCATGTGTTTGGATCTTAAGTACAGCATTAAGATCTTACTGAAAATGTAAATAAACACCCATTATCACAGAAATGTAGTGCTGCACAACTAATTAAAATACAACTGAAATCGTGATAATGATTATTAAATCGCAAAGGCAGGGATTTAGTTAAATAAATATATGCTGCGTGTTTCAGAGTGAAGCGCAGCACTGTGTTCAATTACAATTACATTTTTTTTCGCCAAATCATGCAGGAATTGTTATATTAAAAGGACTCATTTGTTACAGCATATCCTGGACCACCATCTACACCCAAAGTGGTCAGTGCCTTCAAGAACTGCATCACTTTGGCATGGTCACCTCCTACCAACACTGGTGGAACCAACATTGTTGGCTACAATATAGAGAAACGCAAACGGGGCAGCAACTTATGGGGTCAAGTGAACCCCCCTGATGAGCCAATCAAAGGTTTGTTTGTTTTTTGGCTCTCAAAGTTCTAATCTATTTTTGTCTTGCCGTATAGTTCTATAAAACATGCTAGGCTTATTTCACTCGTTGTCCTCCCCCAAGGCAAACAGTGTGATGTGAAAGAGGTTGTCGAAGGAATGGAATATGAATTCCGCGTGTCCGCCATCAACTTTTCTGGTGCCGGAGAACCAAGCACACCCTCTGAATTTGTGATAGCCCGAGATCCTAAAAGTAAGTTGATACTCAAATAATTATCATATTAACACGTTCAAAATCTGCTGAAATAAAACCACAATAAAACAAGAAAAATAATAATCCTACAACTGAACTACCTTGACCTTTTTGTACTTCAATTTGGGATTTCAGAACCCCCTGGTAAAGTCATTGACCTGAAAGTGACAGATTCCACCTATACCTCTTTGTCTTTGAGTTGGACAAAACCAAAGGAAGAGGAAGGTGTCCAGGATGAAGCCAAAGGTTATTTTGTGGAATTAAGGCCAGCTGAGAACACAGAATGGGGTCGCTGCAACTCCAACCCACTCATTTCATCTTCCTATACAATTATTGGCCTCAAGTCTATGGCTATGTACTGGGTCAGAGTAGTTGCAACCAATGAAGGAGGTGACGGGGAACCCCGAGATCTGGACAACTACATCATTGCCATGCCTCCACCTGGTATAATATGAATATATTTTATATAATGTGTACAGTCAAAAGGTTGGACGTGCATCACTGTATTTACATTTCTTGTTATACTTTAGTTTGCTGTAAGGTAGTCCTGCAGAGTTCCTCTGAATCCCTCCACCTCCCCCAGCTCCGCCTGCCTAGATCAGCTACAGGATGTACATGTCTATTTATGCAGCAGCAGCAGCTTATTTTACATGCTAACAGCGTGTGTCTGTGTATCTATTAGCAGTAGCAAATTCATACTTGCTCTGCAGCAGCAGCGTAGCAGATCTAGTCCCCAAGACCAAATACATTAACATTGCCATATTCAATAACACGCTAAAACTATTCCGAGAGTTGTCATTGAAATGATACATTTCAGCACATTTGCTACTCTCCAAATCTCTTTTTCAGTGAGGCCAAATTTTACCAATCGCAAAATGAAGAGCTTTATGGTTGTAAGAGCTGAAAATTCTGCTCGGGTCACCATAGACTTTGAGGTAACAAAATGGTGGTATTTACTAAACTGACATTTTCCTATCCTCAGATGTCTTACTGAAATATGACAAAACATGAAATCTCATTTGCAGGCATCCCCAATGCCAACTATAATCTGGCTGAAAGATGGAACGCCTGTGTCCAAACGCGTAACCGTGAGCAATGCAGATGGGACGTCCCAGCTCCTGATTCCATCTGCTGAGCGTTCTGACTCTGGGATCTACACCATCATCGTCAAGAACATAGTGGGTCAGGAGACGTTCAGTGTTGAGATCAGAGTGACGGGTGAGAGATAATATTAAAAGCAAAATGCATCAGGACTGAAATCTAATTTGCTTACTGTGATTTCACACGTAGAATGTGTCTCTGGATAAATGTACTGTACTTGTTCATCCAGGAAAAGCATCAGCCAATCAGATATTAGGGTTAGATTTAGGGCCGGGGCTTCAACATCTTACGGATAATTTCCCTCTGATTTCAGGGGTTGTAATTAGTCATTCCAGGACCAAAAAAAAACATGTTTATCAAGGAACACATTCTTCTTGGCAAAATCTCTAAAATAATATTGAGGAATATTATGGATTGTGTGGATACCTGGCATGTTTGCAGATGATCCCAAGCCACCTGGCCCAGTGGAGCTGGAAGAAAATGTCCCTGGCACATTGACAGTTTCTTGGGATGCTTCTCCTGATGAGAAACGAGATAATCACTTGTACTATATGGTGATGAAACGGGACTCCATTAAACGCACCTGGCAGACAGTCGCTGACCGCTTGTTCAACAACAACTTCACAGCAATTAACATCATGCCAGGAAGAGAATATAAGTTCCGTGTGTACTCCAAAAATGACATAGGCCTCTCAGAACCATCTGAGTCCCAAACATGGGGCATTATAAGAAAGAAAGGTGAGTTGGCTGGTGCTTCTACCTCTTTTGGTCCGCTCACGATAAAGAATATTAAATCTACTTCTTAATACTCTTTGTTGTATTTAGCATGCTTTCCTGTCTCCTGCAGAAAAGTTCAGCCTCAACTTAGCCCCATCTAAACCTTGCAACTTTGACTCCGCTCCCATTTTCACGGTTCCACTGAAGACGCACGCTACCCCGGAGAAATATGAGTGCTACATGAGCTGTGCCGTGAGAGGCAACCCCATACCTCACGTCACCTGGTACCGCAACAACGTCAGCCTCAACACTAACACCAACTACTACATTTCAAACACCTGTGGCGTCTGCTCCATGCTCATCTTGAGAGTCGGTGCCAAAGACAACGGAGAATACAAAGCAGTGGCAGAAAACTCTTTTGGCCGTGCTGAATGCAGCGCACAGCTGACAATCTTAGGTATGTTGTCAGAATATGTGTGAAAATACCAGCTGTAGTTTGACTCTGTCTTATATAAGTGTTTATAAGAGCTACATTTACATTTGTGCAGATGCTCAATATACTCTATGTAGGGTACAACGGGGCTAAAGGTACACTTTATAGATTTACAGTAATAACAATAAATTATATTTTATCATATGATATGATTAATATCATATTTTTATATATGATGGGATATCTCTTAGGTGGACACCCAATGTGATATGATATTTACCATCTGAATCTAACCATGTCATGTGGAAAAGTCAGCCAGCTGTTTATTATCATGTTAATTATTGTGCCTTTCACCCCAACAGCAGGGGCGCCTTTTACCCAAATACCATACTTTTACATATTCTTTCGTTATTGAAAAACTGTTGCTTTGTTTACCGTGAACAAAACTACGGAATCAACTTTGCGCTGTTGCCCGCGATCGCATGCGTTAAAGGTGAACTAAGTAACTTTTTTACCTTAACTGAACAGCTTCGGAGTCATTGGAATAGTTACATTACTTATTTCGGGTTGAATGGTGGTTGTTTCGCACCCCCCTGGTGCCCGTGAGCGGAAAATACGCACTTGCAACTTTGAGCCGGCGGGCCGCCGGCCGCCGCGTCAGGAAGTCTCGCGTGATATCAGGTCTCGCGATGTAAACAATTGCTTTACGGCCAAAAGAAATCTGCTAAAATGCTGTCATTATTGCGCTCCCTCACGCTGTTTGAACCCGAATGAAGAAGAAGTTTTAAAGAATATCCCATCTGCTTTGATGTCGTTGATCTACTAGCCTCTGGTGTCCGAGAATCGCCTACGAGTTTTTACAACAGTGTTGTCAAATATCTTTTCCGAAGCTGTGGGGGGAGCTCTAGAGAGAAACCTGCGAGCAAAAAGCGAGAATACAGCGAAGAAATCCCGAAGTTACTGAGCCCCGCTTTAAGGATCAGCTAAATTTCCACAAGCGGATGTTTTGAAAAGTGCTGCTGCACTTTTTATGCCATCTAGTGGTGTAGAGGAAAATAAAATCGAATGCACTTTTGTGCGGTGTGCCTTTAGCCCAGTTGTACCCTACACTACCGTTCAAAAGTTTGGAGTTGGTAAAATAATGTTTTTGAACCTTATTGAATCTTATCTGATCAAAAATTCAGTAACAACAGTAATATTGTGAAATATTATTACAATTTTAAAATGCAATTTATCCCTGTGATGGCAAATATTTTCAGCATCATTCCTCCAGTCTTCTGTGTCGCATGACCCTTCAGAAATCATTCTAATATGCTGATCTGGTGCTCAAGAAACATTTCTTATCATTAAAGTTGTGCAGTTGTGCTGCTTAATGTTTTTATGGAAACTGTGAGGAATAGAACGTTCAAAAGAACCTTTGTAACATTATAAATGTCTTTACTGCCACTTTTGATCAATGTTATACATCCTTGCTGAAAAAAAGTTTTAACTTCTTTAAAATACATATCTTACTGACCACACGTTTGAGTGTGTCACACGTAGTGTGAATGTATTCGTATTGGACATTACTATAAACATTGGGAAAAGCATTGTATCCTTATAAGTAATCATTTCTGCTTTTTTTATTTTTCAGAGTGAACTGTGACGTGAAAGACTGTGACTCATCATCGATTTTCATTGAAAACCTCAGCCAAATATTTTAACAGTATTAATGTCAAATGCTAATGTTTGATTTCATAATGCCAATTCAGTACAATATTTTGCTTAATATCTCATTGAGTTTATGCAACTTTTTGCCATTTTGATCATTGTATTAATTTGCCCTAAATTGGCTGACTGCCCTCAATAATTAAAAGGAGTGAATTACAGATACGTAGTGCCTTTTGACAAAACTGTATAAAGCCATATTTGTCTCAAATATTGGTGTCCAAAGTTATGTTATACTATTATGTTTTACGTTACCCCACTAGGGCAACGTTTATAAACACTTAAAAGTGAAAACAAGAAACATTTGCTTTTAATAGCTAGTAAACCTGCTTGCAAATGTCAGTGTTGTGCAATATCTCTCCTTGTAAATATTTGAAGTTGGCCATAAAACATGATCATAAAAATCCCCCCTACCAGTAGTGGAATGTTGAAATCTCCCCATAGAAGCATTTTCAAAATCAGTACAACATATGTTACTCTGAGGCATTTACAAATACATGTCACCCAATGTATGAAATAAAAAAAAATAAGTAAAAAGCATAAAGGTGTTTTATTTTTCAGACCTGGCCTTGGGTCTTGCTTTATAGCTTTCCATTATTAACTTTCCCCTACAGAGACAAGAGTGCATGCTAGTAGTAAATATGGGAATGCACATAAACCTGGTGGCAGATGGGTTAGTGTGTGGCAGGGTCAGTGAGGGACTGGGTCATGCGGACAGCTGGCAGTGCCTCTGCAGACAAGGAGTTCAGGCCTCTAGTATTTGCAGAACACTAAGTGATCATATCTGAAAATCTGTCGGCAGACATGCAGCAAGTAGACACAATCTTGTGCTATTTTGTCAAATTAAAGTATTACTTTTAACATTATTTCCTGCTCAATCTGGAGCTTGACATGGCAATAAATGCTTTCAAAGGCACCAAGCACTAAAACGTATACTACCCTTCCTAAAATATCTGTCCCTCCAAGTGCATATGCATAGTATGTAGTATGTATATATAAAATGTTTATTGAAAACAAATGGAAATAAATTTTCAAACATAACGCGGGACAAATGCACTTGGCATGTGGGTTCTGGCTATAATTTGTACATGGATAAGACACACACAAAAGAGGACTGTAGCCAATGGGCCAGAAAACTGACCAAAGCAAAACTAGACAGATAGACAAAGATTAGCTCAAGTGTGCTTTATTGACCCTTCCAGTTGTTTCCCTGGTTAAGTAGGCTACTTCATACAGTATATGTTAACACAAGTTGAGCCGTTTGTAATGGCCTTGATTTACAAAGTAAAAGAAAGTAAAAAAAAAAATAATTCTCCATTGAAGAATTTAAAGAGCATGAACATTTCCTAAAATTATTTGTATTATTAAAGATGTGAGGGAAAATGTGCATGGGTTTGTGTGGGTTTATTTGTTGCATAATTACCGGCTGACTGTACATTAAAAGGCTACTTACTAAATACATAAATAAATGGGCATTTAATATTGACTTGAGTTTAAATTATTAATGCGAGATGGAAATTGTTAATCTGAGAAGGAAGAGACTACACACAGTGACATTGAAGACGTGAAAGTAGCAAAGTCATGTAGGGACAATTATACCGGTATCAAAAATATTGATATCATTTTAAAATAAAATATTTTGTACTTTTGTATATATATATGATAAAAATTATATCAATATTTTTGATAACCGGTATAATTGTCCCTGCATGACTTTGCTACTTTCACGTCTTCAATGTCACTGTGTGTAGTCTCTTCCTTCTCAGATTAACAATTTCCATCTCACATTAATAATTTTAAAAAGTCAATATTGAATGTCCATTTTACATAGTTTTGCTGTGATGAGATAATATTATATTAAATGATATTAAAAAGGGTTAACTGCCGTGGTCAAGGGTTCAAAAATGATAGGAACCTCAGTTTATGGATCTCAACTGGTTCCAGGTTTAGCACAAAGGACTATATTTTTAAGTGTGATAAAACCGTTTAACTGCAGCTCCATTTTGTTGGTTTGTTATTGAATTTATCCATTGAGTTATATTGGACGAAACACACATGAATAATTTCTCAAAACATTTTACTTACTAATAAACAACATCAGAGCCTCAGACTGTTTGCCTCTTAATTTAAGAAATTACTAGTTTAGACCACTCATCATAGAAAGGTCAGCTGTAATTTACTGTCACACTGTCCTTGTTCACAGCTGCCATAATATAATTTATTAATAAACCAGTCGGAGTTTATGAAATGGTTTCAAGGAGATAGTTCAACTTTTTAAGCCCTAAAATAAAACATATGATGAGACGATGATATTAATATTTAGAGAAACAACATTTATCCTCATATCCATATGTACACATCCCACAATCTTGTTACACTGTCCCACAGAAATCTATTACTTTTCCAGGAGGATTTATGGAATTTTATATTATGCAAACATGTTTGACATTTTAATCAACACATAATGGCACGAGACTTTGTAATCTACTTATTTCTGCATTTATTCAGGTTTGCAGACCATTTCCTTCCTGTTTTAAGTGTAAAGCACAAAAAATGTCAAAAAAGGTTTTTACAAAAGCCTTCCTTGGATATTCTTCATGCGTAACACTTCCATTTTCCAGGTTGTTTCTGTATTCTCGTCCCTTGTGCTGTGTGTCGCACCACATAAAGAAGTGCAAAAATGTCTTATGATCCTACAGAGGACCCCCAAGGTGTCTTTTATCAAAAGCGATGTTCATCCCTGCCTGACAGCGGTCAGAATGTATTGGTGTTCTTGCTGAGACCTTAAAAACACTTGTCATTACTTCTCATTGCCTCTAGCCTGTGGTAAGAATCAAATAAATTCAGTTTCACTGCGAGGAGTTTCCAGCCAATCCCGCGTGTCCTCGTGCGAACCCGGTGCTTGGCATCTTACGGGCAGCTTAATGAAATTAATATATTGGATTTTCTTCAGTGATTGATATGCTACATCCAAATGTAAACCATAATCTACTCTGCTGAAACTTGGACATCAGCAAATCTGATTTATTGCAGGTACTTAAAGAAGAACTTATTGCACCTCTTTTTTCCCATGAAATTATAAAATGAACCTTTTGGATGTTAGCCATTATAATTGCCGGCACTGAGAGACTCCAAAGTGGCAGTTAAAAACAAACTTGAAACAAGACTCTGTTGGCAATGACCTTGAAGGGCACAAAACATTGGCTAACCCTGCTGTTATGAAACCACCGACTGGTTAAATCGAGCCTTCTGTGATTTAAGCTTGTTTGAAGAAAAACATCTATGCCGCCTGCCATGTCTGGAAACAGTTTACACTTTATTTTAAATCACTGTTGACTCATCGCTGAGTCATTGTTTAATGTAGCAAATGAGAAAAAACATTTACATTTAGGTGATAAATATTCCACGTTATTCAGCAGACAAGTGATATAACTTCATTCAAACACCTGTTATAAATTACGTAACATTCCGTGACGGTACAAACAACAGTAACACAACCCTTTAAAAACATGTCCGTAAAAATACAGCACAATGTACAGTGTTAATAAGAAAAATTTCTGCATTGTGAAACCATATACCATATCTATGTAGATGACAGACAGATAGATATTATGGAAGCTTGTTTCCGCCACAGAATAAAAAAAAAATGCAAAAGATAATTGCGACTTTTTATCTCAATTGCGAGTTTACGTTATATTTTGCGTGACATAAACGTGATATCAATTGTGTGTTATAAAGTCAGAATTGTGAGATATAAACCTATAGAGATACACCTCTTTGTGTGAAGCGGATTTGCACAGTAGTAGATTAATTTTATTTTGCAGACGCTGGATTTATTTATCTCAATCAACTGTTTATGTGTCAAATATTTGTTTGGTACTAATGTAGGATTTGCTAGCTCAGAGATGACTCAGGCTATACTGTTCAGACAAAACATAGACGATGTCCTCCTAACACACCTGTATGTGTATTTAACCTTTTACTAAGCTCTAAAACATTTTCCTCCACACACTCTGGTACATTGATTTTGGATTGTAACATACAAACTCCTCAAATAGCCTTTCTTTAATGTCTGAAGTCTATGTGAAACACCAAGGACAATACATTTAAATAATACATAAATAAATCATATTAGAGCTGTCAATTTAATGTGTTAATTTAATTTAAAGACTTGCGCTTCAGATCGTTAAAATAGGGCCCAATAAAGTAAATAACTAGCTTTCGGCCAAACGAACATACAGATTGCACTTACGCCTACATTGCAACTTAAAAAACTTGTGAAGTTCGGAAGTAGTGGTGCGTCCAACCCGATCTCACGACAATTCTTACGAATTTTACGAGGTGGCTAACTCGTACAAATTCATACGACCTCACTCCTCACTTTGCTAAATCGTACATATTTTACAAGTTGCCCAATTCGTATGAATTTGTACGAATGACCTACCTCTGACCCTGCCCCTAAACCTAACCGTCACTGGGGTTTAGACAAATTGTTAGGTTAGGGTTAGGTTGAACAAATTCGTACGAATCAGTCACATTTTACTCACTCGTACGAATTCGTATGAATTGGTCGTGAGATAGCGTTGGGTGCGTCATGGCGTAGTGTAAATATCAGCAGTACTTCGCATTACTCGCATAAGTTGTGCTTTAGATTTAAGTGGAATCCGTATATTCGTTTGGCTGGAAGCTAGTTATTTTATCCCTTAATCCTCCTTCCCAATAGCTAAACTTAACTACTTTACTATTAATAAGCAGTTATGAGTTTATTGAGGCAAAAGTCATAGTTAATAGTTAGTTAATTTAGTATAAGTGTGACCACTACAAATACTTTGTGAAAACGATGACATCACCAACGTTCGTAGTAGCCTACGTATTCAGTCAGTTCAAATTAATTCAGTTGACAGCCCTAATTATTATGATAACAATTTTAAAGGTACATTATTGGCGCTTTTCCACTGCATGGTACGGTACGGCTCGGTTCGGTACGGCTCACTTATGGCGCATTTCCACTGCACGGTACGGTACGTTACGGTACGGCTCGCTTCGGCTCGCTTTAAATGGTACCACCTCTGTTGAGGTTCCAAGCGTACCGTACCGATACTAAAATGTGACGTGGAAACACTGCAGATCACTGATTGGTCAGACAGAATCATCTCTGCCAGCGTCATTGTATTTACGACACGAGACACTTAAACCCGCTAGATTTAAATAGCCAGTAGACAACAGCCAACCCTGTAGCACCTGTTTTAAAAGTATTTGCTTCAAAAAAAGAGTATAAACTTTAAAAAAAAAAAAGAAATGGCTGAATCGTGGTCAGTGGACGAGGTGCAGACGTTCCTCTCGTTGGTTGCCGAGGAGTGGATGGGGAAACACGGAATGAAAAATTCGCATTTAATATGATGATGTCATGGTAGAGACGGCAACTATAACGATCAGTCCCACCCACTTTGAAGCGGTACTAACTGCAGTGGAAAAGCAACCGAGCTAAAGCGAGCCGAACCGTGCCGTACTGAGTCGAGTCGTACCACGCACACGCAGTGGAAAAGCGAAGCGAGCCGAACCATTCCGCGCCGAGTCGAACCGTACTGAGCCGTACCATGCAGTGGAAAAGCGCCATAAGTAACTTTTGGCCCTCTAGCGGTTAAAAATAAATTAAACTGTATGCATTTTGCGGAGGAACATTGGTTTTGTTGTGCTTCTGTGTGACTGTGTTCTTCCTCATGACTAAATAGAGAGAGAGAGAGAGAGAGAGAGAGAGAGAGAGAGAGAGAGAGAGAGAGAGAGAGAGAGAGAGAGAGAGAGAAAAACTCTATAATAGGCTTACCATGGTGAATCAGGGTAAGGTGAAAACACGTTTTGGAAGAAGGATTGGTAATGTATAACTCATTTTATAAATTATCACAAAAGTCCATTTTTTTTCTGCCAAAGGCTATTAGAAGGATTGTACTTGCTACAGTTTGTACATTTATTTGGTGTCCTTGCTAAATGACTTTGGTTTAATAAAAAATAAAAAAAACCTTTCTGTATTATCCAGAAAAAGGACAGGGGGATTCAGTTGCTAAGAGGATCCAAACTGCCTCATTTTTGGAGTTCAAAGTCGTCAGACATTTGTCCCCTCCTCCAAGGCATTTTAAAGTCCTATTTGATCCACACACAAGCTGTGTCTCATTTCGAAGGCTGCGTCCTCCGGATGTCGCATTTACTTCATAAAGGATGTTTTATTTCAGAACAGTAACCATTATAAAATTGACCGTTAGTCCTATGGCATAAATTGTTGTCATTTCTTAATGACTTTGGAATGTAGTGGTCAGTTTACTGAAATGAAGCAGCCTCAATGACATATGCAGCTGACAAATGCGACCTCCGGAGGACGCAGCCTTCCAAATGAGACACAGCTATAGTCAGCTGAGACATGCTGGCTGTTCTCATACCCAATGTGCCATCTTCCGGTCTCTTTAGGCAGCATCTTAACTGAAATGGAACCTCAAAAGTGACCGTTTTAGAAGGCTCAACATTGTATTGTACAAATAGCACTTTTAAGTTTTTACAATTTTAATGGGAGACTCTCTCACAATTGTACACCATAACACTGTTGAATACCATAAAACAAACACTACATGAAAAAAAAAAAAAAAAATCCATATTTAATTATCAAACTATTTTTATACTCTTTGTTATTAAATTAACTTGCTTTGTCAGCCATTTTTTTTTCTTTCACTGAGCTCACTGCAATGCACCATGGGATTGCCCATGCGATGCTGCCTTGGAATTTAACTAATTAAACTAATTAAAAATGTTTTAACTCTTAGAGCAGCATAATGATTCTTGTAAAACATCCTACATAAGCAGCACGTTTTAGAACAGAGCCGTGTTCTAGTAGTGTTATACATAAGCTTTGCTTTAAATGATTTAATGATCCTGCCAAAGCCAAGAACATGTGTGGGAGGTGTCCGGGTTTAACATTAGCATGCTTGGCGGTCCACGTGGCCCATAAAAACTAACCCCGATTTGCATCAGGCATCTGATCTCAATGGTGTTCTGTCAGTGAACCGCAGGCTCATTTTCAGCCACACTTCCTGAGCCAAGAAAAGAGCAGCTCCCAGTGGATTAAGGGGCCAAATGTCTGAACATGCATGTTTGACAAAGCAAAGATTAGCACCATCTACTTTCTGCAAGACAAATTGTTTTATTTACAACTTCGAAGACGACATTTTTTACAGGGTGCGATAGAGCCTTTCAAAGTCGTTTTCTTCTTCTTTTTTTTAAGACGGGCTCTAAATAATTTTTTGGACAGTCGAGGAAATGTAAAAGGTGGTTAGTCATTCATCTGAACATCATGACATTTACGATGGTATGATCTTGTTTACATGTGACATGTGACCTATCAAGTGACTGTGTAACCTGCTACAAGCCTAAAAAGGCCAGCCTGGGGAACCCTATAATGTCACACACATGCCATTTTAGATTACTTGAGATGCATAAATCAAAATCCTAATATATCTTTATTAGATATTCCTGATAGGTCAAAGGCACACAGTGTTTTAAAGTGCCTGTTCAATATATACAATTATTGAAGCTGAAATACAGCAGACCAATGTTTTATGTAACTGATATCTTACAATACACTAAAAAATGTGGTTTAGGATTTACTTTGACAATATGTGTGTACTTTCCCGTAATCAATTCAACACATTAAAGTAAGCATGAAATATTGAAGTAGAAAGACTGAAATACTTTTATTTACAACTTCAAAAAATATATTTTTTTACACTGTAGAAAACTATGAGTCATCTTATAAGAGTCAATGTTACCAATTCCTTTCTATGTCAAAACACATTTCCATCACCCGTAACCCACAAAAAAAAAGGTCGCTTTTTCCATCAAAATTTCCATCTGCATTCTACTGAGAAGAATAGTTTTTTCTTTAAAAAATGACAGTTCTCAGCACTGAAATGAAATTTCCAACTTCCAAATTTGTTTCACTGGCAACGTCTTCTAACCTATGTTTCAGAGGAAGAACTCAGCGAGTCCGGACATCACTCAAAACATGTCAGCAATGCATGCCGCAGTGATATGTGTTGATCTCCATTTAATGCTAGAGGCCAAAATATGAGTGACACCTGCTGACTTCTCCCATCATACACAACAAGGCAAATGATTGGAGACAGAAAAGGCTCCTCTTTAACTCAATGACACTTTGTGTCACCTGGCTCAAACCCTGGTTAAAAAAAGGCCTGACACCAACAGATAGTTTGCATTCCCTTTGAGAAGACATACCATACACCGTCTGACCCAACTCATGACCGCACTTGAGTCTCGTGAAGATCGGCCCCATCGGACAGCATTTGGAACCTGTTCAAGTGACGAATGATAGTTCAATGAATCATCTGCACAGCAGGGGTTTTAAGTACATTGAAGGTGCCAGGAAAACATTGTCATCAGCTGTAATTCTTCTAAGTAATGCTGGGGTCTCAGTGATCAAGTGATCTTAAGAGGCTCTAGAATAAGGTGAATGATTTACAGACTGAGAACGTTTGATTAGCATTAGTCACAGAGGGCAGTGGGCATGTTTTGAGGTTATGATATTAAGATTAGTGCTTACCTGCTTAACGAACATGGACAACTTTGAAAGACATAAAATCACTTAAAAATGCTAACAGAGAGCACTTTGAATGAATAGATTTCACAAGCACTTCTGGTCAGAAAAATTAAGGATTGAACTACTCAAACTGTATTTATATCATTAAAAATGATTTTAAATATTATATATACAGTATAAATGTGTGTGTAAACACTTGTAGGTAAACCAAAAGATTTTAAGATTTAAAATTGTTGGTTATAGTCATTTCTCACAAACGTAAAAAGGTCCAGCCTGAAAAAACAGCTAGGGTTAAATGAACTGAAGTTTATCAAATTAGTCAAATCATATTGCCGTTTCAAAAAGGAGATAAAAGCAGAGGACTGAATGCAACGTGACAAGTTTTATAATAATATTTCCTGTGAACTGATTGGCTTCCGAAAAAAAAAGGGAAAAAAACCTTCTATCAACCTTTATGTTGACTCCGCCACAACAATTTCTTCTGCGAAGCCTCGCTATTATCCCGCAAAGCAATTTCTGGTGTGACAGTGGCACCGTTTCAAAAATTATAGGTCATATTTTCAGTGTAGAGACCCATTTTTTTTCCTTGTCACCAGGCAGATCCATATCCATCAATGGTCAGAATGAATAGTGGTTATTTGGAAATGCAAATTTAAAAACAATTTATCATCTGTCAACGGAAATGATTTATTTTCTTGGTAAATAAACAAAAGTACAAATCTTTCACTGCTCTAGTTTGATAAATTACCCTAAAATTTGCATTACCAGCCCTGGTGATCACCCCTACAGGTTATTTACAATCGTGTTGTTGCTGTAAAACCAGAATGTACATAAAAAGACTAATTTCTCATTTTCCTCATTAAGTTACCATCATCAATTAGATTATTCAGACGATCAAACAAACATCCAGCGTCCTGTAAAGAGCACATTCAGGGATTTTCAGAGACACCAAATGTTTGGAGGTTTCACCATGAAAACAACTTCTCCTTGGTCTTTAAAAATGTCTGACATTCATTTATTGATCAAATGTATCACTCGTATGGAAATATGATAATATATTAATTATAATATAATGTAATTATAATTTAAATCGGACTACTTTTCAAATTGTATTTCATAAACCAACATCTCGGGAAAACGTCATGGGGTTTCAAATCAAGAAATTACTTTCTGTTACAGGGCATTGATTTCATAGAGGACATCAGAACATTTTTATCAGGCATTTTGGGAGACACAACAAGTGAATATGGAAATAAATTATACATCAATATTCCTATGAAATATTAGATATTATTATTAAAATGTTGCTAATTATTACTCCAATTATTACACTTCTTTTTTCATTAAATGTTGCTCCAAGAACACATTAATGTGCAAATTAGATAGTGTATAGATACATTGCATTAAATGGGAATATTAATTTATGGCCATTTTACCCATATATTGCATAAAGTAAAATGGCGTATCAATTCATTCCGTCAAATCTTTCATAACATAGCTGAGAATCATCTTTATACAAATTTTGGTTAATAAAATGCTGAAACCCAAAAATGTATTGGTGATTTAAAAAAAAAAAAAAACATTGTTTTTGCCTATACATATAATTTCGTGTCATTTTATTTTTTAAACAACTGAGTCCTGGTGTCCACTACAGAGGACATAGCATAACATAAGAACAAAAATATAATTTTTCAAAAATGTTTTTTTTACCATTTGTTTATTATGCTCTAAACAATGTGATGACATGGGGAAAAAAACTACATAAAAAAAAAAATTCTCAGGAGGTTGTAAAATATAATATGATATCAATATCAATCCGGAATTTGATAGAAATAAAGCAAATGTAGCTGTTGGAGTGATGGGGTAATATGTTGAATAGATGGAGTCCGGGTTATGATACGAGCTGCAGAATTCTGAATCAGCAGGAGTTTATGAAGAGATTTGTGTGGTAAACCAGATAAAAGAGAATTACAGTAATCAGTGCAGATTTACAGTTGAGAACAGTGCTTTAGTATTACCATCTCCAGACTCAAATGTGAATAAAAAACATTTTTGGCAGCATAAAGAGCATCTTTATAAAGATGAACATGTTCACTACAGCTCTCTATGTATCATAAGTCCAGTTCGTTTATACAGGCGTTCCAATCGCCGGCCTCTGGTTTTGAGCTGGCGAAGTTTAGGAGTAAACCAGGGCGCAGAGTGAGTGAATGATACAATCTGAGTTTTAAGAGGTCCAAGGGTGTCAAGGAGCTGCTGTAGTTCAAAGTTATAAAAGGAGCCCAAATAGTCAGGAGAAGTGAAATGGTCACGGAGTGGAAGATCAGTAAATCGCAGCAGTCAAAACTGAGGGGTCAATATTTTTTATATTCCGAAATGTCCTCCACTGTATATACATATACAGAATTCACTATTTATTACTATCCGCACATTCTGTGTCATTAGTGGGCATCAGAAAGAAATCTAAAGGCCCGGGAGTCATGATCACACAGTTCATAGAAGAACTCCCTGAGGGAAAGAGCCATCCAGATTTGATCTGCAAACCTATTGCTCTCACCATTCAAGAAACTGTTTTTAAACACAAACACACTAACATTTTTTATTATTATTAATAGAAAACAATATCAACTAATTCATTAAATTATTTGCATATACTGTACCAATATCTGCCATATACATTTCCGGTAACTAAATTTAGATATTTTTGTAAACTTGCAGGTAAATTGGCTATTTTCAAAGCCATTGTAGTAGGTGATCCCACCCCTACTGTAACATGGGCAAGAAACAATGGTGATATTTAGATCCAAGAAAATATCAAACCAAATTTGACCCAAATTCTCACCTATTGAGGTGAGCTGAGTTTTCAGCTCACAAGGTAAAAGCATTCCTTAGACTCTACTCCATGTTCTTTTTCTAGATGCCAGATGTTTCTCCACACCAAGCAGACACATAAATGTTTTGCTACTAAGGAATTTGGAAAGGCTATGTTCACTGTTATCCTGAACGTCATTGAAGGTATGAAAATTGGGAACTTTCCATTCCCAACACAGCAATTCATCACCCCAAACATTTGTAATGTGTGTGTGCCATTTACTGTTTAGTTGGGTTTCAAGAAAGACCAAGCAAACCAGGAGTCCAGTGAGTATTAATAATATGTGTGATACCTTATGTAATGTAAGAAACTTTATAACATAAATCAGTGATTTGATTTTTTGGCTCATGCATTTTTCAGCTGAAACTGATCCAAAAGAGCTCAAGGCTGTCTGAAAAGGAAAAGGCGTTGTAAATATTATCGTGTTATTATAGAGAAAGTTATTTTAGGCGATTTATGTGACTAGTGCATTACCAATACTGCATCTTTCTAACATATGAACTGCCTTGGAGAGCTAGGTAGACATGGTCCCACAAAGCTTTAATAAAGTTCAGTGGTTGAAAAAATATATAGTAAGAAATTAGGTTTAAAAGTTTGATATCCTTTCTCAACCCTTTCCTAAAATATATCCCTTTCCTTTAATCTACTGTGAAATACCCTGCAGTAAGGTTCGCCCGAAAACCGAAGTAAGGAAAGATGGTGAAATTGACCCAAAGTTCTGATAAGAAAGCTTATGAGTGCATCTGTGCAGACTGACTTCCACTGGATGTTGAAGAAACTGAATGAGATGAAAAGGGAAAGAGAACAAGAGCAAGCAGAGGTGCACTTTCAATTTTTTGGGGGGGATATACATTTTTATGCAAAATTATGTTGTAATGATATTTCTACTCACAGTTCATCAAAAGCATTTCAAATCTCAAAGACACTGATTTGAATCCTGATGGAACTGCTTCTTTTGAACTTGATCTTAACCTTCTGGACCCCAGCAGTAGGATTTATCTACAAGGTAAACTGAATGGTTGTTATAACACATGTGAGCTCATATCTCCACAAGATTTCAGTACAAGGCAAGCGATGCTGAACATCTCAGCATGTGAGATGATTCCATTTTCTCATGATCTCGATATAGAAATGAAACACAGCCTGAAGTAGGCAAGAAATACTCCTCCACAATTAGGATAATTAAGAGATTAAGTAACCAAGAGTACTTTCTCATAGTTCCAATGGTGGACTTTCTGGTCAAGTTAAAGGATGTGAAAGCCATGGAGAAGGATGATGCCATTTTTGAGTGTATCCTCTCCAAACCTTTATCTAAAATCATGTGGGTTGGAAAGAACAACATTAGAACAGGGAGAGAAATATCACATCACTGTGTCCGAAGACAAACTGATCCATAGGCTGGTGGTGAAGGACTGTGTGCAGGTGGATAAAGGCATCTATGCGGCTGTGGTTGGAATCAAGTCTTGCAATGCCTGGCTGATAGAGGAAGGTACGATCTCAACATATTCAAAACATCTTTGGTGTTACTGCAATAAGTGACTCAAATCAGTGTTGGGGAGTAACTGGTCATATACATCAACATTGCCAACTGAACTACATTTTTAGTAGCGTTACAGCAGTTCAAATGTTCTCAAGATGGTATAGCTCAGTGGTTTTCAACTGGTTTGACCATGGGATCCACAGGCCATGGTCATTCAGCTGTGACCCAAATGTTTAACAAAAAAATGGTTAATACACACACACACAAATACCACCCCACATTACTTAACTTTTGTAAGAATACAAATACTAATGCTGATGAATAAACAGTATAAGGTAAGACTATTAAATAGTTTGTTTTTCTGAGGTGAGAGACTTTTTATTTGGTAAAAATAATAAATAATGTTAGATTAATGACACTGACATATAGCCTGACATCTCATCTGACTGCAGATACTGACGCTTTAGTCAGGCACACTTTACATAAACTGCTTTTCATTGAAGAGTCAACAGCCTTCACACACGTCTTTCAAAATAAGTCTCCCATTAGAAAACCATTGAGAATCAAGTTATTCGTTGTTGTTTCTTTGACTACACACTCCGTGACCCACCGGTTGTGAATCATTGGTATAGCATATTCAGTAAACTGTGTTCCAAACATTAAGGTTTTATGTCATATTGTACTTACAACCATGAAGACACAGACCACACAAACTATCAACGAATTCATTTTAGTCAATCAGTTGATTCATATGTGTCACATATGAGTCATCACACAATAGTGTTCCTATGTCATTTAATTTAGTTTTTTTAAAACATAAATGTTTGGTTATATATACTGCTACTTTTTCACACTGTTTTTTAATCAGTGTTTCAAATTTGGGTGTTTTAGTTCTGTTAGTTGAACTTGAGGTTAATATAAGACTCATCATTTTTATAGCAAAGATCATTATTTCTGTTCCAGATATACATGATTCTGATTTTTAAAATAACGTATTTGATAATTATATAATCCATATTGTACCTTAAAACAGGTTTTTCAAACTGTGGTCCGGGGAACCAGAGGGGCCCGCAAAAGGAATTCTAGAGCGTCTGTGGACAAGTTTATAGAAACAAAGTGTAACAAATGTAAGAATTTAAATAAGTTTAATTAATTAAAATAAATAATTTAATTAAAATACATTAATAAACAAAATTAATCAATAAAAATCTAATAGTAGCCTACAGTCTTATAGTGAGTAGGAAAATGCAATAACGTAACATAATACTTAAATATTTTCCAAAACATATTTTACACATTTATAATATACATTTTTCACAATGGGTCTTTATACAGGAAAATATAGGATAATATATTAGCCTTTTGGGATGAGAGTCCCTTACACTTATGATGATATTTGGGGGCCTGTGACATCTAAAACATATTTTTTTTTAAACTGTAAGCTACTTCTTTAAAAGGTTAGCTTTACTGTAGCTGAACTACTGTAAATTAAATGTAGTTTGTAACTCAGTTTCCCAAACACTGTTATAGTCCACAATAATATGTCTCTGAAAAGACTTGTATTTTGTGCACAATATATCTTATTTTATATTATTGTATGCTTTCTTGTTTTGTTTTGTTTTGTTTTGTTTTGCCATGTCCTATTCGTCATTTGTCTAATGTCATGAACCAGCCGATAGCAATCTAGATTCTAAGGGCAAAAATAAACCCGAAAAACAACCCAAGCCATAGGGGCAGGAGTTGACTTGGCAAAGATCACTGCAAAACAGCAGGTCAAGCTAAAGAATGAAAGAGATGAGAGAATTGTGGCTGTCAAAACAGTCAGTGCTGAGAAAGAAGTAGCAGGTGCGGTGGACAGTGGTGCTTTGCCATCTTCTTCTGGAGATGTTTCTAATGCAGAGAAAGAGGTCAGGAGAGAAGACTCTGAAGACACTGGGCTGGCAAGGAGTGTACCAGCAGACACTAGTGGAAAAGACACAGGGAAAAGGTAGGAGAACCACACAAGTCATTTCAATAAGGGAAATTTTATCTTTTGCCACAAAGACACCACATCTGAATTGATATTCATACTACAGACATTCATACATTTTCAAGTGTGACTTAAGTGTCCAAAAACAGAATTAAAATCAAGGTGTGCATAAACTCTTAAATCTCTGATTTAAATGATCTCTGACTGTCAGGATTTTCAGGTGAGAAATTGTCAAAAAGTGGAGGTGTGACTACAGATTCGGATGAAGGCCTGCTGTCTGGAGACTCAATCGGTATACAGTTTGATGGTGTACTTAATACTGCTTGAGAAATTATAATTGTTCAACCACAAAAGTCATTATTGTCCTCATTAACACATTAACTTCAATTAATGTGAGCAAGTGTGGCTCTGACACTATTTCAGTGCTTTATTCACACTTAGCCACAGTGTGGCACTGTGATGATCAGCACATGATCAGACTGATGCCAACAGTTTGAAGCAATTATTCACTACACATTCAACTGACAAGATGAATGGTCCTTACTGGGGAAGAGATGTAATTTAGGCAGTTTAGGCAAGTGATTTATAACTCAAATATAATTGATCTATCCAACTGTATTAATAAGTTTCCATTTGGATAAGGTTAGTAAACCTGCAATCTGTCATATTTTTCATGTTGTCTTAATCGTTTTTTTTCTTATATACAGAGCTTTTGTGTAGTCCTTGTTTTTTTTTTTGGGTTATTGCATAATTATGTATAAACTTTACAACCATTATTATATAATATTTTGTTTTCGGTAATACAGTGTCCTTGTTAAACATCTTACATGTACTTACTATAGTAAAATTATGCATAATTACAAGCAACTAAAAGCACTTTATTTTACAGTCCTTTTCCGCATGTACTGTGTACTTATTATAGCAATTACAATAACTGGGTTATAACTAGGTATAACCCTGAACCTACTTCTAAACCTATTAACCCATGTAGTTACCTTAGGGTATGTTTACATGACACGTTGTCAAGTCAAGTCAAGTCAAGTCACCTGCATTTATATAGCGCTTTTAACAATATGAATTGTTTCAAAGCAGCTTTAGGGCCTATTTTAACGATTTGAAACGCAAGTATCAAACGCGAAACGCAAGTAACTTTGTGGGTGGATCTCGGGCGCTGTTGCTATTATACCGGAGGGATAAATGACTAAATCTAAAATGGGTTGGTCTGAAGTAGCTACATTACTCATAGGTGTTGTTTGGGCGTAACGTGCATTAAACCAATCAGAGCGTCATCTCACATTCCCTTTAAAAGCTTGTTCCATGGCTATTATAACGACGGATTTGCCAGGCACACGCCAGGAGCGGTTCATTCTTCCTTGCATTCTTGCATTCTTCCACCTTCATAATATTGCATTTCTCCTCCCAATTCTAAGCTCAAGACACTAAATCTCTGATCCATGCCTTCATACCTTCTTTCCTCAACTGTTTCAGTATTTCAAGAAGAAATATATGCATTATATAATTACTATTATTATTTATAATAATTTAATATCGTGTTTTTTCTAGATGATAGAACTCACTTCACCAGTGGAGACAAGTCAAATGTACATATTGTCAGATGTGAACCAGCAGAACTTTTTTGTAACCTGAGCACCAACAAACCCAACAGGGATGGGGAGACGGTGAATTAATGATACAATAAATTATCGATTTATGTGTTAAAATGTCTTTTGTAATTGCTCTTTATATTTCATTCTGTCTGTTTGCTAGTTGTACTCTAAAGTTGAAGTTAAACAAGAGTTAGTAATACAAAGCTGCAAAGATTTATCCTCAAGACAGAATCGGGCTGAAGTGATTGAGTGCAAGACTGACGCCATGGCAACAGCTGGAGGTATAGCTATTTCTTTTTTTATTTCACAATGGTATATTACTAGTTTAAACATCAATAAGTTCATGTTTATTATATTGAGAAAACAGACAGCTAGGATTAGGCCTTAGATCAATTAGGACATTTAAGTAGCTTTCATAAACATACCTTAGAAAAAAAAAATGTGTTCATACTGGTGTGCATCTTGAGACAAAACAATACCACTGACATATTTTAAGATATGTCAGAGCATGTTGCTTTCAGTTATAACAGCGCAAACAGTCTGGGACTACACTTAAGCCTTGTCTGTGAAACCAGGGGATAATGTTAATAAATTAAATCTAAGTAATTATATTGAATCAGTGTTAAAAAAATACTACATATTTTATTAAATCTCTAAATATTACAGATCTTCCTAAATTTGTCCCTGATGACCTGCACAAGTTCTCCAAAAATGTGGTGGTTAAAGTTGCCCAGACATGCTTCCTTTAAAATGCCACTCCAACCTCAAGACTCGTCAGAGATCAACTCGTTAAAGGTCCCATTGCATGGATTATTTTATTATTTTAGAATGTTTTCTGGGGTGCCCTTATAATGTTAGTATAGATCAAAAGTTGTTATAATTTAGAAATAAAAGGCATATTTCCAAGCCAGATTTTAGCCTCTGATTTGAACGCTCTGTTTGAAGGGGCGTGTCTGCTGTGAGACTTCAGTGTAAACGCCCACTGCTGTGATTGGCTGACATGCTTGCATATGAAATATTTAGCATTACATGTGGAACTCTTTTGAAAACTTTTACTATTACAGCTATTATACGTTTTTACTATTACAGCTATTATATGTTTTTACTATTACAGCTATCGGGATTAACGAATCGTGAGAAGTTTTTTAAGTATTTAGATCTATTCCCATCACATAAAAGGTTGCAGTGATGAGCATTGAGCAGATGACAGCCTGTTGATCGCGTGAATGAAGATCTTATCATTGCAACGCAGTTTCTGCACTCTCACTAATGATTTCACCAATGCAAACATGAGGTAAGTACAGTAAGAGCTTCGTTGTGCAGCGTAACAGCGTCATTGATTTCATAACGAGTTTTGGCAAGTGTCCAGATAAACTCGCGCTGTGTGATTGACAGCTTGGGCGATTGGAAAGGGATTGTTCTTTGATCGCTTTCTGTATATTAATCACAGTTTAAGTAAGATTATTTTCATCCTACTAAAAGAAACGACGTGAAGTTGATCGTTTAGTCACTGGCTTGATTTACTGATGCATAAACAGTATTGAACGACTTTGAGAGAAAGATTATCTGTCTGAACTTGAACAATTACACATCAGAAATTCACATAACCCACTGGATCTTCAGAGGCTCGAATGAAGGAACTAAAAAAATACTTCTGTGTTCATTTGTACATCCAAACACTGAGCAACTGCCATGCTTCGCTCGTCCGCAAGCCATGATGTCTCTCAAGGAAAAACCAATATCGTGCTCGCGCAGCTCATTTTCTCATGGGCGGGCCAAAGAGAAAGGGGAGGTAACCTTTCCCCTTATGACGACATAAGGGGAAGATTTCTAGATTCGCCCGTCTGAGCTTTCATTTTCTCAAAAACACCCAGGGCTTGGTTTACACCCATCAAAACGTCTAGCCACTGGGGGACCATAGGCAGGCTAGGGAAACTCATATTAAGGTTAAAAAACCTCAAAGTGAAATTTTCATGCAATGGGACCTTAAAAGGATGACACAAAGCTTTTTGATGGAGGGAGAATAAAAGAAGTAAAGGAACTAAACCAGAGTTTTAGATAAAAGAATGCCAGCGATCTGACTCTGGGGAAATTAAGATCCAGCTTAAAAACCCTTTTGGTACCGCAGAGGCCTTCTCTATTCTTATTGTGGTCGATATGTTTCTACTCAACTGTATTTTATATTGAAAATATTCTGAAATAAATATTTATAAGCCTTCCGCCTTTTACATACAGACTCATGCATTAACATTAAACTGACACATTAAGTATTTCAAATAACTCTGCAGACAAACCAGGTCCACCACAAGGGCCAGTAGAAGTGATTGACAGCTCACCTTCTGTCATTGAATTTAAATGGAATCCACCAAGTGACACCCACTTGCCGCTCTGAAGTGACAAACTACCTTGTTGAGGGTCAGCAGGTAGGGCAGAGTATGTGGAAGAAGGTATGGCATAGTTCAGCCAACCGCTTGTCTTTTTGAGACAGAAATGTGTCCCATGGCAAGAAATACATATACCGAATCTACTCGGAACTCGCTGGGAATCAGTGATCCTCTGGAGACGGAAAGCATCATGGCTGGAACTCTGAGTGAGAGACTGCATGAGCACTGATCATTAAGGGACATAAATTACATATTATAAATAAACTAATTAAAAAATACATAAAATGAAACTGGACCTCTAACTATATGCTCTTTTTTCTACTTCTACTGGGCTACCAGCTGGAAAAAGGCAAGAAAGATACAAACCAGTGGGTGCCTCTGAACCCAGTTAATGACCCTATTCAAGGTACCTTTTGTCCCAAAACTGGTTCATCAAAAGAGTGACTCTACCTACATTTCTGCAAAACATAACTTTTATTTTTTCACACAAATTATGATCACATGGACAGATTATTGGCTTCACTTTCAAAATCAAATGGTTTTTGGTTCAACTTCAGTTACACAAAGAGTTATATGCTATTGTAACGAAGTTCAGATGTTAAGGGAAGAAGGAGGCGGGAACCGGCGAACAATTAAACATATTTAATGATAAAAATAAAACAAATACAAAACGAAAGTAAAAGACAGCAGCCCCTCACGGACGACTGCTGTCACAATAAAACACAACACAAGTCCAGGGGCCCGTTCTTCGTACGTCGCTAAATCAGTTAGCTGGATTTGATTGTTGACGATTTGGCATGATCTTGGATTGTTTGGTTCTTCGAAGCTCATCCTGGACTTGCTGTCATAGCAACAGGTGCGCAATCTTAAACCTGCTCGGGAGCAGGCTTATTTCATGTAAACAGGATTAGATCCCGGCTTCATAAGCGGAGCTGATACAGGAAGTCCAGTGCAGCGCGATAGTGCACTTTCTGAGAGATATATTTTTTCTCGTGACTCGTGAGATTGTCGTTTACATTATTAATTTGTTGGAAAACGCACATTTATTTTCAACTTGTCGGAGTCGGGCTTTAACTACAGCACAAACTGTTTGCATTGCCCTATGATTATTTGCGAGTGGCTCTTTCCTTTACACTATTGGAGATGCGGAGAACTTGATGGAAAGTGCTGTCTGTCATGTCATTCGGAGTTTACCTGGCACTTTTAGGTTTAAAAAACAGTTTTAGTTTTAGTTTTTTTTTTTTTTTTTTGGCATTGCAAGCCACTTAAGATCCAATGTTGTAAAGCAGTTTTTTTTTAAGCAGTTTTTTTTTTTAAGCTATCATAATTATTTTATGAAGATCATGCAATCATGACCATGCCGATTACAGTACATGTCACTCAGGCTTATAGGCTAGACCATAGACTGCCATCAAGGCCTCAATGAAGGGGATTATGTGAACAGAAAGGGGGTTCACAATGTAAATGTGCAGCCCAGTTACTATTGTGATTCTTAATATTCCAGATTAATAATAAAAAAAAGGCAGTTGACAAATCTTCCATATCACAAATGTGAAAGCAAAATGGCCAGGATCTGTGCATGACTTAATTTTCAGAGATTCACATTTATGCACATTATTTGAAAGTGGTAAGGAAAGTTCCACAATTAAATAATCAAGCTCACAGTATTACATACACTTATGCTGATCCTAACAGAACTGCATTTTTTCATAGGTGATTATGACATGTTCCTGCCTGCAGACAGTGTTTTATGACCCCATTCCCTGACCCAAACCAGTTACAATGCAGCTCTAGCCAGGACAAGGGCACACAATGAAATTAACTTTGGCTAACTAAAGGGAATACATTACATTTTTACATTTAGCTGACGCTTTTATCCAAAGCGACTTACAATTGCTATATATGTCAGAGGTCGCACGCCTCTGGAGCAACTAGGGGTTAAGTGTCTTGCTCAGGGACACATTGGTGTCTCACAGTGGATTCGAACCCGGGTCTCTCACACCAAAGGCATGTGTCTTATCCATTGCGCCACCACCACCATTGAGGGAAGGGAAGATTTCAGTGTCTGAAAAGTCTGAGGGTTGCACACCTGACAGGGCCTGTGACATTGTTGCATGTGCCATATTACACAACACTGCCAAAAAAAAAACAAAAAAAACTTTTCATTAAATGTTTAATAAAAGACAAATATGCTTAGTTCCTTGAGTTTTATTTCAATTGTTCTTTGTAAAGAAAAGCCAGTGGTCAAGTGCCTGCAACAAGAGATATTAGACACATGCCTCATGCAACAAATAAAAAGGAAAAGTTGGCTATACACTGCCCACCTGTAGGCCTATGTCTCCTCTGTCTGTGCAGACTCTTCTGTAGGCCTTTCTGTAGATGTGGAATCCTGCAACTTATATTGCAGCCATAAAGCATACAAGTATAAATTAAGTTAAGTTATTTATGCACTTGCAGGTAGGCTAGTTCCTCCATATGACAGTCATCTGAGAGGGTTTATTCACTGTCCAGTGCAATGGAAACAAATGGACATTACAAAGTCTTATACTTTCCTTTGGAAAGTTAGAAAATGTCCACTTACTGCACATATTTCAGCCACCACTTTCTTGGGAACAGATACAAGTGTTGGTGTATTATGTAAAAGTGCACAAAAGAGGAAAACACAATGTCATTACAATGAACTACACTCGGGAAACGTGACTAATAACTCATGGCAAAATATTTTTACATTAACATAAGTTTATCAGTTTTCACTTTCACAAGTCAAAGCAATTCATAATTACTCAAGATTTAACAGTTTAAATGACTATACGGCCTTAATTTAATGCAGCAAAAATTATTTTACAGTGTAGGCTATAAGATCTTTTCTAAATTTTTTTCTCAGCCTTTTTCTTGGTTGCTTTTATAAACAGACAACCATTTATTTAACAGTGCCTTTTATAAAAGAGACTATAATATAACAAAAAATTACCATTATGTAGAATATTTTTGTACTTTTATTTGTTCCCATGTTCTAGTGTGGTGACTCTGACATTACAATGAACAAAGTAATTATGCAATTATTAAAATACAAAAATATAGGCTAATAAGTGATAAAAACATCTAACACTTCTAACGGATTTAAATTGTCTGCTACTTTTTGCCAGCCCTCTCTCCTGGCTTTTGCAGACTTTGAGGTGTTCCCTGGCGTTTTGATTAAACATTAAAATTCAGAATAAACTTCGACTATTAGTTCTCTGCTGAGGAAAAAAACTGTGCGCGCTCTTTGGCCACGCTGAACAGCCAATAGCAGCGTTGCTGATCAATGTTTCTACTATCGATACATATCCCCTTTTCAACCAGCGCATGAACGTGCAATTATCTCAGATAACTCAATCCAGCGATACTAATCATATCCGGCAAGTGTGTTCGAAGAACCGAGTTAGCCAGATCATGATTAGCACCAGAGCCCGTCTACGGAGAGCCTGCCCACTCCCTATTAAGTCCTATTGTACCGAATTTTGGCTGTAGTACCACCAGAGTTCCACTGGGGGCGATCGCCATGAGTGCAAAATGAATGGGAGTCAATGGGGCTAGACAGCTAAATTTGTCTCTTTCACCCGATTGCCGTTGAGAAATCTCAGATCTGATTGTAGATTTTGCAAGTTCAACATGGGTTTTAGGTCGAAAGTTGAATGAACGAGTACTTATGTCCTTTTGATTTCTTACAGGTTGAGTTGTTGTTGCCCATAACACGCTAGCATTCTGCTAATGACGTCAGCATTCTGACGTCATTGACATTTTGAAAGACTTTTTAAAGCAAATAAGTGACTCTAAAAAATCTAACACCCAGCAATGTGTAATTTCTTTGCATCTCCTTTCGAATACAACATTCAAATTACTAGACAAAAAATTATATCCTGAGAAAAGTGGATTTTGAGGGGTATACCGCCATTGACCTCCATTCATTCTGCACTCGTCCTGTGAGCGCCCTCATATGGAATCAGAGTGGAACTACAACCAGTTCAGAAGCCGGAAGTGTAGTGAGAGTGAAACTTCTCGCCATATTAGACATTCTCTGTTAGCACGATGATATCATCTTGGATGTGTCATTTGATCTCGGATGTAATAAGCAATGTACGAAGAACGAGCCCCAGGCCTGTTCCTCTCTCGATCACCACTGTCGTCGCTCCTCCTTTTATGCTTCCGCTCCTCCGTGAGAGATGCGAGACCGGTGCGTCGCGCACGTGTCGCACTATCAATCACACCACCGGCCTCGCGCTGTCCTCCCACGGCCCTCGACCTCATCGTGCTCGCCACAGCTTTATAATTGTTAATTGTCACTTCCCAAACCCTATAATTCAGCTTTATATAGTTGTTGAAAAAAAAAAGAAAAAAAAGAATCAAGAGTGGACATAGCTAAAGTGACAAATGAATGAGTGTATAGCAAGTGAACCGTAATCTTTAAGTTATAATTAAACAAGAATTATAGGGTTTGAATCCCAGAAATATGATATTAATTTGGACAGATGCAGATTCCAAAGTAAATGGAAATAATTTTTCCGTAGGCTACCTTTAAACTATGTAATTAGAAAACAATAGTTTTATGATTAAATGGCCTCAGTTTAGATAAAACCACCATATAAGTAATATAATATAATAATGTTTATGATTTAAATAAAACTAGTTCATTCAGAAGTTTTCCAAGACATGGATAACTTTTAAATGACAAAAACTTTACAGTGTACAGTGTAGAATTGTGAGGTTGGACTGTTCTAATTATTTACATATTCTTCTGGGTCTCATAAATATGCAATATTTCGTAACGTGTTTCTTGAGTACTTTCCAACCAAAACACTTCAGCACACCAAGCTGCATCTTGTCATCATTACATTTGTGCATTGGTGACTGTTGACATGAAATCCTACATACAAATCAGTGATTATTATGATTTCTCTTCACATTTGCTGAAAACAGCAGCTGCAGTAAGCTATCTGAGGTTATTTCACTCTGAATCCTCATTATAGACACTAAAAAGACTTTACATTAAAAACAACTTTACATTAAGTAGTATCCATTATGGAAATATATGGCACAGAGAGCCCATTGCTCTCTCATCTCTCATCTGAACACTCACCCTGCAGTGAAAATGAAATCAAACCAATGTCACTCTTATTGATACACTCTTCATTTATTTTGTGTGTTCAAAATAAAAGTCAAGGGAGCAAGATTCAAATTTGCAAATCGTAAAGCACGAAATATTACTCTGAGCCACAAGAGCTCATGTTTAGGTAGAAGGCTCAGACCCCCTAAGACTGAAATCCTATAATAGCCCCTGGCAGGGGTCTAAATAGCCTAGCACTTCACCTGAGGGATCTCTTATGCATTCTCATAGAAGCCTCCAATCAGTTTCAAGAGCTTACCGCCTTTCTATTTCTTCACATCATATCCAGCGGCTTGATCACAACAAAAACCAAACTGCATAAACCAACATCTCGTCAGCTGAAAATATATTTTACTATTAAACGTTTATGAAATATTTCTTTCAATTAAAGCACAATTACTTATTATCATTTACTCCAGGAATAGGCTACACTGAGATCAAAGCTGATCCCAATTCTCCTGACGGAATTAACACAATCTCACCTACAACTAAAGAACCCTCTTTGATACATCCGCATGCTATTTTTATAAAAACTGACAATTTCCCCTAAAAATTATCTCCACACGATAAAGGCAAGATTCAAACGTGTCCTGGTGAGCACAATGGTACAATAGTGAGTCACGACTCCACCAACAGTAGACTAATTATGAATCTCCAAACATGTTGGTTATCAAGTCACTGGCTTTACTTGACGTGCTACTCTGAAATAGTACAATTAAAATAATCTGCTCCTTACAGCTCTGAAGTATGCAGTGAAGGATGTGTCTGAGGGGTCAGAGTACGAGTTCAGAGTATCAGCCATTAATATGTCTGGGGCTGGAGAACAGTGCTCCCTCTGTGATGGTCTGTGCTAAAAATCCCAACAGTAAGTTCTGATCATAATAGTTTCTAAAAAGAGACTATAAATTTACTGAATTGAACATTTCGTCCTTCTTTCTACTTTCCAACCATTTACTTTCAGTCAGGCAGGAGAGCAGGAAATTCTATCAGAATCAAAGTCGATTGTGAGGTACTTAGATTTATTGTGTATGCTGTGTCAGCCCTCAGTCCCAAATGGCTAACATGAGTAAGAACATGTGCATTAGCTCTAATGCAACTTAATATTAATAACTTTATAAACGTTTGCAGTTTCAACCTAATTGAATCAATTTACCAGATGATAAAATGATTTGCAATGTCAAACTTCATTCCAGCCCTCATACAAATATTATTCATTAATTTTTTTACCACTTTTAGCCTGTTGTACCGGAAAAAAGAGAGCAAATTCGCAGGACATTTTACATTTACATTTACATTTATTCATTTAGCTGACGCTTTTATCCAAAGCGACTTACAATTGCTATATATGTCAGAGGTCGCACGCCTCTGGAGCAACTAGGGGTTAAGTGTCTTGCTCAGGGACACATTGGTGTCTCACAGTGGATTCGAACCCGGGTCTCTCACACCAAAGGCATGTGTCTTATCCATTGCGCCACCACCACCACTCCACCACCAGGACGTTATAAGATGTTCTGTAAAGCTTGCAAGCAAGCAACAATAGCCAAGGGATGCGAGGCTTAATAGGTCAGTTCAGCTCAATGTCTATAATCGGTCACAATATTCAGTCTATCATTTCCTTTCTAACTGTGTTTATGTTTAGGGCTCTCCGCAACCTGACATCACATGGCTGAAAAATTATGAACCTGTGACCCCCTGGGTCAACATCATCAATGTTGAGGACTCATCCACACTTGTCATCCCCTCGTCAAAGTATTCAGACTCAGGTGTTTATACCATCATGGCAAACAACTCTAGTGGACAGTACAGCTTTGACATAGAAGTCAGAGTGGCAGGTAAGTCAGTTATCTGAATATAAGGTAAAACATTACTGCATAGCATGCAAATGGGTCAGACACATCTAAAAATGTCCCCAAGATCAAGAAAGAAAAAAAAGACCTCTAAGCTATTAAACAAACTTACCTAAGTTACCTTTAACTAAGTTAAATTTTGATTTAAATAAAAATACATATGAAAATAGGGGGCAAAGGTATATATCATATTTTTATGGTTATTGGTTAACGGGATATGCCACTTTTTTGGGGGGGAAATAGGCTAATTTTACAACTCCCCCAGAGTTAAACAGTTGGGTTTTACCGTTTTCGAATCCATTCAGCCGATCTCCGGGTCGGGCGGTACCACTTTTAGCATAGCTTAGCATAGATCATTGAATCGGACAAGACCATTAGCATCTCTCTCAAAAAAATGACCAAAGAGTTTCGATATTTTTCCTATTTAAAACTTGACTCTTCTGTAGTTACATCGTGTACTAAGACCGACGGAAAATGAAAAGTTGCGATTTTCTAGGCTGATATGGCTGGGAACTATACTCTCATTCCTGCGTAATAATCAAGAAACTTTGCTGCCGTACCATGAGTCTTATCACTGCGTCATATCATTACGCCTGCTGGACTCATGGTACGGCAGCAAAGTTTTTTGATATCGAAAAATATCGAAACTCTTTGGTCATTTTTTTGAGAGAGATGCTAATGGTCATGTCCGATTCAATGATCTATGCTAAGCTATGCTAAAAGTGGTACCGCCAGACCCGGAGTTCGGCTGAATGGATTCAAAAACGGTAAAACTCTGGGGGAGTTGTAAAATGAGCCTATTTCCAAAAAAAAGTGGAGTATCCCTTTAAGTACAATACAATATATTTGAACATTATTGCAAGATATTCAGAAATTCACAAGTAGTTTGAGAATGTAGGGAGATTGATTTAAGTATGTCATATGCAATGCTCCATTGGAGAAATCCCTTACAGCCACTTAAATCATTGTGCCATATCAACAACCCCCCTTGTATGCATGCATGCACAATCCCCAGTTCAAAAGCTTGTTTGCCCTTAAGTGACATTTATATATTATGTTGAGAGCAAAAAGCAACAAAAAAAGCAAGCCAAAGTGCATAACCACTGTGAATGTGACTATGCTGTCCAGTTTATCACACTAATAATTAGGCCTTGCTGCATCCGGGAGCAGCTCTAAGCGGGGGCAATGACCTCATGTCAACAAGCAATCCTGTAAATTCCATAAATACAGTGCCCCTGTAAATTTGTATACAGCCAAATCATTTTAATGAGTTTATTTCTGTGAGGCTGTTTAAATGACTAAATGAAACATGTGCCCAATATGCACCAGTACAAAGTCCTCTGGTGTGCAGTTTTTATCTGATCACTCATGGGCCAATTTATTACCTTCATTGCCTCACAAGTTTGCCAACCCCTGCAGCATGAAAGCTTCCTTTCTTTCTCTACAGATGAACCAAAGCCTCCAGACCCAGTGGAGCTGGAACAGGTTGTTTATGGTAAAGTCATAATCACATGGACTCCATCTCCAGACCAGGAGAAAGAAGATCGACTGTATTACTTGGTGGATGAACGTGATTCCAACACACGTGTTTGGCGTACAATAGCTGACCGTTTGTTTTGTAACAGTTACTGTACACTGCCTCTGTCCAATCCGGTCGAGAATACCACTGAGTCTATGCAAAAAATTAGATGGGATTTTCTGATCCATCTAAATCACCAACGTGGGGTATTAACGAACTGAGAGGTGGGTTGCTGGAGAGAACAGATTAGTGCTCATTTCATTCAATTGTCTAATTTTTTTTTATTTTATTTTTTTATCATCACAGTATATCACCATAATCTGTTGATTGAAAGGAACAGTTTAACCTAAAATGAAAATTGTCATCATTAACTCACTCTCATGTCATTCCAATCCTGAATGATTGTCTTTTTTCTGTCAAACACAAAAGTAGAAATTTTCACGATTTGTACTCGTTGCTCATTTTGATGCAATTACAATGAATGTGGACTGAGGCTTTCAAGATTAAAGAAGGATGTAAAGTAAACGCACCATTAGTTCATATGACGCATGTATGATTTGTCCAAGTCTTATAACTAACAAAAATCTCCTTGGTGCATAATAGTGAATGTCTGCCTTATGAATAAATAATTTAAAGTCACTATAGATATTTTCAATTACTCAGCTGACCTAATTTTCAAAACTCTGAATGAATCATCACTGACTCAATGATCTGGTCGCAGCAGTAAATTAGGAAGGACTAGTACAATTCTCCATTTTCTATTTTTGCAACCACATTTTTTTTTTTTTAATCTTGTAGGCATGAGAAATTACCAAACAATGACAAAATAAAAATTTTCGGGGTTTTTTTCTTTCTTATTTCTAGTGCCAGTGGTCACAAGCTTTCCGGCTACAATAACTTTTGAGAAGAGTCCTTCCATTTTGGTTCCACTGAAAGTCCACAGTCCACCGCAGGGATATCAGTTGTACATGACCTGCGCTGTCCGTGGCTTCCCCACACCTCATGTCACATGGTATCTCAATGGCAACTGCATCAACTCCAACAACACCTACTACATCACAAATGAATATGGCATCTGCTCTATGTACATCATGCGAGTTGGGCCAGAAAATAGCGGTGAGTACAAAGTGGTGGCGGTCAACTCATTTGGCAGAGCAGAATGTTCCACCAAACTAAGAGTGAAAGGTATGTTAGATGTAATGATTATTTCCACATTTGACATGCTCATTTGAATAATGTTATTGCTACTATAAAGTTCCATCATAAATGTAATTTTTATTCTGATTTCATTATTTTAGATTTTTTCACAGATTGAAATTCAGAGTGCTGACCCTTAGCTAGCTTGTGTACACAGTGTATTATTTTATGTAAAGCTACTTTGAATATGCAATATGCATTGTGAAAAGCACTACAGTATCGGCCTGGAAGATATATAGATCTATCACTCTTTGTGATATTTTATTCGATAAAATAATAATATATCAATATATTAGCACTGTGATAGCTATAAGACTCAAATGTGAACTGTTTAATGAAATGCAAATAAACTGCTTTCTGTTTTCAACTTCTCTGCATGGTGATTTAAAAAAATAAATAATAATAATCAAAGAAAGAAAATCTGAGCAGAGGTCATTACTGTTTTCCCTTATTCAACAAAAGCTTTTAGATATGAAACAATGCATTAATATACCAAAAAGTTCAAATACATTATGATACTACCGCAAAGATCACCTGCTCTGGGTCTAGTACACTAGACTTTGTACAAAAGTCATGAAGTTATCAATGACTTTGCTACAGAATAAACAAACTCATTTTTCTGCATACCTTGTGACACTGGGAGGTGTTTCAGGTCGTAGGGTGATGTTTGTGTACTCAGTTTCCAGAAGTCCAGAGATGTCTCCAGGCTAACTCAAGCACAGGTCCTTGCAATTTGCCTGGCTCCAGACTTTGAGACAAGCTGTCTGGGCATGTCAAGCTTGGTAAATCCCTGTCAATGTAAAATGAAACCTTCCCTCAGGGCTGTGAGAGAAATATGCTGCCACATGAATATATATATTTTTTTACAAGACCCAGCGTTCATATCAGTATGAGCCCCAAAATATTATAATTATATCTGTAAAAGCTGTATATTTAGATAAATCGCAATGCAATAGTCGAAAATCACCAGTAATAACTTAGTTCATATAACACTTTAACCAGCAACTAAGGTCTTCACTTTAAGTGCCATTCAAGATACATTTTAATTGTCCAATAAACATGCAATATGTTCGGTCATGTTACAAGAGATCGTCATCCTACTGTAAATGGCAAGGCCTGTATCGAGCAAGAGTCTACATTTAGGACAAATGTATGACTTTAATGCTAAAAACTCTTCAACTGAAATCATAATTCAAAAATTTCAGCTATGCAAAATAAGTGGGCTGCCTGGGATGGAGTTCATTATCAGTTTGATTAAACAATAATTTACTTTCAACAGCAAGACTGAGATAAGCTTCAATTCAAAAGATAAACATTAAAAAAAAAGATGGTAAACAACCTTTTTGCAATGACTGACATAACAGAAAACAATAAAAGTTAACCTCACATTCAGTCAGGATCATAAAATGATATATGAATATGAATATCTGCTTCATGGGCTGGACATCCCCCCACCTCAGCTTCTCAAATAAAAGCTTTAATGCGACAGCTGATTGATTCAACTGCATGGAAGTCTTCCATTCAGTCCACCAAATGTTCTTTAAGCAGAAGCTGAAGGAGCAGCGGGATTTTAAAGGTGAGTTTCCATTTTCTTTGACATGCAACACAGGGGAACCATCAGGAATAATTTACCATTAGAAAAACACAGCTCATCTAGTGTTATGAATTTCATCAGTCCTTGAACTATGAACAAATAATGGAAACAAATTTGGTCAAACATAATGGTTTTCATTCACTGAGCAAACTTGAGCACAAGATTTCATTACCACAATGGAAAGTCAGATGTACATTTAACAAGTCATCTACTGCCATACATCATTAATTACTGCTACGAGATTCACTCCCATCCACGCTGACTCTTAACTGAATTTAGAACTGTTTACCTGAGGATGTGTTACACAGAATTAAAAGGCACAATATTTTTGGACAAAAATATCCAAAAAAACACTATAACAATGTTATATATTTTGTTATATTTTGTTCTTACATAATCCCAAAAGTTTCCAATAAAGTTTAAATCCAGAGAAATCAGCTATTTTAACCAGCGTAACAGCCCGTGTCGCCTGTCAATGGCGTCATATCCGCATTACCCTCGGTTTCATGGTTTTACTTCTGTAGAAACCATGGAAACACCAAAGACGCTTTAATATAGTGTGTTTTATTAGACAGGTGATCTACTGTTCGGATACCTTTATTGGGTTAGTCTAATTGTTTGAATCTCTTGTTTTCTTTGATTTAGCGTGAGTAACATGTTTGTACTGTAGTAATACAGTAATACAGCATTTTCTCCACCATACAATATATTTTAAAATTAACTGCATGCAATTTAGCAACACAAGTCATCCATCTTTTATTAATATAATATTCTAATATCGATCTAGCTTACTGCAGTGTACAACAAGTGTCTCATAGCAGCCACAGAGCAAATGCACAGAGTAACGTTACAACATAACTTTCAACACACTCAAATGTATTTTAGTATGATTGTTTTTAACCTAGTAAAACAGCGCTGCGTTATTATTTAAATTTTTGTCAAACAAAGTGACCTGTGTGTGAAGAAATTCAGCACTATTTCAATGGAATGAAGTAAAGCAAGTGAATTTAAGTTCAAACGTAACTAACAATGTTCAAGTTCAGGGAAGAAGGAGCTCGGACGTTAAAAGTAACGTTAATCTCAATTTACTCACCATCCTATCATTCCAAACCTCTATGACTTACTTTCTTGCATGGAAGACATAAAAAGTTAGGCAGAACTTACAATTTACATACAATGAAAGAGAATGGTGAGGCTGTCATTTAGCAAAAAAATTAAAAAATAATAATAATTCAAGATCAAATCTGAACAAAAAAAATCTAGACGGATTATTTTAAACGCACTCGAGAGGCAAAATTGTTTATCTTGTTTGGATGTGTTTTGTCTTTGTGTACTAGAGAGAAAAATTTGAGATAAAGTGAAAAGGGGAGGCATTTGGATAGACTGTTACAGCTTGACGCCAGAACTCTCAAGATCGATTGACAAATGTTCAGGAAAGATGAGCAATCTGAATAAAGGGTTAAGGTTAGGACCCCAGATCCTCTTCATCCCAGCATTATAGTACAGGACCATTGCTTCAGCTGCTGAAGAAAATCATTTCGAATGTGCTTATTTTCTCTTACAAAGCACCAGAAGATTGTGTCAGACTTTTTGTTTTTGAGCTAGGCAGACCGACTAGTTTTAAGGCTCACATAATTTATCTGTCAAATGTTGGATAACTGTTTCTTTCCCCTTTGGCCTTGTAAAAGCATTGCTGAGGATCCTGTGAATCTTGGAATGCCAATAAGTTTTTTACCAGTCTAGAATTACGCAATGATATGCATCCAATCAAATTCTTAATATATCTTTATTGGTTAACTTTTTTAAGGTCACAGCATGATGCATCTTCTTGAGAACCATTAGGAGCAACAACAAAAACAATTTTTATTATATATGAAAAAATATGCCGATTTAGAGAAAAACAAAACAATCACAATATTACTGTTGTGATTACAGCAGGAATAGGTCGCTGAGAAAACAGTGCAAAAAAAACATCTATGCAAAAAATGAATGGAGAATGTAGTTAAAATGATACTTTAGGTTAGGATTTACCAAACAAAGAAATCTTTTGGTGCATCAGCACAGTAATTATTACTATCTGAACCCAATTTAACGTATTCAGTAGAAACAAACATTCATGCTCCACTTTGCTGTTCTCAGCCATTTGACTTTGATGTTACTTTCATAACAACTTCTAGTTAGTGTGTGTCGTTGTGTCGTTGTCTCGGTACAACTGTACAAGTGGTTGGAATCATCAGTGTGTTCTAGACCCTGTACCCCAGTGATTAAAAGGCAATCCCTGACTTCTTTTTTATGCCTTACTGTTTTACTAAATAAAAGCCAACCTTGGTATTTTTTTTTTTCATATACAGCCTAAATTCATAAAGTGACCACTGGAACAATATTGGAACAAGGGTAAAACATTCTGAAGATGTCACAGCCTGCAGAAGAGATTCCTGGTGGTCAGGGTAAGCTATATTTGAATCAAAATACTGTAAATGCAATTATTTACATGTAATGTAAAATGTTAATTAAATATTTCCCAGACAAAAATGTAGGCCTAGGCCTATATTGCATGTGTTTGAAAGCTTTTAGTACATCAAAACCTCAACATCTGCTAAGTTAACAACCCAATTTTAGAGCAGTTTCAAGTCAATTGCCAAAAGAACACTGTTTTAGAAACACAAATTTAACTTTTCACACACATATAATAAATGCACCCTCAAGCCTAAAACATTTATGGTAGGTAGGTTCAAAGTGTTTTCTTAATCTGTTTGTTTTATACCCCTTTATTTGTTTTGGTCCAAACTTTAAAGGAAACATTGCCCTCATGTGGTTAAATGAATATCAATTGTAAAGGCAGTGTATCTGGCAGTTAAATTTTGAATGACATATGCATATTTAATATATGGGTGGTAATCACATGATTTAATGATTTAAGTGGAGATCAAGAAGAGATCTAGAGTGCCTGGTGTTATGATCACCCAGTACGTCAAGGAACTACCACGTGGAAAAACTACACCTGATTTCAGCAGGAAGCCAATCTCCTTGACAGTGCAAGAAGGTATCAATAATAAATGTTGATAGTTAAAAAGCATACATATATATATATATATATGCCGTATTTAAATGAGTTGCTCTGCTCAGTTGTTACATTTATGGTACAATTGATATATAGTCTATTAGACTATATTCTGTGGATTAGATTAAACATTTATGTGTTAGTTGAGCAGTCATTTAGCTATAATGAAAAAGTAATAGCTTCGGGTGGTAGATGCTTCATAAGCATACAACTCAGAAATGATGAATGGGTTGCCTTTCTCCACTGCAGGCAAGGTGGCCATTTTCAAAGCAATGGTGAGTGGAGATCCAACACCAACTGTAACATGGGCTCGCAACAAGGGTGACACTTCTGATCCAGAAAAATATAAGCTAAAATATGATGAAAGGACTAGAGAACATGCTCTAGAGGTAAGATACTGTACCAAACTCCAAAGATTTGGATCTGAAATTACAACATTATCATACAGAGCAGTATACTACGAAGATGGGTCCTTCTACAGCAAAAACGTGTTTAATTTGTTGTGTTGAAAACAACAGATACTAAATGTGCAAGTAGACCAAGCAGACACGTACAAATGTTTTGCTACAAATCCATTTGGAAAAGCGGTGTGCACAGCTGCATTGAGTGTATTTTCAGGTAGGCAACATATTTTCATTAAACAAAGGACAACATTCAATAATATTACCACATTCAATGTGCATAACTAGGCAATTAGAATATGTTGTATAACCTGATTCTGAATGCATGTGGTAATTACTTTCTCTGTCTTTTAGTTGGATTCAAGAAAAAGAAAACTGACACATCCTCAAACAAAGGTAATCTAAAATGATTAATGAATGTATAGATTTTGTATTGATATTGTATGATATTTTCTTCTGTTTTGATCATTTTGACCATTTTCTGTTAAGATGGTCAAACCAATGATCCCGAGGACTTCAGGAAAATGCTTAAGAAAACCAAGTAATTGTTTTACCACAAGGAATCAAGTGTTTCAGAAATGTCTCTTATAAAAGCACAGCTGCTTTCTCTCTAATCGAAATGAAAAAATCTTCCATCTAGAATTGTCAAGAAGAGAAAAGAAAAACCCAAGAAAGAGGGAGAGATTGATCCAAAATTCTGGGAAGTGATGCTAAGTGCCAAAAAGGCAGATTATGAGCGCATCTGTCATGAATTTGGAGTCACCGACTATCGCTGGATGCTAAAACAGCTTAATCTGAAGAAAAAGGAGAAGGAGGATGAACAAGCAAAGGTAACTGTCAGGAATTTAATTATCTGAGGCTGGGTTGTCAGTCAATTTCCACTCTTTTTGATTTGGATAGTGAAACTCTGCCTTGAGACACTTCTGTAATTGCAACAGTGCTTTTGGTCAATTTCTATAATAATTTACAGTTGTTTTTTAAAGGAGTCATAATGTTGTGTTACCTTGGATACCCAATGCTCTATTATAGTCTTTCAGGCACTTCTAAAAAAGAAAAGTGGAAAAAAAATCAACACAGAGCCCCTCAGACCCTTATTTCTAAAGGCATTATTGTCTCGCGAGATCTGATGCAATGTTTTGGCTGTCGTGGACGGTCATTATAATAATGCAAATGAGGGGCGCGTTGATTGGTCGTAGAAAAAATACACCATTTCCAGATACATTCTTACAGAAGCCCCACTAACTGAAAGCTATTTTCAAACTGCATGTTTTGCATGAGTTTGGCTAATAATGTTTAGTGGTATATTGTTTTCATACTTGCATTTAAACAGTTTTAGCCACTGAGCATGGACTCCTGTACCGTCACTACTGTAGCTGCTAGTGTAAAACAAAGTGGAAAGATGTGGCTAGCATTCGTAGAGTCCATTCCCCGTGTTTACCGGCTCGAAGGTAACGTTACATACAATAGCCGCATTAGCAGTTAGCTGCTATTTGTTAACCACAGTAGAGCAATAAAAACACAGTTTTACCTTTTCAATTTCTGGCAAGTCCCTGATGGTGGGGATGGCACCTTTTAGATATTGCCCCAAATTTGTAAATGATTCCGGTGTAAAATGTTTAGCGCACACACCTAACAATACGCCACTTGAAAGAGTTGTTGGGACAGCGTCATTAAAAATGAATTTCCTCCACTGTTCCCTGATAGTTTCGTCCGTTTTTGGTAGATAAAACACATTTGCATGTTGTTTGTGGCAGTCAACCACAGAGCATCTCAGGTGTGCACTCGGTTTCTCCATCTTTCTCGAGTCGACTAAACTGAATCTGAGGGGGAGAGGGGGAGAGGGGCGGGCTTCCCGCGGCATAGGTTTGCGGTGTCCATATTTGGTATATCCTCCCCCGTCTTGACGTCAAGAGGGGGAAGAAATCAAAATCTCGTTTTTTCGTGCGCGTGCACGTGGCCTATTTTACAAACCCTGAGGTAAACAAACGCTTCACTTTTAAATATCGGCTTCCCGGCCAGTGTACAATCATTATGCAATCATAACATACATTGATTCTCGTGGAAAAGTGAAATTTCTACATTATGACTCCTTTAAAGAATATGAAAGGCAAAGTCTTAAATTTACTTCTGAAATCCAATTTATTTTATGTCTTACAGGTGGTTCAAAACATTGACAATATGAAGCAGATTGAAGTGAAGACAAGTGGCAGAGCTGAATTTGAGTTTGATATGAAGCTTAAGGACCAAAACAGTAAAATGTGTCTGTACAAAGTAAGTTCTAATGTTTTTACATTGATAACGAACAATGTTATCCAGCAAAAAAAAAAAAAAACACTTAAAACTCTTTACTCTTTCCAGAACGGTGAAATGATTGATTATGGTGATGGCACTGATGATTCCTCTAAACATATTATGAAGAAAACTGGTGATAAGTACAATTTTAGCATTAAAAATCTTGATTTAGATGATAGTGGACTTTACCAAGTGGATGTTGAGGATGTCAACATTTTCTCAACAATCTTAGCAAGTAAGAAGTAATTTTTTTTTTTTTTTTTTTTTAGCATTTTCAGTATACATCTGCTTCATTAATCATTTCCCCACAGTTCCGGATGTGGAATTCGATGGTATGCTAAAAGATGCTAAAGTGGTTGAGGGGCAGGATGCAGTGTTTGAGGGTGTTTTTTCTGGTCCTGTACCACAAATCACCTGGTGTGCCAATGACATCTCTGTTGAGCATGGAGACAAGTACAATATCACAGTCTCTGAAGACAAGCTCAGCCACAGATTAGTAGTAAAGAACTGTAGCCAAGAGGACAAGGGCATGTACACGGCTATTGCTGGGATTAAATCATCCAGGGCCACCCTTGCTGTTGATGGTAAGTCTTCAAGAGGAACAAAGAAACAAACCACCATCGTCAGCATACTTCTGCACTGCAATGTATATGAATCAGAATAATGTTCTATCATTTCTCTATGCCACATCAGAGGATCCTAACGCCAGGGGGAAAGGTCGAGGTGGTGCAATGGATGGAGCAGGTGATCTTGCAAGACGTCTGGCAGAAGAACAGGCAAGAGTGCAGAGAGAAAAAGATGAAGCAGCTAGGAGAGGCAAGGGTACGGATGGGAGTGGTGATGGAGCGGATGGCCATGATGGAACTGATGGTCGTGGTGACGCATCAGATGGACGTGGTGATGGAGTGGATTGTCGTGGTGACGCAGCAGATGGACGTGGTGATGGAGTGGATGGTCGTGGAGGACTTGGGTTGGGAGACGGAAGTGGAGGAAATGCAACAGGGAAGTACGAACAAGGAGGAGAGGGTACAGAAGGAAGTGGGGAGAGTGGAAAGGGTTCTGGAATGGGTTTGGGAGCAGATGGATCAGCGGTTGGATCTGGTGGAGACGGTACAGGTATGTTCATGGCAAAAATGTACAAAAATTCTGTCAGCCTTTTACATTGCTTATTCTTCAAGTTCCATGAATAACTTACCACTTAGTCAAAGTCAAGTTATTATAATTCATTCAAATGCATTCGTTCCAGATGATAAAGTGCACTTCGCAAGTGGATTATCAGACAAAAATGCCCTCCGTGGCAAACCTGCAGAGCTAGTGTGTAAACTAAATACTGACAAAATCGATGGTGTGTGGTATAAAGATGGAAAGAAGGTAAGTTTGTGTGTCGTAGCAGTACATCACTGACATCACTGACAGAGTTTGACATTCATGTAAATCTTTTTTCATCAGCTGACTTCCAAAGATGGAGTGGTCATCTCTAAAGATGGTGGTACACATAAGCTCATTATAGAGAACTGCAAGGATTCTGATGCAGGTCTATATCATTTTGAGGTTAATGGTTGCAAGACAGAGGCCATGGTGAGAGTGGGAGGTAATTACATTCCAATTTTCTTTTTTTTACATTTGACTAAAGCATAAGGAAGTTACTGTCAGTTTGGAAATTACAATTATATTTTCTGCTGTATATTGCTTCTGTTTTCCCAGATCTTCCAGAATTCGACCCAGACGCTTTGCAAAAGTTCTCTAACCCCGTGATAGTGAAAGCAGGCCAGAGTGCATCTTTTAAGATGTCATTTCCTCCACAAGCCTCATTGCAGATTAAATGGTTTAAAAAAGGCTCTGAGCTTCTTGATGGAGGTTCAGTTAAAGTGGTGAAGGAATCAAACCACAGTCGTCTTCAAATGAAAGACTGCCTGCGATCGGATACTGGTCAAATCAAAATCCAGCTAAAAAACCCTTTTGGTTCTATTGAGGCTTTATCAAGTCTTATTGTACTAGGTGAGTACAATATTTGCAATTGAACTGTTTAAAGGTATACTGTTGCTATATTTTAAGTAATACACATCTGTGCCCCTGACAGACAAGCCGGGTCCACCACGAGGCCCACTAGAAGTGAATGAAAGCACATCTGCAGTCCTTGAATTGAAATGGAATCCTCCGAAGGATGACGGTGGCTCAGCAGTGACAAACTACATAATTGAGCGTCAACAGGTTGGGCAGAGTACCTGGAAAAAGGTTGGGGATATTTCAGCTAACCATCTAACCTTCAGAGATAGAAGCGTGTCCCTTGGCAAGAGGTACATCTATCGCATCTATGCTGAGAATCTTGAGGGCATCAGTGAGGCGATGGAGAGTGAAAAAATCATGGCTGGCTCATTAAGTAAACTCCTTAAGTCTTTACTGCTGAATTTTCCATATTGAAGAGAAGTACTTAAATCATCTAATATTTATGCCTATATTACTATGTGTTGGCAGTGTTACCTGGTCCACCAGCCCCACCAAAAGTGGTCAGTGCATTCAAAAACTGTATTAACCTAACATGGACTCCACCAGAGACAGACGGAGGGAATAAAATCTTGGGCTACCAGCTAGAGAAATGCAAGAAAGATACAAACCAGTGGGTGACTCTGAACCCAGTTAGTGAACCTATCCAAGGTATTGTTTTTTTTGTTTTTTCAAAGTTCCACCTTCAATGAAAAGCACTGACTTTCAATTCTAGGCTGTAAAAATGTTGAGTCTGGAAAACAATTGCTAGGGCAAATCAATAAATAACCATTAGCAAGCACCTTGCCTGAAGTTCAAAGACCTCAAAATATAAGATAAAATAAGTGGTCTCTACTTCTTACAGCTCTGAAGTATGCAGTGAAGGATGTGTCTGAGGGGTCAGAGTACGAGTTCAGAGTATCAGCCATTAATATATCTGGGGCTGGAGAACACAGTGCTCCCTCTGTGATGGTCTGCGCTAAAAACCCCAACAGTAAGTCACAGACATATATCAAGAAATCAAGATAATCTCTAATAATTGCAAACATATTTACTAATTTTGACCAATTTCCAGTGAAGCCGCATTTCAAAGATCCTGAAGACTTTATGGTTGTGAGATCGGGATATTCTATCAGAATCAAAATTGATTATGAGGTAAACGTGCACATCTAGACATACACATTTTACACATTCCTTGCCTCTATGTAGTCAATCGTCATCTTCAAAGAATGTGTATTTGACACACAGGGCTCTCCACCACCAGACATTACGTGGCTTAAGAATGGTGAACCTGTATCTCCCTGGAACAAGATAATTCATTCTGATGGCACGTGCACGCTTGTCGTACCCTCCTCAAAGTACGACGATTCTGGTGTTTACACCATTGTGGCTAAAAACTCAATGGGGCAAGCCAGCTTTGACATAGAGGTCAGAGTAACAGGTAAAGTCATCATGCTACATTATGTAAACTATAAAAAGGTGTAATTTTTTTTTTTTTTTTGTTGCTTTACTCACTTTCATTCATATTAGTGGGAATGCAAGTATGTAAATGGTTTAGTTTTTTGCTGCATACAAACTCTAACCTACAAATTTGGGTAGCATCATTACAGGATCTAAACTTCACAGTAAATAAAATCAGCAAGAGAATTGAATTGAATATTATTTAATACAATTCAACAAAAACAGAAATCATGAAGTGTAACTTTATCTCCTGTTGCAAACATTCATTGCAGGATCCAAAGTAATTTTGCATGCTTTATGCCTGGGTGAGACCACACCTTGAGAGACTAGAAAAGAGCATTTGTCAAAGAAACAAAGAGTTACTCATAAGTGAAAATAACTATTGGATAAATATTCCTAACACTATAAAATTACTCTTTATGCGACTGCAGATGAACCCAAGCCTCCAGGCCCAGTGGAGCTAGAACAGCTGGTTTATGGTAAAGTCATTATCAAGTGGGGTCTGTCTCCAGACCACGAAAAAGATGACCGACTGCACTACATGGTGGAAGAACATAACTCCAACACACGCATTTGGCGCACAATAGCCGACCACCTACTCTGTACTACCTACACTACCAGCATTCAACCAGGTCGAGAATATCACTTCAGAGTCTATGCAAAAAATGATATGGGACTTTCTGATCCTTCAGATTCACCAACGTGGGGCGTAAACAGCAATAAAGGTGGGTAGTAGGACCACTACCAATGTAATCTATTGTATTGCACAATGCTAAATACTGAGAACTTTTCTTTCCTTCCTACCAACTAGTTGTAGCACCCTCAACTATGCCGCTTGTAACCAATTTAGAAAGGCCACCTTCCATCCTGGTTCCACTGAAATACCACACTCCACCAAAAGGATACCAGTGCTACATGACTTGTGCTGTACGCGGCTGCCCCAGCCCATATATTGCATGGTACCATAACGGGATTTGCATCAACTCTGACAAAAACTACTACATCACAAATATATTTGGTGTCTGCTCTATGTACATCCTCAGAGTTTGCCCCGAAGATAGTGGCGAGTACAAAGTGGTGGCAGTCAACTCATTTGGCAAGGCAGAATGTTCTTCAACATTAAAAGTGAAAGGTATGACAGGTGCAGTGATTACTTAAGAGGCTTGAGAAGTGTTTACCAGAGTCACCTGATTTACATACTGGTTTGTCCTTTGTGATCGAGTCATGTTGCTAATAATTTAGAACATGGTTACGTAATGCAAGTGGGCAGATTGGTCTATAGCCTATGCCAGAGCCCATCAAAATGTGACCTGCGGGGCAAATATGGACCGTCAATCATTTTTATGCGGTCATAGATTGATTTAGACAAATTAGCTTCACCGCTTAATGCACAAGAGCGCTTTCTGTGCAAATCTCTATGCTGAGATCAGAAGCACTCAGTGGTCAGCAATTAAAAATAAAAAACGAATCTTAGAAGACAGATTACATTAATGTCCGCAACACTGTCCCTTTTGACAAAATTAAGAATCCTGTGTGTACTTGCATTGCATTATCAATTCCAATATGACTTATTTTGAAATGCAACAACAAAAAATTAAGCTTGAGTAACTATACTTGCATAAACTATGTTTCAGTTCTGAAAATGAAAATGCTAATTACTAAAAAAAAATTAACTCTCATTTGGATAATTTGGCTCTCTGAAAAAGTAGATGGAGAGCCATGGTCAACTCAATGCATTACACATGTAAATCAAAGTACTTTTACAGATGCGATTTTCTATTCAGCTTTTACAAAGAAACCAAGGTTTAAGACAAAATGAAAAACTCCTAAATCAACCAATCTTGTTTGCATAGAATAGGTAGTAGTCATTCATTTTATTCTTTCTTCTTTTCTCCTCTCTATATTTCAGATTGATCTTCATTCTGCTGGACGTGGCAATTTTTGCTATGCTTCTGCCACAACTAATTTCATGCATACATTTTAAGCTAGGGCAGTGCATGCATATAAATGAACATAGCTGAGGTGGATTGCAATTGAGAACACATACAATTTCCTAATATACCACAATATGTACTACCAAAAAATATAAGCAATTAGAATGTATTTAAGGACTTCTCAATAAAAAATAAAACATTTGACAAGCACAGTTTCTACCATATTATTCTTTGAAATTTTAATCATCTCCAATAAAGTCTAGTTGAACCAGTGAACTATACTAGATATTATTCTTGAAAATGGTTGAAAAAGCTTCACAGACATTTAATCGCACACACATTCCACTACTCCAGCATTATCCTTCTGGTTGAAAGTACAGAAATTACAAAAATCCAACTGACATGACAAAAAAAAAAAAAATCCAAAGACATGCAGTAGGGTCATTCCGTGTCAAATCAACCAAATTTAGCATTCTGTATAATGCAACAAAGATGGCTAAAGTCAACCAATTTTTCTGATCGACCTATCTATCTCTGTGTATAATGCCATCTTTCTAAATACATTTTACCCTCCCTGTAATTTGGCTCCAAATCTTAGGTGAAAATTCTACAAAATAGTAGATTACTCAATAAATATTCATTCATGGCATTTCATATTTTGCCTTTCTTCTTCATATACAGTATGTATGTCATTCACCATAAAATAAAACATTTGAGCTGGAGACTTATGGTAGAGTTGACACGGAATGACCCAGCACTCAATTCAAGTCTCAGCATGGTTCCTTACATAAACAACTCCAATGTCCGTAGGCATCCCTGACTTCTTAGCAGTTGAAACTGAAACCACTATCAAAAAGCAATCCAGAATGTAAGTTTACCCAAATCAAAAATATAACCTTTTAATTTCAGTAGTCTGAGATTTTTCTAATTCAATTCAATGAATACATTAAATGTATATTGTAACATTTGTACAATAACAAATACAAAAGCCTATAATGTTATATGTCCTACTGTTTGGGCTTACATTTACATAAGCTACTACTGTACTGAATTTGTAGGAGGGACTGACTCAGATGTGATGACCATTCAATGACTGATGTTCTTCCATGAGTATTTTAAAGAATATCCGGACCACTTTTTTAACATGATGTAAGTGAATGGGGACTGGCTGTTGTTATACTCCAAAATGTCAAACGGACCCACAAACATATGACTCTGTCATTGAAGTGAGTCCTCCTTTCCTATCATTAATACTGTTGGGCATTATATTCTTCAAAAATATTTTTTTTTGTGTGTTTCACGGGGAGAAAAATACATACTAGTTTGGAACAACATGAGCAAATGTGACTTTCATTTGAAGTCAATAAGGATGACTATCATTTTAAATATGAACTGTCTTCATAGATGGGGCTAGGACAATGTCAGTAAACACAGTCTCCCACAGTCTCTTACATAGTTGCTACTGACTGACAGCTTGTGATACACTCACCTGAAATCAACACTGCCTCGTCATTGCTCCTATAAAGCAACAACACCTGCTGGATACCGGTATTCCGCGTGCATGAACGGAGTGTTCTCGCCATCCAGGGAAAACAAGACAGCGCCCACGCGCACTTTTAGATTTACCGCGCTTCTGTGACCTTCCACCAAACCAAACCAGTGATATTTTAAGAATCGCGCATGCGCATTTGCGGTTGCGCTTTGATCCCTCACTTAAGTTAAACAAAGGAAAATGTTGAGGTGAATGTAAGATAGGAAGAATTGTTTGTATGTTCCTATTTCATTATGTATGTTGAAGTTGGAATAATAATAATACTATTTAAAAGGAAAATAATGATGAAATAATAAGGCAAGGCAAGAAGTTATGTCTCTGGAAGATTAAAAAAAGAGAGATGTAAAGCTAATTTTTATCATGGCAATTAATACAGCTACTACTAGCCGCACTCCTCATCATACATTTTTATAGCCTAAATTGGCTTCCCTGATATTGATAGCGCTGCAGTGATGATATATTTTTGTAGTTACACTGGAAGTTACACTGGTCTCATTGCTTCCCTTGACAAACCCCAATTAGATTTTTCCACTGGCTTTTGGATAATTGCATGAAATAATTAAGCTCAGTGACCCTTCAAAAACTAACGCAACTTTTAATATTTTTTAAGTCTAAATAAATAAACAGAAGTAAAAAGCTAAATGTTGGCTATAAATGAACTACACCACTGTCACATGACTTTAGCGTCACCATCACAAGCTTCCGACAACTCTTTAAGTCTTTACGTTAAAAAATATCTTATTTCAGGCATTTAGCTTAGGGTCGATGGAAGCATGCTAAAATGCTAACTAATTTCCAGGTTTTGGCCTACAAAAATACGTCTTCCCTGCGGCACTCTATTGGTATCGGGACAACGTTTCAAGTCATAAGGTTATGTATTTTATTGGGCCCAAATAATGTGACCAATGTTTGTGAGAGCTGCTAAGCTGTCTGGGCATATAAAGCATGGTCAGCTCCTGTGCATGTGAAATGGCACCTGCCTTCTGGGGCTACATACCCAACACATAAGTCATAATATCAATTTATTTATTTGTGCATCATTGTTATAAATAGCATGTCCCATTAAAACAAGAATTTAACATAGGCTCTCATATCGCCAAACATTGCCATACAAATTACAATATATGGTGAATTACTGAGATGAGTGCTGCTATTGTGGTACATTCCAACATCACTTAGCTTATTTCTTATTTTACACCTAATGTAAGGTCATTATATTGAGATGGTTTTAGATGGTATAACTAACTTGTAAACTAGGCATAAATTAGATCCTTTTGTTTTCTGGCAAAGGTGAGGTTTCTGGCATCTTGTCCCTTGCAATGGCAAATGAACAGTCATCATAAAAGTAACTTGAATGTCACCCTCACTATTTACAGAATAAGTATGACCATGGACCACGGACAGGGCATCTGTCTCTTTGCTGCTGTAAACCTCACCCAAATAACAGATTTAATGTGACAGCTAATATGACTGCAGTGCTTGAGAGGTTTCAATTTGGCCCACTACTGTTTTATTGCTGAACAAAATAGAGAGACCGCAATAAATTGTGGTTGTCGAACACGGTTGTGTTGACAGAGCAAGTTAGCTACAAGTGAAGGTGAGTTGCTTCTCGTTCTTTCTTCTTTTACTTCCTTTTTTTCAAATGAGAACATGAAAATATACAATATGATACATCATCATGTATTAAAAAGTTATATGCAAAATCGCAGATTTCAGGCTTGGTTTATAAATGGGAAGATACCTAGATCTGATTCTAAGTAGCGATGCATAGATCAGATTCCAGATGGTACTCTGTTGTGATGTTGTGATGTTAAATTGCTTTCTTACATATAAATAATCGCAAAAGTCAGACTGAATACATTTTCATACTATAGTAGCGTAGTTACTGTATGTTGAGTGGGTTATCAGTAAAAGATCATTAAATACGGTACCTTTTCTTGTAAATAGTTACATAGCGATTCTCCTCATATACTTCAAAACGTTTGAGAGTAAATATTATATAATTTTATAATTTCATTAGTATTTTAAATACGATTTGAACTCCAAAGCCAAAGCATAATTGGTCTGGTAGCACATCTCTGATAAGTTTATGAGGTATGTGACCGATCAAAGGCTAAGGGTTAAAGCTAGCCTACTTGTAAAATCATTGAAAAGGATCCTGTCAATCTTAACATGGTGTTAAAAAGATTTCATGTCAGTCTTGTGTTACTTTACGTGCAGAATGTATAATATCACATCCTAATATATCTTTATTGGTTCAGTTAATGCCATAGTTTTTGGTTATTGACTAGACAGCATGCATCAAAACAGTATAAAGTTATTATTTACGTACATGTACATAGCATTTTACCATGTGCTTAAAGGTACGGTTTACAAAAAGTTTGACAATGTTTTTTACAGAGGGCATATTGCTTACATTTTACTATCTTGTAAAAGGTGCATTCATGGAACACTGATTGACGTCCACAGGCTACTTAGGGACATATAGCTGTCAGATAGTGTTTCATATTCCTTTTTCACACATACTGTATCAGGCCTTCATCCGTGGATATCCCATATGAAAATACGGTTCTTAATGACAAAAACAAGAGTCTCTCTGTGAAACAAGAATAAAACAAATGCAGCTGCTTTTTAGAGTTAATCATATCCATTTGCTATGGTGAGTAATTGGCTTTAATTCAATTTTTTCTAATATGCTATTGGCAAACTGGGACAGAGCTTCAGTTGCTCACTTCTGTCCAGATATTGTGTGACATGCCCCCTGAAATGATGTCAGAACAAAATAAGCCCTTTTGTGTGATCGCATTTTAGTTTAGGATTCAGTTAATACTGATTTTAGTAACGGAATAATAAAGACCTTTATTCAGCCTATAAACTGCTATAAAGACAATTATAGTAATAATGATTACATGTGCAATTTAATGTTTTTTGCCCTCTCTTTTCTCTTTTTAGACACTGCAACCATTACGAATTCTGAATTTAAAGGCAAATCTTGCATTTTGAAGATGTCAAAGCCAGCAAAAGGAACGGGCGGTAAGTTAAAATCATGATACAAGACATGCCAAATGACAAAATTCTTTAAACCATCTGAATCATTTACTGTAGATTTGCTTTGTTCCATCATCAATGGCCTTATTAAAGGTGGGGTATGTGATTTGCAAAACGGCCAGCGGATTTTGAAAATACACAACTCAAATTGTCCTACCTTCTTACCTTTGACTCCACCCATTCGAAGAACATGAGGGGGATGGGGGAGGGGGGTATGGTACGACCGTTTGATTGACGCACTTACTGTCCAATGATTCTAGGTGGTCTTGGAAATGATTGGCTGGAGTTTTTCCGAGTCCTGCCCGTTCTACAGATGATTAAATTTCTTAATTTTCATTTCAGTGCTTCTAACTCAGTTGACTGTAAGTGGGTTAGGAATAGGATTTCAAGTGATTTTGAAAAAAATGGCCAAAAAAGAGAATTACATACCCCACCTTTAAGCAAGCAGTAGATGTCCGGATCAGGAAGTATCCATGATGGAGGTTGTGATAAAACATCGCCATCATGTGGTCAACAAAAAGTCCACAGCTTCAAAGATCCTGCAACACTTTCCTGAAGCATGTTGCATGGATTTATGTGAATGACTTCACTTCATATAAATTAATGCAACATGCTTCAGGAAAGTGTTGCAGGATCTTTTTGTTGACCGCATGCCATTTGATGTTTGTTGGCCTTGACTCTGTACAGATCCAAGAAAACATAGGTCTATTCCACTGTTTTACCAAATTAAACATCATGGAATTGTTTTTGAAAATACTGTTCTGCTACTTCAGTGGCAATTAGGAAGAGATCCAGAGTGCCTGGTGTTATGATCACACAGTATGTTGAGGAACTGCCACCTGGATGTACTACTCCTGATTTCATCAGAAAACCCATAGCCTTGACGCTACAGGAAGGTAATTGTTTTCTTCATTTTTTACCATGGAGCATTTGGATTGATAATAGAATTTAAACATGATCATTTATTTAAAATTTTTGTTTTTTGTAATTTAATATATCTGTACTAAAATCTATCTATCTATCTATCTATCTATCTATCTATCTATCTATCTATCTATCTATCTATCTATCTATCTATCTATCTATCTATCTATCTATCTATCTATCTATATATATATCTGTCTATCTATCTGTCTGTCTGTCTGTCTGTCTGTCCTTGATATAACATCACAGTTACCTGTTCTGTTTAATTTGCAGGCAAACGGGCCTTTTTCAAAGCTGTTGTTAATGGAAATCCAGAACCGGAAGTTTCATGGGGACGTAACAAGGGAGACATCTCTATTGATCCAACAAAATATGTTTCACGATACGAAGAGAAGAATGGAGAATATATTCTGGAGGTGTTATCAGCTGTTCCATTTTTGTTCTACATGTTTAAATTGTACCATTAGTACCAATTGATATTGGTAGTTAAGAAGAAGATAATATATTTAATATAAATAATTATTATAAAAAATAATTTATGTATTATTTATATAATTTATTTGTAATTAAGTTTATTTCTGTGTTTTGCTTTCCTTAATAATATTTGGTTTGGCTTTTTACTTCTTTCTTTAGATACCAAATGTAAATTCAGATCAAGCAGACACATACAAATGTTTTGTTATAAACCCATTTGGAAAAGCTGTTTGTACTGCTGCACTAAATATCATTGAAGGTAGGAAATTCATAAAGTTAATTTGAACATAATGCTCTTAGTAGTCTTCCATTTATGATTAAAATAAAAGTATCATAGGCATGAATCAATCTGTTTCTCTTCTTTTCAGTTGGATTCAAGAAAAGAAAGCCAGGTATGTATGTAACTCAGAGCTAATGACGCTTGAAATGAAATAAACAAACGACATATTGATCTGTTAAAAGAGTTCAGTGTCAAAATAACTTAAAATATGTCTAATATTTCAGCCCCTAAAAGTGACCCTGAGGAGTTCAGAAAAATGCTGAAGAAAACGTAATGTATCACTGCATCATATATTTACATTTTATGCATATGCAACAAATATGATGCAATGGGGGGAGAAATAATAAAGTAAGGGAACCAGGGTTAGTTAGTTATCATAGTAAATATTTTTCAGGGTGGGTTTTTATTTATTTATTAGGGCACAGAAAACCTATTGTACATTTCCACCGTTATTAAAAAAGGAAAAGGATACAGGTGATTACATTCACATTGACCACTGGGGCATGTTGTCACACTACATTAAGTGGGAGTTGTAATAGATGTGTTTAAGCAACATGTTGACTACTTAATGGCTTAAAGTAAAACAGTCATAAAACAAAACCATTTATCCAGATAAACAGGTTCTAAGAACTTAAAATCTACCTTAATCATCTAGTTTATCACTGATTTAATGTATGCCTTATTGTGTTCACTTGTTTACTCAAACCTTAAGCAAAAAAAAAAAAAACAACAACAAAACAGATAAAGATAATAGCCCAAGTTTCCTTCTATACATTTTACAGTAACTGTTGTGGTACTCTTCATTCAGGGCCGTGAAGAGAAAGCAAAAACAAACGAATGAGGGTGAAATCGATCCAAAGTTCTGGGAGGTGTTACTGAGTGCCGCCAAGAAAGATTATGAGCGCATTTGTCAGGAATATGGAGTCACCGACTTCAGGTGGATGTTGAGAAAACTCAACCAGAAGAAGAAGGAAAGAGAGGCAGAACAGTCCAAGGTCTCTTTTGCTTTGAGTAGTCAATTGTATACACTGCTGTTTTTTATACATATGGCGTATGAAAAATCTCTACTCTTTATTTTTCTCTCAAGTATGTTGAAAAAGTCCACAGCATGAAACCTATTGAGGTAAAAACAGATGGAACAGCAGAATTTGAACTCGACATGAAGTTGAAGGATCCTAACAGCAAAATCCTCCTCTACAAAGTAAGTGCCCTCATTAAAATAGCCTCAATGTCATTAACAATACTTTAAGAGTAATGCACTTCAATTGACCCTTACCAGGATGGGGAAATGCTTGACTATGGAGATGGAACTGATGATTCCACAAAACATAATATGCAGAAATATGGTGAAACATACTTGTTCAGCATTAGAGATGTTGGCCCAGAAGATGCTGGGTTATATCAAGTCGACGTAGAGGAGGCGAACATGTTCTCAACTTCCCTAAAACGTAAGAATTTATAAAACCAATGTTTGTTTGTTTTAAATCTGTAAATATTAATAGTAAATATTAATTCTATTAAATAGTACAATGTTGCTATTTGGCAACACACAATATTTGAAGCTACTGCCACACTACTCTTTTACGCTGCTTTAATTTACACTCAGATTCATTTTTACTTGTTATAACCTCAATGTTTAAGAGTTGTTTTGCGCCTCCAGTGCCTGATGTGGAGTTTAATGGCATACTGAAAGACACTAAAGTGGTTGAGGGGCAGGATGCAGTGTTTGAGTGTGCCTTATCGGACCCCGTGCCACAAATCACCTGGTGCGCCAATGACATCTCTGTTGAGCATGGGGATAAATATGACGTCATAGTGTCAGAAGACAAGCAAGTCCACAAACTAACAGTGAAAAACTGTACAAAAGACGACAAGGGAGTCTACACGGCTATTGCTGGGCTCAGGTCAAGCCAGGGAACTTTAGTTGTGGAAGGTAGGATTCTTGTTTTATTTGACCTCTTAGTTGAATTGTGTTTGGATGCACTTTAAATTCATTCACTACCGGTCAAAAGTAAAAAAAAAAAAAAAGAAGTTTGTAAAAAAAAAGGTTATACTCACAAAGGCTGCATTTATAAAAAATACAGTAAAAACAGTCATATTTTGAAATATGATTACAGAAATATGATTATAGTTTTCAATTTTAATATATTTTAAAATATAATTTATTCCTGTGATGACAAAGCTGAATGTTCAGCATCATTACTCCAGTCTTCAGTGTCATATGATCCTTCAGAAATTATTTCAATATGCTGTATTCCAAACTTTTGACCGGTGGTGTATTTTTGCCTGATCAAAGTATATCATTGACAATGTATTGTATAGTATAGTGTGGTGTTTATTGCAAGTGATACTGTTTTCAGATGATCCCAATGCCCATGGGAAAAGTGCAGATGAACTAGCCAGACGTTTAGCTGAGGAGAAGGACAGACTGCAAAGGGAAAATGAAGAGGCGGCCAGGAGGGCACAGGCTGAAAAAGATGAAGCAGCCAGGAAGGCCCAGGCTGAAAGAGATGAAGCAGCCAGGAAGGCCCAGGCTGAAAGAGATGAGGCGGACGGGAGGGCTCAAGTCGAACAAGATAAGGCAGCAAGGAGGGCACAAGCTGAGCGAGACGAGGCGGCCAGAAAGGCTCAGGCTGAGCAAGATGAGGCGGCCAGAAAGATTCAGGAAGAGCAAGATGAGGCGGCCAGAAGGGCTCTGGCTGAGCAAGATGAGGCAGCCAGAAAGGCAAAGGAAGAGCAAGATGAGGCGGCCAGAAGGGCCCAAGCTGAAAGAGATGAGGCGGCCAGAAGGGCCCAAGCTGAAAGAGAAGCTGCTGAAATGATGGCAGTCATGGCAGCAGGAAAAGGAGGTGGACAAAATGGCAGCGGAGGAGATGGGAATGAAGGTGACGGAACAGGGAAGAACAGAAAAGGAGGAGATGGTCCCTTGAGAGATGGAAAAGGAGATGGGTTTGATTTAGACGGATCAGGTGAAGATGGATCTGGTGATAAGCGCAAGAAGCGTGCAAGAGTCGTTGAATTGGTTCCCAACAGCATCATAGGTACGTTTTCATGTCTGAAACTCCATAGTCAATTGATTCTCAGTGGTGAGATGATGTCATTTGACATATTTCCTGTGCACTTTTATCCAGACCATGGAGTCCACTTCCTGAACGGGTTGTCAGATACTGCAGCCAACGTTGGAAAATCAGCAGAGTTGTCCTGCAAACTTAGCAGCGAAGATAAAACTGGATTATGGTACAAAGATGGAAAAAAGGTACAGTATTTTATTATATTTATCCTACTTTGCTAAACAAATGTTTAATATAAAGGAATGTAAATTATTATTGGTGCTCGATCATTAAAAATGATTAAAAATAAAATAAGAGTTCAGTGTTATATTCAAATGTTATATTTCATTTTATAATAAAAATAAAATAAAAATTATTGCAAATGTAAAAAAAAAAAAAATTCAGGATTCTTTTTAAGGAACAGCATTTATTTGAAATAGAAATCTTTTGTAACATTATAAATGTCCTTACTGTCACTTTTGATCAATTTAATGCATCCTTGTTGAATAAAATAATTTATTTATTTTCTTTAAAAAAAGTTGTTCTTACCCCAAACTTTTGAATGTTAGTGTAACACGGTTTCCATAAAAATATTAAGCAGCACAATTGTTTTCAACATTGATTATAACAAGTTTCTTGAGCACCAAATCAGCATATTAGAATGATTTATGAAGGATCAAGTGACACTGTCACTTAATTGTGATGGTAAATTCAGCTTTGCCATCACATTAAATAATAAATATATAATTATAAATATACATTAAATCATTTTAATATTTCACAGTATTACTGTTTTTACTGTATTTTTGATCCAATAAACACAGCCTTGATGATACAATTATGACCAGAATATATATATATATATATAATTATTATTATTATTATTATTATTTTATGCATCAGTTAGAGTCCAAGGATGGAATTACAATTGTCAAAGATGGGGCTCACCACAAACTAATCATCCATGACTGCCAAGAAAGTGATGCTGGCAAATACAAGTTTGAGGCAGAAGGACGTAAATCAGAGGCTACATTAATTGTTGAAGGTAAGGTGTTTTTACTTTGCCATATATAAAGCTGGCAGTAAAATGCCAGTCATTTGCCTTAGCCACTAGAGGGCAGTGAGCAATGTTGGGGGCAAGTAGTTGGAAAAGGTGTCGGGTGATAATAACCTCTCACATGTAGAATTAGTCAGGCACCTTAGATGATATTCTATTTTGATGTGATGCCTTCATTAAATGAGTATCTGGACCCATAAAAGAGACATTGCTGTGTGAACATTTATTTCCTTCTATGAATAAACAACACCTCTACCACCCTGCCCTGGATTATATCAAAGCAATTACAAATGATCTTTACTCTCTCTTCAGATCCACCCAAAATAGATGCAGATGCCTTGAGTAAATTCTCAGAGCCTGTTATTGTGAAAGTGGGAGAAAATGCTTCCTTCAAGCTACAGTTTTCAGGAAAAGAACCAATTAAGATTCAGTGGTTTAAAGAGGACGAAGAGTTGCTTCACGGTCACAGTGTCAAGATTGAAAAGTCTTCAGCTCATACCCGCCTACTTCTTACTAAGTGTCAGCGCAAAGACACCGGAGAGATAAAAATCAAAATCAAGAATGAATTTGCCACTATAGAGGCAACATCAAAACTGATTGTACTTGGTATGTATTGCAAAGATCAAGAAAAGGCCTAAATATTGTATGAGAGCATATTTTGGAAGAATATGAAATGCACAGACATCATGCATATTTGTAACATACAGCTCTTACAATGCTTTAGCTGTGTGCATGCAAATTAAGGAACCAATACTAAAAATATCAAAACTGCAAAAAGAAGGACAACTCTGAGATAGACTGACTGAACTAAGCTATTTGGTTGTTGGAAGACTAGTCAACTATTCTATCGTCGTGACCCATCACTACTATTTATGATACTACTACAGTATATATGATATTTTTTTGTTTTTTCCAGACAGGCCAACCCCACCACAAGGACCTGTAGAAATTGTAGAAAGTACGTTGTCTGCCATTGATTTTAAATGGAGGCCCCCAAAGGATGATGGCGGTTGTCCACTGACTAATTACAACCTGGAGCGGCAGCAGCTGGGACGAAACACCTGGACTAAAATTGGAGACATTCCTGGACAGCCTACCTACAGAGACAGAAACATAGATTGTGGCCGAAAGTACTGCTACAGGATCCGGGCAAAAAACTCGGAGGGCTTCAGTGACGCCATGACAACTAGTGATATTGCTGCTGGGGTTTTGGGTGAGATTCCTTATTTCTGTCCATATTTTGATGTAGTAAATTACCAGTTGTTTGTCTTTAGAAAAAGTAAATGCGTTTTAAACATAATAAAATGCGTTCTTTCTGTTCCCAGCATTCCCTGGTTCTCCTGCTCCTCCTAAAATAGTCAGTGCCTTTAAAGACTGCATTAACTTGGCCTGGCTTCCTCCCTCCAGCACTAGAGGGGGAAGTCTCATTGGCTACAATTTGGAAAAGCGCAAAAAGGGCAGCAATTTATGGAGTCAAGCAAACCCAAAAGATGATCCAATCAGAGGTCTTTGAAAATTAATTTAATTTTAATTAAAGTAGCCTAGACTTGTCTCATGAAACAGCACAATGTTAATTTTTTCATATGATATCTAGACAAGAAATATGCAGTAAAAGATGTAATCGAAGGTGTGGAGTATGAGTTCAGAGTGAGCGCTATTAACACATGTGGCCCTGGCGAACCAAGTGGGCCCTCTGAATGTGCAATTGCAAGGGATCCCAAAAGTAAGACAAGTTCGTACTCAATGTCACAATATACAGAAATGATGACTTGTCAGATAGAGTACAAAAAACATTTCTTCATTTTTAAGCAAATATTTGTGATGTCATTGCCCCCAGAGCCTCCTGGTAAGGTCAAAGACCTCAGAATAACTGGATCGAGCTACACCAGTCTGTCTCTTTCCTGGACTAAACCTACAGAAGTCAAAGATGAGGAAGATGAAGCAAAAGGCTATTTTGTGGAAATCAGGCCCGCAGAACAAGTCGAGTGGAGCCGTTACAATACAAACGCAGTAATTCAGACTTCCTTCACTGTTGTGGGATTGAAGTCAATGGCCATGTATTGGGTTAGAGTGATCGCCACCAATGAAGGAGGAGAGGGGCTTCCACAGAGTTTTGACAATTACATCATCGCCATGCCTCCTCCAGGTAAAGATTATATATCACTTTGACTTTAACTTTTAGTTTCACACGAAAATAAGTTAATCAGAAATTTTGTTTTGTTGTTTTTTTTTCAGTAAAGCCAAAGTTCACTGACAAAAAAATGAAAAGCTTTATGGTTGTAAAAGCTGGAAACACAGTTCGTGTCAGCGTCAGTTTTGAGGTAGAGTATCAAATCATTATGACAAAGCCAAAATAGTTAAAGAGGACCTATTATGCCATTTTACAGTCTTGATTTTCTTTTTGGGGTCTACTTGCATAGGTTTTCATGCTTGAATGTTCGAAAAAACACATTATTTTTCTCATATTTTACATTGTTGCATTACCTCTCTACCCCAGAGTTTAGTTCCTGTCGAAAACCCTTCTTTCGAAAAGCGCACTGTGCTCTGATTGGTCGACTGGACCAGTATTTTGTGATTGGTCAAAAAAGATTCAGAAATGTCACGCCCCTTACCATAACCACAAGTTTCAACACACTACTAAGGAAACTCATCCCCCATCTGTTTTTTGTATAATATATATTGACTTTAATTTTATTCACAGGCCTCTCCTTTACCAGACATCACTTGGCTAAAGGATGGTGTTCCAGTTTCCAAACATGTGACGATTACTAGTTTTGAAAAAGGTTCTCAACTATTTATTTACACATCAGAGCTGTCTGACACTGGCCTCTATATGGTCAATGTGAAGAATATGGTGGGCCAGGACACCTTCGCCATTGAAATAAGAGTCACTGGTAACAGTTCTAATCTTTCTAATCAAATTTCTTACCTAAAACTTCTATATATACTGTTTGAATGACTAGCTGATAAATTGATGGTAACTATATGGGCACCTGTTTATTTTTCATCTTCAGATGACCCCAAGCCTCCAGGTCCAGTAGAACTGGAACAGAATGTCCATGGCTCCGTGACTCTGTCATGGACTCCTTCTCCCGATGAGAAACGAGACAACCATCTGCATTACATGGTGATGAAGCGGGACTCTGTCAAGCAAACATGGCGCACAGTGGTTGACCGCTTGTTCAACAACAAATTCACAGTCATTAACATCTTGCCTGGAAGAGAGTACAATTTCAGAGTGTTTGCCAAGAATGATATAGGTCTCTCAGAGCCTTCAGTGTCTCCAGTTTGGGGAACCACCAAACAAAAAGGTTTGTGGATGACTTTGTTGACATTTTTTGGTTTAGTTTTTTTCTCGGTTTAGTTTAATTTTATTCATACTACCCTAGTGAAAAATAAATATACTAAAATGTATTTGAAATATATTTATTTTATGCTAAATATACTACAAATACATTTACATATTGATGTACTTAATATAAATACCCTGCAATTGTACTTTTAGTATTCTAAATTTGTATACTTAAAGTCTGCTAAATTGGAACAACTAATGCACTTTAGTTATCCGGATATAGTGCTGAGGTGAGGTCCAACTAAAGATATAGTTAATTATATTTGATTGTGCTAAAGTGGAACTATTGAGAGTATCATTTAGGGCCACTTGAAATATCTTGCATTTACTAATAGGGATATTAAAACACATTTAATATTAAGAAATGTGCATTGTGTACTCCAAATAAAGTTTAATTATAATATTTATTTCAGTAAGTCTCAAGCGATAAGTCAGTAAATATATTCATTGATTTCTAGTATACTTAGTAGGAAATAAACGTATTTGAAAAAACATTTTGGTGTAGGTTTTTTTTTCACTAGGGTATGCATGCAGATTTCAGGACCTCATTGCCACAGGGACATTTAGAATGCATATGCAATCATATACATTTTAATCTAAAATCTTGATGGTGATAAAAAAAAATCCATTGACACATGCGTCAACTACCAAAATAAATCATTCTGAAAACAAATTATGTTTGGGCAATCAGTGGTCTAAGCTGCAGAACCAACGGTGCAGTGGTCTAGGCTACTTTCCATTGAACAGGCACCTTTTCCCAAAGCAATTTACAGAACACTAATTGCTGTGAGTCCCTTGGAGAAGCCAGAGATAAGTGTCTTGCTCAAGGGCAGTGATGATAGAAGATCTATGAAACTCTCTTTATGGGTCACCCTTATCCAGGTTCATACCTCTGGGATTTGTGTTGCTGTCTCTGACACATAGCAACTAAACTATCTCTGCCTTGTCTTGTTCTGAAAATGTTGTACCAATAAGGTTGACAGCTGCTATAAGGCTATATTACACTAGCTCTGGATTATTCTTTTGCCAGTGATGGTCTGCACTTTTTGTGCTTCATTTGCTCACATCCCTCTAGCATTTACTATACCTTTACTTGAACAATTTTACCCAGATGCTACAAACAGTGATGTTGCTTTTCTTGTGAGGTGACCAAAATAAATATTATTAAACTGAAATAATCGCTTTTTCATTTGAATTTAATATAAATATTCTCTATCATTTTCAGAAAAATTCACATACAGCATGCCTGTTTTAAGGACCCTCGACTTCCAGGCAGCCCCCAAATTTATTGTCTCCTTAAAACTTCACAATGCTCCGCCAGGTTATGAGTGCTACATGAGCTGTGCTGCAACGGGCAACCCAACCCCACATATTACCTGGTACCATAACAATGTCAGCCTCAACACAAACCCCAACTACTACATAACAAACGTGTGTGGTGTTTGTTCACTGCTCATCCTGAGGGTTGGACCCAAAGACATGGGAGAGTACAAAGTTGTAGCCGAAAGCCCTCTTGGTCATGATGAGTGCTCCACCATACTTAAAGTCAAAGGTATGTTTTCTATTTGAATATTAATTCTGCTATTTATAATTGTGCAATGAGGTTTGTCATTAAAATGACTTACATTTGAACTTTTAGGTATCTAACTACAACTTTTTTGTTTTCTTGTCTTACAGAGTAAAGAAAGGACGACTTCAAAGAACATTTTATGTGATCATATTTCTTGTGAAATAGATGTAGTAACTGATGTTCTCTTATTAAAAATAATAACCTAACATGTATGTATTCAATATCTATCTATCTATCTATCTATCTATCTATCTATCTATCTATCTATCTATCTATCTATCTATCTATCTATCTATCTATCTATCTATCTATCTATCTATCTATCTATCTATCTATCTATCTATCACCTTGAGATGTCTCAAAGACTAGAGGCCATCCATGACAAATTCAAATGAAAGGTCACAAGTCACAGCAGCCTACATGTCAAGTAAAGACAATCCAGCCATTAGCTAATTTAATTTACATCCAATAAAAATGATACCCAGATGTATAGCTCCATAATGTCAGTGTTTATCATCAACCAGTCTGAAAGCTTCAGAAAGTCTGCAAAATAGAAAAAAAGAAACAAAATTAAATGAACTGAAAAAAAAAATCGATAAATTACCAAAATGACAAGTTCTTAATATTTCAGCAAATTATTTTATTGTAATATAGAGGGCTACTAACTAGATCTATGGATCAGTATATATAAAGATAGATAGATAGATAGATAGATAGATAGATAGATAGATAGATAGATAGATAGATAGATAGATAGATAGATAGATTAGTAACCATAACTTAGTTTAGTTTATTTTGCACAATGTAATATACAGTATACACTCTAAAAAGCAAGAAAATGCAATCCATATACAGTGCAGGAATAGGCGGAAAACCCATAGGCCTAAATGCTTATTTGAAGCCTCCATCTAAAAATACAACATTTTCAAAAAATGATTTTGTGTTATTTAATTTTTTTTTTTTATAATACTCTATAACATTAAAACAGATTTTTTTTTTTACATCGATTTTTTTCTTACTTATATGATGCAATATTCAAAATAAATTAAGCTTTTTGATTAAATGATGTATTTTTCTCTAAAAACATTAGGTAAGTAGCTACAGTACGTGCTGCACAGCGCCATGAAACTGAGACCGCCTCCAGTGCGCAACGCCCCCTACTCACGGTCCTCTTGCTTAAAAGTTCTCTTTTGATTGTTCCCCGTCGTTGTCGGCCAATACAGCGTTAAATTCTGTTAGAGCGGTACCAGATTTTATTCAAATCACTGAATAAATCAGAGTAAGTGATAGTGTTACAGTCTACAGTGCAGATCCTCTGCGAAGCCAAGATGACCAAGCGCAAAGGAAAAAGTGCCATTAAACAGGACGACAGTTTGCTGCTCTTGGAGACGCCATCTGTAACACCACAGAGGGGATATAAAGAATATGCTGTCCCTGCCATTGTTATCTTTATTTTCGCTGTCGGGGGATCATCGGCACTCTGGTTCTCCATTCAGCAACAGCAAACCATCGACAGTCTAACAGAGACAGTCAATGCAATGCAACTTAGGATAACCAAGTTCCAACAGCAGTTGGGGATGGGTAATGCACAGGTATTTGATTTTGGGATACTCTACAGTTAGTTGACAAGTGTTTTCTTTTTTATAAATTAACTTTGAAATGAAAGAAATAAGTTTCCTTACTTTTACGCACAGGAAACAATTTGTGCGTATTGGAACATTTTGTACTAAGCACACAGTACTTGCTCAAGTTTATATATTATGGTGTACATATTATATTATTTGTAATTTGATTGTAAAAATACTTAATAACAAGTCTCAATGCATGCCTCATGTGCCCTTTGAATACTTCATTCGTGGCTCCCAGGCCATTAATAGTCTGCAGGATCGTGTTTCCTTTTGCCAGGCTGGCTTGTTCAAAGGACTTTATACAAATGGAATTCAAACCAACATGTAAACGTGAAGATATAAATAAACATGCAAATTACTCCTCCATCTGAAAGGTGGTCTGCACTGCATTAATGATCAGAAATGCAATGTATTAATGTATCACCAATTGTCAAGCAATTTTTCTTTCACTGATGATCATTCGATAACTGCAGTACTAAATGTTGTCAGTTCTCTTTAATAAAGCAATAAGTCTTGTCAACTCTGCTTCCTATAAAAGGTGTACACCATAATTCCTTTACATTTGAATGAAAGTGCACATTTAAAACAAATCTAGCCTAAATAATGTTATGGTAAAATATTAAATAATTAGCACAATTGGCACTTTAAATTATTAAATTAATTTTATTTTAATTGAATTTAAATTAAAGAAAATTTCACAATGTTAAATGTCAGTGGTTTTACAGCAACTACACTCAATAGGTGCTTTGTGGAAAACACTCTAGGAAATCTTTCCAGGTCAGTTGGAGGAGTGAGAGGCATTTTAGGGTACACATGCTTTAGTTTACAGCTTAAATTTAAATTAAAACCTCATGATGCTTTAAAATGTCAGTGGTGTTGGGCTGTTCAAATGTATTATAATACGATTATAATCAAATTATAATCAAATTGAAAGTATACATTTTAATTACAGATTTCTTTAAAAACCTTTTTTAACTCTAGAGAGTTAAAGATCTAAAGATCAACACCTGCACTGTTTTTATAATACCTTCCTTATGAAAATTAGTAGTAGTGTAATACTAATTATTAGTAGTGTAACTGGCTGGCAACAGAGCGTCTGAGCCACTTATAAATTCACCTTATTTTTTATATCCTAAATTATTCACAGTGGTCTTGTATGTAATGGTAATCAAATTACTATTACACTGTAGATTGAATATATGATTGATGAATTTCCAGATGCTAATTGCAATTGTAGATTGACATAACACTGGACTGAACCAACACTAACAGGCAGCTAGGTTAGGCTCAAGAAATGGCTAATTGGATGAAATGTTGCATAATAATCAGATTGTTAATTGAACTTCATTGAAATTTAAATATGTTGTCTATATATCTAGATCGCCAATGTGGGTGTTTTTGAAGAGCGTCTACAAACACTGGAAGAGGCCTACACACAGGCCCAAAAAAAGGCAGACGTCGCCCTGGCCACCTCAGAAAAAATCAAATCTACTGATCTTCAAAGCCAAGTCTGGTCTCTTCAGTCTGAGATGAATGGTAGACTTTCTGAACTCCAGCAAGAGTTTGTTTCAACTGCAGCGTTGAATGCAGTGGTCAAGAATAAGACTGAAGAGATTGAAACTCTGAAGCAGAGGCTTAATTCTATCCTCACTGCTAACACTGAGGTAGCTGTTACCATTTCTGGGCTAACAGACACTGTTTTGGACACCAAATCACATCTCGACGAGCAGATGTCTACTGTACAGGGTCTCACATCTGAGTTGGAGGAACAAAGAATGGAACTTAAAAGCTTGAAGGAATATTTTGTTAGAAACAAGAAGGCTCTTGAAAGGAACAGACAAGAGGTGATGGACATCAAGTGAGTAGGGGTTTTGTGGGATCATATATAATGGAATTCTCTTTAGCTTTTTGGGTCTTATCAATTTGGTGTTGTCACTGTTACTGATACTGATTATTCCTAATTCATCTTTATTTGGTCTCTCTACCAGGGATCTGCTGGAGATGGAACATACAAGAAGATCCCAAGCTCTTGAAGAGCAGCTTGTGGCTGTCCGTAGGAGTCTGGAGGACCATCAGAAGAGTACTCACAACCTTCACTCTCACCTTGCTTCCCAGCTTGAGATCGTCCAGAATCAGGTATAGTACTTACGGTTTCGTTTTCTCCATATGTGATCATTTGGGCATTTGGCACAATGTTCTTTATGTATTTCAGGTGGTATCTGAGAGCCAGCAGTCCAGTTCAGAGGAAAATATTCCAGTAGAAACCCAGCAAGTGGAGCTAGCAGCAACTCAGGAGGAAGTTCCAATCAAGGATCAAAAGGATCAAACCATTACTGAGGAGGAAACTGTAGCCGATGAGGTTCATGTTGAAGAAGGGGAGCAAGTGGTACCTGAGGAGAAAGAGCCAGATGTGGTTCATGTTGAAGAAGGGGAGCAAGTGGTACCTGAGGAGAAAGAGCCAGATGTGGTTAATGTTGAAGAAGGGGAGCAAGTGGTACCTGAGGAGAAAGAGCCAGATGTGGTTAATGTTGAAGAAGGGGAGCAAGTGGTACCTGAGGAGAAAGATCCAGATGTGGTTCATGTTGAAGAAGGGGAGCAAATAGTACCTGAGGAGAAAGAGCTAGATGAGGAGGATCAGTTCCACAGAGAAGAACCTGCTGAAGAGGAAGCCGGTGTGAAGAAAATTCCTGAGGAAGCTGAAGTAAAAAGAGATGCATCTGAGGAGCAAGTAGTAACTGAAGAGGATGAACAAGCTGATGAGGTTCCATTCCACAAGGAAGAAGTTGAGGAGGAAGCAGTAACTCAACAAGATGAAATACCTGAGGAGCTGCAGGTATCTGACGAGGAGGAACCAGAGGAGGAGGTTCAAGTCCTGGGGGAAGAAGAAGTTATTGAGAAGCAAGCAGTAACTGAGGAGAATGCGAAACATGAGGAAGTTCAGATCAAGGATGGAGATGCTTTTGAGGAGCAAGCACTAACTGAGACAGATGAAATATCTGAGGAGATTCCAATCCAAGAAGAAGAAACTGTCATGGAGCAAACAGAAAGCATTCCTTCTGAGGAAGACCCAACTTCCACAGAGGAGAAGATGGAAATTGAGGCAAGTATGGTCGAGGCTGTGGAGAACTTCTCACAAGAGCATGCGGTTGAAGATATCAGTCAGGAGGAGACACCACAGGAGCCACTAGATGAAACTGTGAATCAGAAAGACTTGGAACAAGATGTGACAGACTCTGAGGAGGAAGAAGAACCTGCTGAGGAAGAACTAGATGAAAAAGACATTTCAGCCAATGAAAGTTACTAAGATAACGATTCAAAATAAAAGACTTTTTCTGAGGACTTTAAAGGATCCCCAATTCCCCACTGAATTACGTGAAACATGATACTTCACATGTTGAAATGTTCCTCAGTCTTACTTTGTACTCAAAAGTGAACTTTGAACCTAGCGGCGATTTTTCGAATCCAGTGATGGATTTGGTTTTCTAGTGATATCTTGAATTGCTCCGTTTACACTGAAAATGTAGAGAGGGTTGATATTGTTTTACTAGGTTACACATTTAAAGAATTGCATTTCATACAGTGGTTTGCCAGCTCACTAACCTCAGGAGTGTCACTCAAATAAAACTGCTTTTTATGTTTTTTACTATTTCCATTTCCCTATCTCTCTTCTGGTGTTTAGTTGTCAGTTGAAATGGGACACGTGCTGTGTGTGTGTTTATTTGCAGCTCTTAGGTCAGGGGTTCAGGAATGTGGCACTGATCTTGGGCACTGGGGACATGTGTGTCCCATTTGTAACTTTAGTGCTGATTTAATCTGAAAGATGAGATGTGTTGTGCCCTTAAGCAAACCACAATTCATGTTGAAACTGAAATGAAATGAAACATTTTGATTATCTACAGTTGAACAGGAATAGAAGTGATAAATGAGAATACACCAAGATTTAAGAATAATACCAAAAAGGTATGCATAATAGGCCTGCAAGATAAATCTAATCAGCCTGACTTTTCTGTCTGTTTCACCCTGTTTTCTTCCTTTTTGGTCTTTGAGGCTACAGGGGTTGAAGTGGAGAAGGTCTTGCTTCTCTGCACACTTCTGTTTTAATGTACACTCTATATGAATGTGAGTGTGTTTCTTGGAAAGCAGCCAAGAAAGGGTCCCTTTTTTTGTGTTTAGGAGAGAGGGCCCGAAAGGGCTGCCTTCAGCCGGAAAGTGTCCATAAATGGACTTGTCTCACATTCTATAATAAGAATGTAATGTATATTCTCATTGGTTGGCTGTTACACCCCCCTGAACCCTGTATAAATGCTGATGTTTGCAAGTAAAAGCAGAGAAGGTCGGTGAACACCAATTGGCCTGTTCCTGACTCTCCCAAGGCCTGTAATTCTTTTCAATCCATGAAAAAGGAACAAGACTGAGAATGAGGCATGAGGAACTATTAATAGAGATAAAATATTCTAACAATGCCTTAACACTTTTAGGAGTTTAGCAACAAAAGCTGTGACAACATTACAGTGATCTAATCCTTCAAATAATGCTTTTTTGTATATTGGAATATATTTGGGTCTTAGAAGCAATAGCAAAATAACAAGCCTGCTTCTAATATATGCATTTAATATAGCAAATACATTATTTTTGCAATGCACATATATACCTAAAACATACAATATTATGGGAAAGGCAGAAATTGAAGGCAAATTTCCTCTGGTTAGAAACTTGATTTTTAAAATTTGTTTTATTGAATCAATTTACAGCCAGTGAGTGAAGTGGACCATATTCTGATTATCTTCAATTGAGATTATCATAACATTAATTTTAAATGATCTTAATGACACTAAAAAAATGTCTTTATCCTTCGTGAAATATGACCCGGACATGTTTTTGACAGGCTTCGTGGCATCCGTCAATGTCGAGACTTTTATTATGAAAAAGAATGGCCGCCCTTGTTGTCCGCTTCATAATTCAGTTCGCTTGTAATGTGTAATGCGGGAAGGTGTGAGAGAGAGGGGTTCACTGTCTCCTCGTGCCTCAGTCTTCCCCGCACTGAAACTTATTAATGATACCAGGGGGGTTACAGTCACCTCGGGGGGTTTCTGCAGTCCGAAGCAAGTCAGCTCTCTATCTGTTATTGGGGAATGAACGACGAGAAAAGCCCGGATAACGGCAAGAGAAACTCTGGGTATACCAGGTAAAAATGAACGACTCACCGGCTTTTAGCTAAAAAATGACTACAACAAACAGATTTGTTTTTATTATTTTGTAAAAAAAAAAAAAAAAAGAATGGCAAAACAGAACCCGTGTTTCCTGCCTTCCAACACACTTTGAATGTAACATTAACGTTAGAACATTCGAATTACCAAAATCGATCCTTCGAATCACTGTCTAAAGACTGGAATACACCGCACATCTTCTGAACGAATCTGAACAGATTTTAAAATACCAGGCATCATACACCTGCCGACTTTGTAAATGGCTACAGAGGAAAAACTACGCATCATACAAAACGACTGAGGACACACTCACACACCACCAAGTTAGTGATGGGGAGTCGACTCCAAAAGAGTCGATTCCTCGACCTCGACTCTTAAAGGGTTAGCTCACCCAAAAAAAAAAAAAAATCCCATTATTTACTCACCCTTAAGCCATCATAGGTGTATATGACTTTCTTCTTTTAGCAAAACACAATCAGAGTTATATTAAAAAATATCTTGGCTTTTCCAAGCTTTATAATTGGAGTGGAGCCTGAGTTTTTGAAACTCTATCCATCATAAAAGTAATCCATACAGCTCCAGTGGGGTAATAAAGGCCTTCTGAAGCGAAGTGATGCGCTTTTGCAAGAAAAATATCCATATTTATAACTTTATAAACTATAATCACTGGCTTCCGGTAACGGTCGTATTCGAGTCTAGCTCCGGCCGAAGAGTGATCTCTGACCCGACACATGATACACCTAGGATGGCTTGAAGGTGAGTAAATCATATGATCGTGTCGGATCGAATTGTTGAATCACTGTCTACATTGAGCAGTCAAATTAAGGATGTCCAAAATACAGCTCACTAGGTTTTAAGACAATTTTTTTTTTTTATATGATTAGGCCTATACAATACATAGGCCTACTTCTTTAGATACGACCCTGAATCCCTGGCATCTTGTTATTTTGATAAATGACTTTTACTTAAGCTTGTACTGTTATTGTTTAACACAGGGTAGCAATGCATACCTAGTTTTGTGTAACTGACAGAAGTATCTTACCTGAAAAACCAACACATTTAGAGTCTGATACTGTAACATCCTTCTCCATGTGTTTTTATGTTCCTCTGTTCACAGTATTGAGCAAATGCTGGCTGTGAACCCCGGGAAGACGCCCATCAGTCTGCTGCAGGAATATGGAACGCGGATAGGCAAGACTCCAGTGTACGACCTGCTTAAGGCTGAGGGTCAGGCCCACCAGCCCAACTTCACCTTCCGTGTGTCTGTGGGCGACATCAGCTGCACCGGCCAGGGTCCCAGCAAGAAAGCTGCCAAGCACAAAGCTGCCGAAGCTGCCCTGAAAATGCTGAAAGGAGGAATGCTGGGAGGGATAGAAGGAAATGGGATGGAGGGAGAAGGGTTTGTCGGAATTGATATGGAGGGAGAATGGTAAAGATGTGATTCTGTGCTTGGAGTCCATTTGAACAGAAACAGCATTACATGAAGTACAGAAATAAGTTGGCATACTCAAAAAAACAACAACATTAACAAAGGTTTCTCTCTTTACATCGTGTTTTAGCTCTCAGTCAGAGATGAAATCATCCAATTCAACACAACAAGCTGAGTGCAATCCAGTTGGAGCTTTGCAGGTGAGCGATCATGATCAAGATCCTCGGCCTTCACTGAACTGCAGATTTAGTATGTGCTTTGTACTTCATAGATTACAAGTCATAGGAAAGAGGCCTGTGTGTGCTGCTTTTTCATAATGTATTGACTGATATTCGTGTTTTTTAATTATTAGCGTCAACCACTTCAGGCCAATATTGGAATATATATATATGCATACATGTTGATAATCAGCCATAAAAAATAATGCAAAATAAAATACAATTTCCACAGGAACTAGTAGTGCAGAAAGGCTGGCGTTTACCCGAGTACACAGTCACACAAGAATCTGGACCTGCACACCGGAAAGAATTTACAATGACCTGCAGGGTGGAGAGATTTGTTGAGATAGGTACGTACTTCTTTTTCTAAATTTCTAAATATGCAACTCATTCAACTCATTCTGTTGTTTTGATGTTTCTTTGTCAAAACTATTTTTAATTGTGTTACGTTGTTATGAAGGAAGTGGCACATCAAAAAAGCTTGCTAAAAGAAATGCAGCGGCAAAGATGCTCTCTCGTATCCATGATGTGCCAGTGGACATGCGTAGCAGCCATGAGGCCGAAGCAGAAGAAGACACCTTCAATACGGTAAGACGGGCATTATTTAGTGCTGGGGATTATGCTGTAGTCTCAATTTCAGTGTGGTTTCAAGAATTTGCCTGTTTAAAAATTCATCTTCTTTCAACAGCAAATGGGCGGCAGACTAGAGGGAGGGAAGTCTAAAGGTCTCGGCTGCACGTGGGACTCTCTGCGGAACTCTGCTGGAGAGAAAATCCTACAGTTGCGCTGCCATCCTCTCGGCCAGCCCGACACCAATGACTCCAATTTCTGTTCTCTACTGAATGAACTTTCTGAGGAACAACGCTTTGATGTCAGCTACCTGGACATAGGTGAGATACAAGGGTGCTTTAATGAGATATCGAAACCACTAACTACTTTGCTCATGTGAATAAGCAAAACGAGAGCCAGCCTTAGTGCTTGCTCAGATTCTGAAGATGGATGTCTTTTAGAAATGTAATCTTATTTGTTCACTCAGAGGAGCGCAGTTTGAGCGGCCTTTACCAGTGTCTGGTGGAGTTGTCCACACAGCCGATCACCGTCTGCCACGGATTTGCCTCCAGCCTGGATGCGGCACGTGCCAGCGCTGCCCACAATGCCCTTCAGTACCTCAAGATCATGGCAGGGGGGAAATAAGCCAGAGCAACAGCTCACCTGTAACTTCTTTTCCCCCTTCTTTTTGTTTCCCAGGGTAAAATAGGAAAATCAGGTGAAGTTTTACTCTTCTACCACCAGTTCTGTGATGGGGTAGAATGCACTGTTTGCTTGACACAGTAGATGCACTACAATGGTCTGCAAGGCTTAATGGTCTGTTGAGTCCCAGTTGGAGGACGTACTGATTGCATCATTTTCTCCTTGAATATGACACACAAAAAAAGTCTACCCTTGCTCCAGTGTCTCCAAACAAAGACTCCGTACACTGTTCATTTGAAACCTGAGGACAATTTCTACACAAATAATTTGCCCAGAAGTCTTCAACTTTTAACTTTCCCTCTGATTTTCTTTTTTCATTCAAATTATGGCATAGATACTGTATGAACTTGATGAATTGATTAAACTAAAATAAATGGCATGACTTCTTTGTTTGTTTTTTACTTTGTAAATATTTGACTTTTGTATATTTTAATTTCATCTTTTTTTTAGTAATAGAAGTTATTCCTTAACATTTATTTTTTCTCGTAGAATACATTTGTAAAATAAAGTCTTTTTCTCTCCGCCATAGAAGATATAGAATTTTTAATATGAGCCTGACAGTTTGTGGTAAATATCTACCTCTGTGTAATTGTTTCTGCCTCCCAGGCTTCATCATTACATTTGGACTGGCAAAGATTGAACTCTGTAATTTTCATATTCAGTATAATAGAATTGATGACCAACAGTAGTACTGTGACAACATATGTAATTTGTAACAAATTGGTTAATCTGTAATCTATTGGATATTTTATCTTGAACAATAAACTTGAAATTGACATTATCTTTTGTACTGATTGTGGCATTTAGTCCTTTGCCATTTAGCAAATTCAATTAATCCTAGACAACAGTATATTACTAGAATGTGGTCCTGTTGTAATTACTTAACATGCTTTATTGCACCACAAGGGGACAGTAGAGATGACTTTCAATGTCTGCAATGTCAGTAGTTAACCTGAAAAAGAATGTTCATGCTAATACACCATTTGATTAGACAAGCTGCTACAAACTGAAACCGCTTGTTTTGTGTTCACATATTTGTGTAGAGTTTCAGGACTTGGCTTTAATGACAGCTGTTTTGAACAAGTTTGGTTAAAGTGAGTTTCAAAATGTTAGTATTCAAATCAGTAACTTTGGGGTGGGGGGTTTATGGGTAATCCTCAACTAGTTAAGGAACTTGTCTGATAACACACCAGCCGACCAAAACTCATAATTCAAATAAATTATTTATTACTATTGAGTAATTACAAATAAAGGCAACATGTACTGCCGCTCACTCATAAGAAGAATAAGACCAAAAAGTGCACAGAGTGAAAAGCCAAACACAAATATAGCTAGTTAAAAAACAGAAGTTAATATTCATCACTGTAGGCTGTTTTACACGTTAAAGTCAACATGAAAGCAACGTTAATGCATGCTCCAGGGGCCAGTTGCATGTCTTAAGAACTATTATGATACTAGCAGTTAGTAATCTTACTTTTCAGATTCAAATGAGACCAATCAAATTTTTTATGTATCAGACATAAAAAAAAGTTATGACCAGTCTTAAAGGGTTAGATCACCCAAAACTTTTACACATTTAAACATTGATCAGCAAACATAAACAGAAGCTTAAAGGAATAGTTCACCCAAAAATGAAAATTCTGTCATAATTTACTCAAGTTGTTCCAAACCTGTATGAATTTCTTTCTTCTGCTGAACACAAAAGAAGATATTTTGTGTCCTGATGATGGAACGACGTGGGTGAGTAATTAATGACAGAAGTTACATTTTTTGGGTGAACTATCCCTTTAAAGAAAAAAAATGAGATGACTAACTTTTAAGATTAGTCTAGCAGTTTGTGCAACCAGCCACTGGTCTTATTGTGCATGGTTCATCTGTACAGGATATTCCAATGAAAAAGTAAATCCAATAAATTCCTGATGGATAAGACCACTTAGAAAAATGTGTTTGCAAACACCATTTCACCATGTTGACTTAAAAGGTATTAGTAGACACACTTTGTAGTTCTTCATTAGCCTAAGTTTTGATGTTATGTTTTCTCTGGGGTGAAGAGGGAATGGTGCACATCCTCTTCAGCATATCCACTGCTGTCTGACTGAAAACTGTCCCCTCGCAGAGGCGACGCTGGGAAAGAGAAATGTTAAATGTGTAAGAAAACTGATGAATTTAGGCAATCAAGACACCCAGACAGCAACACAGTGTCAGTCCAGATCCGGCCCACATATGGTACGCGTGGAATCCACTATGTTGCTGTCTGGGCACCAAATTCTTTTTCAACTGTTTCTGTGAACAAAAATGATAGTTAGCAGATTTTCTTGCTACTTCCTGTTAGGTTGTTTCCCCATGAAATGTTTTAGCGATGAGGCAGACAAGATAAGCTGGACCAAATTCTTGCATTTCACTGCAATGTGTTTTTAACAAGTCAGCACAACGCCTCCCTTTCTCACCACATCAACACATGCTGCTTTCTGTGAACTTGTAAGGGTGATTTTGCTTATTTTGGTGATAACACTGCATGGCTGATAAACAGATATTCAGTTGACTTGGTTTTACTTAACTGAAAAATAATTAGTCAAATTAGTGGCTAAAATTTGCCTCACATATTCTAATCATGGTAAGATTCTAGTCTACTCATGTTACTTACATTTGGAATGTTGTTCCGAAACAGACAATGTGACTGTGGAGCAGAATTCTGATGAAGTGGCTTCCTCTTCCTCTGCACTGTGAACCTGAATTGAAACCCTATACTTAATGATAACATCACAACAGTATAGAAAACTAGATGTTTACATTGGCAGAGGATAATGTCAGTGCTGTTTTCCTTTACTAAACTCTTGCTAAGGGGTTCTTTATGGTTTTTAAATTCCTGACCTGAAGTAATGAAGTAAAAGTGATGGTACAAAAGCTTGCAGCATTAAAAATAGCGACAAGCTGCATTATAATCTCTATGCAGAGGATGGACACGAAGAGGAAGTTTGGAGGTGATTTCGTCAATAAAGAGTTGAGTAATATTCTGTTAATGATGTCTTATGGGAACTCGTGTGGGCAAGCTTTTGCTCTTGCCATAAAAATGCATTAGAATGATAGGAGATATCGTACCTCTTCCAGTTCAAAGGAGTTGCCTTGTTTGCCCAGGTTTAGTGGTTTTACTGGGCTTAGATACCTCTTGATGTTGGATGAACACTGCTCCTGTGTGTCTCTGTTGGGGAGGGTTGTGTCGTCCTCCCATCCGGTGACTGTGATCTGACATAACGACTTGTGCAAATTCATTGCGTTAGATTGTCTTTCATAAGATTTATTTGTCGACTGGTGTGCAAAAGGTGAGTCTTTGGCGTCCATACTATTTGTCTCTAAGCAGCGGTAAGGTGCCTGATTGACACATTCAACAACCTGAGGACATATGATATCATGAGTAATGATAGGAACAGGTTTCACAGTAACGTCGGATCTATTCGAGTGAAGAGAAGGCAGGGAACCACCTTTGGACTCCATGTCTGTTTTTGGCTCCTGGCAAGGTGTACACTCTGCTAATGTATGCCTGAGGTTGTGTATGTTTTCATTTGTCGTCTCGGATAGTGGATGACAAGGTATAGGCTCAAAATAATCAGTCCTTTCAGTGTTTTCCTCGTATGTCTTCTCCTCAAGTTCTTTCTTGCTCTCTACAAACCAGTCCAAGTCTTGTTCCAAATCATCTACTTCCATTTGAAGGCATAAATCTTGGTCATTAGCATCGTCATTTTCGGCACTCTTCTCAATTACACCTGACAGACTATATTTACGCTTACGAGGTGAATTGCTTGGTGACGTGGAGTCCGAGCCACGGGATCCCGTGTACAAGCACATCTTGGAGATAGTGTCTTTTAGTCTTTCAACAGGAGAGCGCGGTTCACTGCGGACACTGGTTCGAGACATGGTCCTCTCCACGATTGGGGAGCTGAAGGTTAACTGGGGTGGCGCAAGCTTCTGAAGTGGCGTTCGGGACACGTGGGAGTACAGCGAATAGAAAGCGTTGGCCATTGCCGTCAATGCCTCTACTTGTCGGAAACGACCTGTGCCAAAACAAGATGAGCGGATGTGACAATGTCTCTAAAGTTGTAGTAGGAGCAACATTCTGTAACTCTGTGATTCCTTACTTGCTAATGAAAGACAAGGGTCTTCCTGGCGTATCCTGGTGAGTTGGGATTCAAGGAAGAGACGGAAATTGATGCCTCTGAGCTGGGACGGAAAGTTGAAGAAACGGACTGGGATGCGGGCAGTCACCTGTGGTTCCTCGCAACCGAAACCCAGCTGGAAAAGGGTCTCTTCTGCATCTTCGGCACGCATCTGGAGTACCTCAGACACACTGGGGGATGTTTTTAGACATCATGAAAAGCAAAAGATATTTTTTTAAAAGTATGTGAGAGAACTCTGGTTCAGGTAGACATGCACGGAATCTATGCCCACGGAATTCCAGTGCCTGTCATTCACAGAGTTCTACACATTCTTCATCCCTTGCATGTTTATTTGCTGGATAATTTGCACAATTTCATGATGCAGATACAAACAGGAGCGTAATATGTCAGTCCAAGGAATTTTGTTTATGTGAGAAATTAACAATTCAGAAAATGTGAAAAAATAATCAGTTTCAGGGTTGGCCTTATCAGTAAGAGCCACATATTCCACATACAGGTTATTGTCATGCGAGTGGCTTAAATTTAATACTTAATTGTGCATCACTCTGCATTTGCAATCATTTTGTTTGAGTTTTTCCAAAACCATTTACAGTTTACCTTCATCAGAAGAACAAATCAATCTTAAGCATGAAAGCAAAATGCACAGTGGAGGAAATTGTTTTGCTTGTTCCTTGTCAGGCACCAAGCAGGTACCAAGCAGGTAACCTTCATCCAATAGGCCAGCTAAATTAGGTATTATTTGATCCATTGATTGCCTTAGCCATGCCCTTACCTGGAAGCAGTCCTGCTGGTAGTGGTTGAGAAGGCACTGGATCCGACACTCTGGCCCATGTTGAACAATGGCAGGTTAAGCTTCTGTTGAGGAGTGCTGTTGATACACAAATAATTAATGTAAATACAATGAAAGAAGGGATTTAGAAGCATAAACGAGAAACCATGAGCCAGAGAATGAAGGTGGTGAGTCAATGGTGCGGCAAAGTCAACCTGTCTCTTACCTAAAATGTGGCGCACCTGATGCAGCATATAATGCATTGGCTGTGAAATAAATAATAGCAGGTATAAGTGAAGGAAAGAAAATTACTATGTACAATACCCTTCAAATTTTTTTCTGAAATTAATACTGAATACTGAATAATTAATACTGAATATTTCATACATATTCCCATCATACATTTTAAAATATATATATATTTTTTTAATTTAATATATTTATATTAAATTGTAAAAGTTTTTAATAATATTTCCCCAGTTTTTACTGTATTTTTGATCAAATACATGCAGCCTTGGTGAGCAGAAGTCTTCTTTCAAAAACATTTAAAAAATCTTCAACGACTTCTGGTAGTGTATAGCTTAAAATAAACACACTCCTGTCCTGTCCCAAAAGACCATTTATTCATTACTTCCTGTATCTGGCCTTGTGCAAGTGTGTTACTTTCCGAATGTAGTGGCTCATTATAATAAACAAGATGTGCTGGAGAGTAAGGGGAGGTTCGCTCTAAAACATAAATGTAGTGCTGCTTCGTACAGTATATAATCACTGCCATCAGACCGACTATGAGACCTTTACTGACAAGTACAAGGAAGTCACTCAAGAAAGATGTTTGACATTACAAAGAACCCAATTATTCAAAATGTATTTATGCGGAACAGGGGTCTGGCACAAAATTGCCTTTAATTAGCAGTTAGCCAATATGTTGTGGAATATAATGCATCGAGGGTTGCTAACAAAATAAATTCTATGAATATAGAGTTCAGTTTAAGTGAAACTATTAGTCATTCAGCAGACATTTTTAGAAGAGAACTGCTCATTAAATGTGATGTGTGTGTTCTTTTACATTGTTAAAACACTTCCAGCTGTCATTATACCTGAGTTACTGTTGCTATTGTGTTGCTTCTACTCACCTTCTGCACCCAGACTCAGATCATCCTCAAAACTGGTGCCTGTCTTCAAAGGGCCTGTAGGGTTACATTTGACAATTTTAGGAGGATTTAGACGTGTCGCACTGGTAAGCCTGCACAGAATCGGCACCTGCCGAGGTCTCGAAAAAGTACAGATTTCTGCAAAATTCGAATGGACATCGTTCATTTTAGGCCACGCCCCCTACATTATAAAGACATGCAGGTGTCCTCATAATTCAATTCGCTAAATAAACATACAAAAAAAAAAAAATTTAAATGAAAAAATGCTGAAAATATTCTGTGACGGTTATGTTTATGGCTAGGTTATAGAGAATATCATTAGCTCAGTATAAAAACCATTACACCTATGGAATGTCCTCTAAATGATAGGTGTACCAACATGTGTGTACAGATTCTGTGCAGGCCTACTCGACATATGTAAAAATGACATATTTTGCAATTCTGCTCTTGGATGTGCAGGTTTTGTAGTCAAGAACTACTTTTTCAAAGAAAAAGCCAACAACTTGTTTCGCCTTCAACCCACCTGTTGTAAGGTGACTGCTTTTGGCAGGACTGGCTTCATTCCTACAGATAAGATGGGGAAAAGAAAACCGAAAAAGAGCGAGAGAGAGAGAGAGCGAGAGAGAGCAAGAGAGAGAGCGAGAGAGAGAGAGAGAGAGAGAGAGAGAGAGCGAGAGAGCGAGAGAGCGAGAGAGCGAGAGAGAGAGAGCGAGAGAGAGAGAGAGAGAGAGAGAGAGAGAGAATTCACTTTTATCAAGTCTGAATAAGCACAGGTCTGTGGGCGGGTTGTGGGCATGCAGAAAAATACTGTGATAAAAATAGAAACAGACACGCACATAAGACGTATTTCAATCCTTGTGGCAGTATGTACCGGTAGCCCTTATTAAACAAATGTCAGAATGATAGATTATTAGATCTTTTGCTGCTTGTCACAGAGACAAAAGTCGCTTTCCAAGCTCTGTGTTGTCTCGCATCTGACTACTGCTGCTGTGAATGTGATTAGATATCCTATTTAATTTACAGGCTTTGCAGAATATAATTCAATTACCTAAATTATGTGCATTTAATGTTAAAAAGTTATTTCCATTCCTAATAGATTGGAAAAAAATGTGTTGATCCTTATTCTTGGAAACACTTTCTCTGTGGCTTCTCTAGGAACTTGCAAAGCCTAAACAGTGAGAAACAATAGCAATAATATCAAGTTTTTCTGCGGTTTCCTGATCCAGAAAGAAAAAAAAGGAAAACAGATTCTTCCTCAGCACAATCTATAAATAGAGAAAAACAATGTAACTCAAATATTTTTTCACTAAAAGCTTTCAGGTGAAGGTACCTTGTAGAAACATGGTCTTTGACCCTCAGAGGTTGTTAATGTTTTTTTTTAACCTTCATGACCATCAGCAAACAAGTTCAAGAACATTTGTGGTTTTCCATTCACTTGCTGTTATTGTATTACAATTGAATCACAATGACTGTCTTTTATAGAAAGACACACAAACACTCACCCACAACCTTGGAGCCAGGTTTCAATCTTTCCTGCAGAGCATCCTGTGGAAACAAAATAAAGACGCACATAGTGATCTTAGCCTGTCTGTTTGAAGATGGGTGTGTGTGTGTGTGTGTGTGAGAGAGAGAGAGAGAGAGAGAGAGAGAGAGAGAGAGAGAGAGGTGTAAATGAGCTTTCTGGTTTTGGAGTTTATCTGGTGGCAACCATGTTCTGTTTGTGGTCTATCCTTTATCTCTCACAGCAGCAGTTATAATGTGGCTTCATTTAGAAGTGGCCTAATTCAAAGTAGCTGCAATACAATTTTATTAACATTTGAATGCCAAATAACCTCCCGATCTATTGCTGCACATCTGATAATGTTTTGCTTATTACTAAGTAAAGCATACAGTAGTCCCAAAAAGTATATTTGGACTGCATGACTATCGTTAACAAAATATCAGGCCAAGTGGTGTTTTATTTAAATAAAGTGCAGTTTTCAAGCAAAGCATTTCACTAATGAAATAATTTTCACTAAAACACACAAAAGTAAAGCCTTCTAAACACTTAATCGCCCTGGTTGCATGTGGTTTTGAATTACTTGGTTAAGAAGAAATGAGATATGCAGCTTCTTTCCATATTATAGAGCTATTGAGACAGCTGAATGTTAAACATTAACCTGGTGCTCACCATCCACAAAGACGTCATCTTGGAGAGAGAAATGAGGCTGCTGTTCTGCTGATGGGCTGCGGTGTTCTGCATCTCTTACGGTAAACTTGCGGCGGCTGCTGCTGCTGAGCGCCCACGCCTGTCGCCTCTCCATTTTCGAAGGACTCTCCATCTCTGTGGCCACCTGCCAAGAGAAAGCACTTCTTACAGGATCATTTAACCAAAAAAAAAAAAAAGGGAAAATGTTGTAGATGGTTTTGAAGTCAAATATATGCAGCAAAATAGACAAAAATAAAACCAGAAACAAATATAGAAATCACCAAATGGTCCGATTTTGTGTAAACTTTGTTATACATCAAAATAAAATAAAAATGATAAAAAATGTATTTGTAGGCTTTAGCACTTTTCACAATTCACATGTTTCAAAGCAGCTTTACAGAAAATCGTGATGTTGATGTGTATAATAGCCTATAGTGCTAGATTAATCGTAACTTTCAAATTCTTTCCAGGACTGTCATTTAAAATGAATAATCACAAATTAAGTTTACTTTTATACCTTAAAAATTGAGACCAACATCTTAAACTATAATCATCAGGAGCGTGGAGGTCATGTATAGACCTTATTCACAGCAGCGCCATCTTTGTCATCTCAGCGCTCATAATGAAAGCTATGGCTGTGAGGGATAGACAGGCCTACATCTCAGTCTTCAGAGGGTTGTACTGTTTTATTAATGTGTTTCTAGATTGTTCTGCTGACAAAACACTGAAAAAAATATATTTCCAAAGAATTTCAGTAAATAAAAAACTCCAGACAATAAAGCTGTGGAAAATTACAAGTGATCTTCTTTCTTTTTTTGTTTACAACGGATGCCACTGAAAACACAGTGACGTTAAGTATATCTAGCAATGATTCATATTTGAAATATGTATAGTAAAAATGATTTTATGTTTGGCCAATATCTGTGAAAAAGATCCTGACGAAAAGTCTTCAAACGCTGTTGCTATGGTTATGTGAACGTCTAGCACCTATGTATAAGGTCTATAGACCTTATTCAAAGCAGCGCCATCTTTGATTTTTAACATGAATGAAAGTGAGGCTGTGAGGGATAGACATGCATCTCTTCAGAGGGTTGTACTGTTATTTAATGCGTTTTTAATGCTGACGAAACACTGCAAAAATTCCATGAAACTTCAGTAGACATAAAACTCCAGACATCATGAGCTGAAGAAAACATATGAGTTTAAATATAAGTATAAATATAAGTGATTTAGGTTTAGATTTAGTTAGTTTTATAGGCTACAGGGTTTTTTTTTTTATTTTTTGTTTTTTTTTACAGCGGATGCCATTAAAAGCATCGCTTTCATACTCATGGCGCTGTTCTGAATAAGGTCCATAGATGAAAATCATAGACTGTAAAAAAACTCTAATGAAAAAAAGTTAAAATACACAACTAATTAGGCTATCTAAAAGACTTTTAAATCAAAAACTACAATTTTGTCATATGACAGTGTTTTGTCAGACAATATGTTTGTGAATAATTGTGAGCTGCTATACGGTTACGGTTCCCCGCATCTTTATACCGAAGGTGATAATACGCAAAACTGAGACACAGCCTACCTACCTATCATATAGGCTATGTAAAAATATTACTTTAAAAAACCCTTCCTGGTTCAAGCCTAAATTAAGCGTCTTTCTCAACCTCTCCATTCGCACTCTGATTTACATAAAGACAGCTTGCGTTATAAAGGAAATCACGCGCAAGCAGCAATCGCGTTCGATAGAGGAACACCACATTTCCATATCACTTTCACATAAGATAACGTGATATTGTTTATAAGTGGATTATGAGTAGTCTGAAGTGCCTTAAACACACACACAGAGAGAGAGAGAGAGAGAGAGAGAGAGAGAGAGAGAGAGAGAGAGAGAGAGAGAGAGAGAGACAATACGGAAGTTTATAGTTAGTCTTTTCTAAATGATGGTTTCCATTGCGCATCAAGCCTACCTTAAAAAGTGCCTCGATCAGTCCATTCTCATGGCAACGACATAATTCACCGCTCTGATGTCCTGCATCCCGCTCACACTCTCTTCTTAAAGGATGTCCATCGCAGAGATATAACAGAAGGCAGATTGAGAGCCATGGTCGATTGAGCCGCCAACGCAAACTTTCATGACGCGCTGTTAGCTAACTGACGGAAGCGGTAGGAGGAAGATGTGCTGAGAAGAATAGAAAGAGTACTCTGTTGTGGCCACACACTGGTGTAGGAAATACTGTTACACACCATTTACAGAACAAGTTTTATCGATTGAAGCATAGCAGACATGTGCATGATAAAATCGAGGCATAAAGGCACAGTGTCTGAAATGTCTACTTTCAAATAAAACGCACTTGTTTAAAAAAGATCTGTATCAGTTTTGATATGTTTTTGTCATAGGCTGTCTGTTATTGTGGATTTGTGAAGCGTATGTGTGATATTGGTATGCTTTACTGTAAAATAAGTGTTAGATTTGAAGATATCAGTGACACTGCCAGTAAACTGCAACTGACACAGCTAACTTTAACCGTTAGTCACCATCAAAACTGACAATTCATTATGAATTATTTTCCCATGCTTATCAATTAATGTGCCCTCGCAACCCTATCTTCTCTTCTATTCTCAATGAAATTTTCATTTTTGGGTGAACTATCCCTATAACAACTGTGAACCAAGAAGCATCAAGGCAGGTGTGGTAACATTTTTGTAAAAAAATAAATAGGCAAGATATCCTGGCTTGCTCTCTTCCACTGTCGCCCATGTCTTTTTTCTTTCTTTTTTGCAATATTAAAATATACAATCTTGTGTGTTTTTTAAACTTTAAGGAGGCAACTTTGATATTTCAAAAGAGTGGAGTGGGTAGAGGGAAAGGACAGGGAAGAGCGGAGGAGGGAAAAGAGATGAAGGGAGAGAAATAGCAGAGGTGTAGGATGAGATTGAGAGTGGTAGGCATTGAAAGAGCGAGAGGAGAAGTGAGCATGCAGGAAGGGTGGAAGAGGAGAGTTGAGAGGGAGCGAGACTGAAGAGGCTCAAATGGGATAAGAGCTACTCTGATCATGTTATGAAACACAGAACAGAGGGTTCAACCTAATGTGAGCAGACCAGTCTGGCCACAATTTGATCAAAAAAGAAGAGGAATGTCATAAGTATGCCACGGCCAAGAAAGGAATCTGTGTAAAAAGCTTCATAACACAGTAAAGGTTCAATAAATTAAGAGGCTAGACAGCTAGTAGTCATTTAAAATGTTTTAAGACTGTAGTTCGGTAAAATCTGTAAATGATGCTGCATATATATTACCCTTTAAAAGTTAATAATAATAAAATAATACTTTTATTCAGCAATGAGGCATTAAATTGGTCAAAAGTGGCGGTAAAGACCCAGATTTCTATTGCAAATAAATAGATTTTTTTCTTCTTTCACACTTTCCACAAAAAGTCATTTTCAGCATTGAAACTAAAATGAATTTTTTCCCAAAATGACTGTTTTTAATGTATTTTTGAACCAATAAATGCAGCCTTGGTAAGCATATGAAACTTCATTAAAAACATTGAAAAATCTTACCAAACCCATACTTTTTACAATTGAACTTTTTAGCTGGTTTGACAAAGTTTGAGTCTTTATTCAAACATCAGGATATCCATTTTCTTTTTAGTGGTTAATCTCATGGTAAGTCATATCTTTAGGATATTGAAGATAAAAAGAAATAGCATTTGCAACAATGTACTGTCAAGAGAAAACTGAAGAGCACCGCAATAGCACCTTCTTGCAGTAAACTTGTATTTAAACACTAGGTGTCAGTATGTGTTCACTTGTAATCAATGAGGTTTTTAGACAGCACTACGTCTGGCAATTTTTTGAGAGATTGGAAATCATAAACTGTGATTTATCATTTGGCTGAAGAGTTTGTCTAATTATCTGTCAAATAATTGATAATATTGCTTAAATGGATTTTTGCCAAAGGAAGAGTTTAAACTTTTAGTACATTCACAGATTCATAATGAGGTTTTAATGTGCTTCTGTCCCCAGTTAGACTTTAAAGATATGACTGATGGGTCTGTATGAAGTGGTTATATTAGATCATTTATAATTAAAATGCGCAGTCTCTGTTAATGAACCAAACATTATTCCAAGATCGATTTAAATTTAGTCCAAATCCAAATACGTGACCCATTTCATCCCAGTTTAAATTGCATATTTGGCCATGCCATTTCATTCCACAAATAGAAAGCTGTCAGGCCTATTCTTCCGTTCTTGAAAATTAAAAGGTTGGTTTCATATTGAGAATAATTGACTCTTATTTATGTGGGCTCACAACTTCTCATAACCAGGAAAACTGGAATGTATTCTTTAACGCTATAGCCATGGTTTGGAATTGATTGTTTTGTCAGTGAGTGTTCAGATTCTAAATCAGTTGAAAAGGTTGTCATACAAGAAGCAAATACATTTTCCATCAGCAATTTATCATGCTCATTCTCATCCACATCCACAGTCAAATGCACTTATTATAACACAAAGATATTTAATAAATACAATTTTATTCTTTTCAAATGAATCACAGCGACAGCCATGTCTACAAAATACTGATGTGGGAACTGTTGAACATCACAAAAAAAGTCCTCATTTACTCACCCTCACATCCACATCCATATGCCTTCTCTCTAACTGATCTCTGAGCTGCTCTTATCTAACTTTATGAGGAAAGCATTGTGTTACCATGTCGTCAGGCTTCATGAAAGCACCACAAAAGTCACGAGTAATACACTATAGGCTACTCAAAGTCTTCTGAATCCATGCAAAAGCTTTTAATTTAAAGTGATATGTAGGCTACTGTAACCCCATAGCTCTTGGATGTCATTTGTGCACATGCATATCCAAACTCATGACACGTCAGGTTTGAACATTGACTGCAAATGACATTTGGCATGTCTGTTCCTAAAACTATTGCATGGCTTTAGAAGAATATAGCAAAGTTTTGCATTGATTTTGTGATCCACAAATGAAGAGAAAATCAAATGGGTTTAAAAGAATGTGAAAGTGAGTGGAAAAAAACACACATACATTCACATACAAAATGGAAAAAGTGCTCGTTCTGAATTTACGACTTTATAAAGTGTGGTTCATAACTTCATATACTAGAATGAAAGGTGCTGACATGACAAAAGTTAAGAAAGATACGGTCAACAGCTCAAATGCTGTATTTAACTGCAGTGTATTTAAAGCGCTTAAATGTTACCTGGGGCCGGTTGCATAAACTGCTTACTCATAAAAAGTTAAAAAAAAACTTTTTTTTAAGTCAGTAACATAACTGATTAACCCCATAACTAACTAACTGTTAGTCCTTAACACAATGGCTTGATCTGAAAATATAAAGTCTGAAATCGAAGACCTTTTTTTGTATTAGGAGCTTCATAACTCATGCATGCAGGATACAAGCACCTAATTGATGTGAGGATTCTCCATCCAGCAGCTCTCCATTAGCCTACCTCCACTTTTATTTAATATACTTGAACCCCTTTAAACAGAATACATTTCATCCAAAAGCAAGAATCTGTCATTGTGTGAAAATTCTTGTGTAAAATTACAGCATACCGGTTTGGAATGACATGAGTGTGAGTGTTTAATCTAATGGCAGAATTTTCTTTTTTGGTGAACTGTTTCTTTAAGCATACGAAGGCAGAGGATAAAGGCCCGATCACACCAAGGAGGACATTAACTATAATGATAATAACGATAAAGATAGAGAACTAAAAATTATTCGAAATGAATAGCAGAGTCCACACCACAAATATAACGATAATGGCGCTGATGAACGATAAAAACAATGACAGCCAATCAGAATCCATCCTGCTTTAAAGAGCTCGAGCTTTTAATGTGGCAGACATAACTGCAGCAGATGCTAAGAATAAACAGATCGATATCATCCGCTGATGTAGACGCTAATATAGTTATCATTCTATTTATCTTTATAGTTATCGTTATTGGTGTGAACGGGCCTTGAGCGGTTTGGAGAATGCATGGATAGATGTAAATGGCTCCTGTACCAAAAACTGCTACAGGTCAAGCATTATACTTTTGTTAAGATACATATGTTAGGCTGAAGAGGATTGCATGGCTAATGTAGCTGACGTCTACTCTGCACCACACGTGTAAAAATCATATTAATGATTCCTTAGCTTATGTTATCTTCTTGTTCTTTCCATGATGAGTTATATACGAACTGCAGGTATTCCAACTTTCTTTCATGTAGTAGAGCACTGTGTCACACTCTTCTGGCTGCCGGTGTTCCTCATTGCACCCGTGCCCGAATGGCTTTCGGATCTCCACTGCCTCTTACAGCCACAGTGAGATGCCATTAGACAGCGCTGCATGAGATCCCGGAACAGATGACCAGCGAAAAACATGTAGATCCAGGGGTTACAACAGCTGTTTAGACTGGCCAGAAGCATTGCAATGATGAATGCCATAGCTATTAGAGGCAAAATAAAAACAAAAAGTTAGTGACACACAAGTCATGAGACTATTAAATATGAACATTATGTACTTGATTAAAATTACATTGCCTAGACAGACAGACAACCAAAGATCATGTAAAATCTATGTACTTTCTATACAATGCCCTGACAGACAGACAGATAGATAGATAGATAGATAGATAGATAGATAGATAGATAGATAGATAGATAGATAGATAGATAGATAGATAGATAGATAGATAGATAGATAGATAGATAGATAAAACATCATGAAAAAAAAACACTCAAATCTCATCTTGCACCACCAAAACGTAACTCATTTACTGTATTCAACTTGTTTCTGATGACATTTTTTACCCAAGGCAAACCTTAATGTCTTCAATTACTTACAGTATTCTATATCATTTACTTATTATGATCTGCTGCTCTAAAATTGCTGGTGGTACAATGTGAAATAAATGAAGAAATTGCTATAATGGCAAGAATCTGTACCTGTAATCAAATGTTAATGACTAATAAACTGAAATTATATATATATATATAATCATTTAAATCTGTGTATTAATTACACGGTTGATGCTCTGAAAATCATCATTGAACAAAGACAGCAGAATGAGAGTTTCTGTCGGGTCAAGATCTGCAGACTGAATCATAAAAAAAAAAAAAAAAAAGGGGTAGCACTTTATTTTTCAGTCCTGTTTCGCATGTACATACTATGTACTTATCGTAGTAATGACACAACTGGGTAATAACTAGGTACTAACCCTGAACCTACCCCTAAATATAACTTAACCCTTACACAGTATTTGTGTAGGTGCTGTAAGTACATTGCAAGTGCACGTAATGTAAAATAAAGTGCGAAACCAAAAAACCTTAATGACAGCATGATTTATAGCTGTCTCTAAACACACTCTCTGCTCTAAAGTAAGTCTGAAATAAGTTCACATGATGGATTGATAAATGGGTCGGGGGTGGATGTGCACTTTTGTAAAGTAATCATTCTCATAAAAATGAAAAACCATGGTCAATATAATCTGCCATAAGGGAAGAGCAGCATGCAGATTCTTCAGATTCTGTTTCACAGGAAAAAATCAGCACAGCACACTCATGAAAGACATGAGCATAGTAATGATTAAAATAATGATCAAATGTTCTAATATAATAATCATTTTTGGATGAGCTATACTTTATGTGAGACTTTAATATCTAATTTAATCTCTATCGTCCTTTCAATGCCTATCGGATATTATTTTGAATCCGATTATTTTAAATGCATTGTCCTATATAGATAATTCTTTCAGCTAATAAATTTAAAGCCTAGACTTTGAGAAGGAGAAAAGTGTCATCTTAATGCAGTGTTTCTTAAGAAAGAATCTATTTTATAAAATCTCTCATCTGTTTCTTTAAACATGATTTGAAACCTATGTATTATGTTTATGAACACTAGTGAGAATATACTTCTATTGCGTTCTATTGCACAAGTATAGTTTCTTTGTTTTCTTTTTTCATAAGAAACATGGTTTATGTTATTAATCTTAAATAAAAATTCAGAATCCACATTTTCAATGTAGTCTTTTGCAGCAGGCCACTTTATGCACATTTAGCATCTTGATTGCACTCATTTTCACCCGTCTAACTTTACTGTGGAGGAGTAATGCAGAAGAGGGGTGGAAAAGGATATATGTAGCAGATGGATCCTTTGCCGTTTGTCTTCATATGGGCCTTGTGGGTTTGACAACAGCACTAGACCTCCTCACAAATTATGTTAAGAAATTACACGGAAATGGCACTCCTAAAGATCTTGTCAGGATAAATAGGATCGCTTTGATGTCATGCTACATTTACTTGACCAAAACCACCTGAGGGTGTTTAAGCTTTGAACCGCTATAACTTGTTTTCATCTTTCTCTGTCTCTATTTTATTCCGAAATATATTTTTGGATTCGTTAGAGCACAATTTTCATGAAGTTAAATAGAGATGACTGTAGAGGAATGGGGGAGAATGCCATTACAATGAAGAGCACGAAACATCTTGTTGTAGTGCCATCTTGTATATATGAAACATCTTTTTGTATTGCCACATAATAGATTTCTCAAGCTTTTTGAAACTCATAGACCAGAAAGTTGGATAACCTACAGATTAGTATTTATATTTATTCATACTATTCAAAACACTGTAAATATTTATTCTGACTAAACCCAACTGTGACCTTATACTTTTATACTATTTTCATATTTTTATTCTTAGAATTTGTATTACTATGTTTCTTGTTGTATTTTTGTATTTGTATATGTCCACTGGAAGCTTCAGTGCCAAGAAAAATTCCTTGTGTGTGCAAGCACACTTGGCAATAAAGCTCTTCTGATTCTGATTCTGATTCTGAGATTACATGGATGTAAATTGTTTTTATGACTGTTTGAGGGCAAGATCTAGGACTGCCTTGATGGGCCAAAAAAAGTATTCAAGGGTTCCCAATAAATTTCCATGCATGGTCTTACCAGTAGTTTATAAGGATTTCTTTAAAAAATATATATAAATATGAGCATATGATGCATAACTAAATATATATATATATATATATATATATATATATATATATATACTTTTTTTTTCTTCTTCTTTTTTTTTTTTTTTTAATTTACGCCAAATACAAAAATTATATTTATGACTTTGTAAGGCACAAATTCGCTGTTATTTCCAGGTTTCCCATGACTGTTGGAACATCGCGAATAATCACATCTAACATAAAAGTTTGTGTTTCTATAATATATGTGTGTGTACATATAATATGTGTGTGTGTGTGTGTGTGTGTGGCTATGCACATATACGTGTGTGTGCATGTATATACACATTATATAAACACAAACTTTTATGTTAGACGCGATTATTCGCAATTAATCGATTTGACAGCACTATTCAGCATTTGACAGCATAATTTTCATTGCTTTAGATAGCCAAATATCAATCCAAGTATATTTTTGGTGAAATATTTTGCTTAAAAACGTGCTTGTATTATATTTGCTTAAAACAAATGGTTTTAAATATGTTAGTGATAAGTTTTACTAATGATATAACAATAACCCTACGTTGCATTAAAATGTTTAGTCTAGGCACATTTTATGACCTGTTGATCAACAAAATTTCCACGAACCTTCTCTTGGAGCCATTGGATCCCAGGCTGACCACATCTGAACGAAGAAAAACGGCGTCCAGCAGATAATATAAGCCAGGACGATCACAAACGTCATTTTCACCGTCCTGATCTTAGCTTTGGAGATCAACTTGACGCTGCTGACGCGGGAGAGCGCGGTGCCCTTGGCGGGTCGCGGGGTCAGCGACAGGCACTGATTGCGTCGGGTCTTCAGCTTAAAGTTTTGCCATATTTTATAACTAATTAGTCCATAACAAACGCTTAAAATAGCTACAGGAATGATATAGATGGTGAGACTAATCCATGTGACGTAAGCCTTTGCGCCCCAGGGCTGAACAAAATCCCCCCAACAGTCGAAAACCCCATCACCCACTTCTCTGAGAGAGAAGATGTAAATCTGTGGTAAACTGAAGAGCAGGCTTATAATCCAAGAGGCCAAAACATAAAAACGGTCCCTTCGACGGCGCAAGGATAGCAGAGGCTGCCATATAGCCAAACATCTGTCGATAGACATCAGCACGAGCATGTAAGTGGACGCGAACATGCCAACCACCTGTAGGTACTTCACCAGGCGGCACAAAAAGTCTGGTCCATAAAAGCGAAAGGTGATGTCCCAGATAAGCTGGGGAAGAACTTGAAAAACCGCCACCACCAGGTCAGCAATGCTCAGGTGTTTCATAAAATAGTACATTCGCGATTGACCGTGTTTACTCGTCTGGATAGCCACAAGGACGCACAGGTTGCCGGCGAGCGCCAGCAGCAGAATACACACAAGGACGGTTACTTCGACTTTAGCCACTTCTTCGTTGCGCTTGAGAGGGTTTACGGTTTGGTTCGATCCACTGCTGTCGTTTCCCCTGCTTGAATTCACCCAGGAGTCGTTGAAGTGCCAGAGAATCACGTCTTTCAGCAGGCTCTCCATTGTGCGTAAAATGCGCGAATGAGCGCGCTTTGTAGCGGCTCTCAGGCGCTATATATCGTGACACATGAGTCGAAGGATGCCGTTATGATGGGCAATTAGCAGTAAGTGTCGATGACAAAAATTAGGTCCAGTTCACTGCAAAATAAACGTTAATTAAGATGTTTAAAATTATCTCAAAGTGGTTGATTTTTTTCAAAGACAATTTCAATCATTTTAAGACGCTATCTGTCTTGTGAAACCCAAATTTATGTCTTTATATCGCAGTTAGCTTACTGCCAACTATCTTGAAAACCTTTTAAACAAAACACTACAGTTTTTATGAGATATATTTGTAATATAAAAAGTTATAATAACGACGGTGTTTATGTTTTGTCAATGTTCCGACTGACGAGGATACTGACACTGTTCCTATAGTAACCTCGAACGTGATTACTTTTCGCGTGCGTCTATTCACAGTCAGGTCAACAACAACAAAAAAAACCTGATTAACTTTTAAGGGTTAATGAAATATTCGAAAAGCCAATTTAAACTTACATACATGCATGTAAATATAATACTACTTAAAAACAGCCTTTTGTTTTCACATTACCACAGAGCATAAACAATATTTATTATTAACCACGCTATTTAAATTTGAATTTTAATAGGAAATAATAATACTAGGTGACTATGATATAAATTAATATTATAGAATTTTAAACATTCATATTATTGTGACAATTACAGTAAAAAAAAAAAAAAAAAAAAAACACCTACCTGAAATGTATTTCGGAAGAGATTCATTCTTTATGTCTTGGTTTGAAATGGAAGTATTGCTCATAGCAAAACTGCAGCGTTTATTTTCTCCTATGGGTTCTGGGATACAGCAGGTCTGTCTGCACAAACCTGAAAGCAGAGCACAGTTATATGCGACTGCACTGGGTGGATTTGTCCTGCTGCACTTACACATTTCTACCACTGAGTGCCTTTGTGCTTTGCTAGATTAATATTTACCATGCAGAAACAATAAGCATCTAACATGTAGCAATTTCCCAGTATACTATGACAATATGCTCTGCTTTTGGGGCACATTGTCAGAAAAGTTCAGTGTGTGTTATCTTTTCTCCTGAGCAATAATAGTAGGGAAGTTCAAAAGCTGTTTTGACCTTAAAGGGATAGTTCACCCACAAATGAAAATTATGTCATTAATTACTCACCCGGTGAATCCCATGTTCAGTTCTGTCCTTTCATTGCATTTTCCACTGCTCTAAATATTAGTTTCCATTGTTTCTGAGAAACACTGACTTCTTCCTCATGACTTGCATGTCTTTCACTTAATGCCCTGTCAGGTACAGTATAGAGTCTGCCAGCTGAAAATAAATCCAGTTTAGATGCATAAGAGTTTCAGGACACTTTCCACTGTTTACTTGAGTTAAACTTTGCCACAGCCAGTTTGGCCACTGATTAAAATGTATAACCGGTCATACATATTGATTAAAATATTCCTGCTTGGACAAACCCAAACCAAGATCAGTCAAGTTGTTTTTGACTGACATTTCAGAATATGAGCGGCTGAATTTAAAACAGTGAGGGGGGAAAATGGCCTGAGAAACGTGTCTGCTGGGTTACTGCGACAAGAAACAAACATTTATTTAACAATGAATCTGTGCTCCAATTATTTTTCAAGGCTAATAATATTCACATCAATTCCTTATTTAGCCAACTCTCGGAAGTTGAACACTGTTTTCATACAGACAGAAAAAAATATTCAGGGAGTTCACACGCAAATAGTTTCTTTCCTGACAAATGGAGGATGTAACCCCTCCGATACACCTCCATGTTGTTTTCCCCAATACATTTATGAAAACGTCCTTGTGGAATTCTTTGTAGAAAACAGGAATCACAAAAGACTTTTTTCGCCCTGTTTGTTAATGAAATTACGAACACAGTTATACATTACCAAGTCAGACAATTTGAAATAATTATATAAGTTGCACCATGAATGGTAATTATGATGTCACTCTTGCAATAAGCCTCGACAAAGAGAACACGTATAATAAACCACTGATTAGCACTATGATTGCACATCATCCTGAGTATCTTGCTGAAAAGACCAGATTAGACCAGCATGAATTTCTAACATGATGATAATGGTTGAGCTGGTGGGAAGTTGGGAACACCATAATTTAAAACTTAAAGCATGTTGGTCACCAGGTATGTACAGTGTATCTTATTAAAGGCGGCTACCTGACTCAAAACAATTCTATTTTGGTTTGCATTGTCTGAACATTTCATCATCAAGTTCAAGGTCAACTGGAATTTTCTATTGAAAATATACAATTTGTGAAATGAATGTGTTTTTTTTTTTTTTAAGAAATACTTATTCAGCATTAAATTCATCAAAAGTGACACTAAAGACATTTATAATGTTACAAAAGATGTTACAAAGTGCTTTGTGTTCAAATAAAACTTTCTATTCATCAAAGAAAGAAAACTGAACAGAACTGTTTTCAACATTGATCATAATACAACATTTTCTTGAACACCAAATCAGCATATTAGAATGATTTGACATTGAAGACTGGAGTAATGATGCTGAAAATTCAGCTTTGCCATCACAGGAATAAATTACATTTTAAAATATATTAAAATGGAAAACAGTTATTTTAAATTGTAATAATATTTCACACTATTTTACACTATAGCGAGCATTTTTCTTCCAAAAACATGAACAAATTCTACCAGCCCCAGTGAATTTAGACCTCTGGCTTATTAAAACTGTCTCTGTATGAATAATGTGCTAACAGTCCGTACAAGTATTTCAATGCTTAGAAGAACAGAGAAAATGTAGGTTACACTTTATTTTAAGGTGACGTAGTTACATTGTACTTACTCAAATAAGCACTGATTAATATTAATTTACTACATATACTTACTATAGAGTTACGGATAGGGTCTGGGTTTGGTTTAGGGCATAGTTCGAATTACAGGGGGTATAAAGGGACAGAAATATCAGTTTTGGGGGGGTCAGATCATTTTTCTGATATTGTGAAAAAATATAATTACAGTTACAATACAAGTCAACTCCTATTTTCACTGTAGGAACATTTTAATGTAAAGCGATTTCAGACACCCCTATTGTGGACCGTACCATTTTTAACCACCGTGGGAGATAGAGAACGACTTCAACTTCTCAAGCAAGTGTCAACGTTAAATGACAAAACGCTAGTTTCATGAAGTATCATTCTTTTCAACATTCCTTATTTGTATATTCAAAAATATTTTAAATAATCTAATTTAATACAGTTATAATTTTTCAATGTAAATTATTTAATTTTATTGGTAACAGCCTAGTGTCTAATTATTTTAATTGAATATATTTATTAAAATGTAAGAATTTGAAATGAAAGATGGAGCATACATTTAATAAAATTAGGGGAAAATGCCCTTTATAAAGGTACAAAAAATTATTCTGAGTGTTTTCAAACAGTGATGTAATGAAACATTGACAATTTAAGCTTGAAGGGAGTAAAGCCTCTGTTTAGGCTATTAAGGAAATGTAATTTTGCCAAAAGAAGAAATAAATGTTCATTTTAAATCAGCCTACTTCAGTGTGATATGTTACCATATTATCATGCTTAACACTAAGAATTAGAATTATTGTAATGTGATGATCAGATGCAGATATCTAAATCAAAGAATATAGGCGGTTTGCGGGTGGATTATTTATTTTTAATAGTGGATTCGGGTGACTCAAAGTGCACCAGATTAATGAATTTATCTTTAAAATGTACAAAATTTTCTTCCGGGGGGGCATGCCCCCAGACCCCCCTAGAGATACCAAGCTCCACCAACAGAAAAATGTGGGAAACACATGTAAGGCTATATGATGGTCAACGAAAAATACATATTTAATTATCTTATTATTAAAATACATTATTATGATTTTACCACCTCCGCCTCATTTTGAGCCAGGAAAACCCCTGAAATAAGCAATAGGCTTCTTGTAAAGGTATTACTTTTACTAGTAATTAGAATGGTATTTCAGTGCACTTAACTTCTAACGTTTGGGAGTTGATCAAAACAGTTCTCTTTTGGATATATAATAACAATGAGATATTCTGTAGCCTACTGATTATCAGTTTTTCGCATGTTTAGACCTTGTATGTGTGTTGCACAACACATGTTGCACTTGGCGATCACGGTGGGGATTGATATGGTAGTGGACCATGATGGTCATAGAAGGAGTGAAGGAGCAGTACCCCCCAATTATGGTGGGGTAATTCGCACTCTGGTTTAGGGTTAGTTACTTGTAATTTTGCATAATTTACTGTTTTCCTAATAAGTACACGTAGTAACGTTAAAATAAAGTTGCCAAAATGTAATGAGGCTTTCTCATCAAACTGATGAGAAAAATCAGTTTGTTTACATTACTGGTTAACACCAAGATTTATACGCATTGTTAGTCTAAATCTTCATTGGCACAAAAAGCGCATACTTGTACTGCAATCAGGATTTGCCTTAGGAGAGAGCAGTTTAGGAAAACCACACATCTCAGGGGAAGAAATGTTTTTTCCTTTAGATAAAGAGGTTGATTCTGCAATAGTGGCACAGTTGTGTGAACCATTCTGAACATTTTGTCCCTCACTTCTCCACACAGCTTCAAATTTCAAAACCGGTTTTCATACAAATGGAATATTTATCAAATTGAGCAGTTTGGGCTTTAAACGCTCCATCTTTACAAATTGATAAAATGCAAATACAGAGGCAGAGAATGAAGGAAATTGTTGTATATTCCGGAGTTGGAGAGATGTTTATTGCTTTGGAGACTGAATACTAATCACTGTAATGCTGAGTACACATGCCACGCTCCATCCACTGCACAAATGACAAGAAAATAGACAGGACAAGACTACACACAGGATAATTACACCTGTGTGTGACTGTACTTTTGGTTCCTGATAACCATAATTACATAGAACCTCAAACAGCAAACACCTTCAAGAAAAGAAAGGTACAACGGTTTTCTGAGCCAGTGATTTTCAAAGATCAAACTGCTGCAAACCTTGATGATACAGATCAGTACATTTCCAACAATGATTTTGTCCAAATTGGTTTGATCTCTACTTCAAAGCATTGGTTGCACTATGCCTTCAGTTCAGGACCTTTACAGGTTTGCAAGAAGAGTGACATCTTTCAGTCTCTATACATTACAAGATGTATTTCAAAACCATCACAGAAAAGAAAAAAACAGTCACAACCAGCATAAAATCAGCTGCACTTTGATCATTAGAAATCTATTGAGTATATTCAGGATCATTTACATTCATTCAGACATCCAACAGCGCATGTGCGTTAAAACTGCGAGGAGGATTTTTCTTGAAACTCTCCCAAACAACATGTGGGGATGTAGGGGTTGCTTGATTTTTTTTAAAAAATTTGGCTTTCTGACCCCCAAGACTCAAGTAATCTCTGCAATTTTCCATCTGTGATCCTTGAAGAGTCTTTGGCCACTCAAACTTTCCTCCTCACCGTCCATTAAGACAATATAGACACATGTCCTCTTCCAGGCAGATTCGTAACATCTTTAGTTGATTGGAACTTCTTAATTATTGCCCTGATGGTCAAAATGGGGATTTTCAATTCTTTAGCTATTTTCTTACAGTCAGTTTCTATTTTGTGAAGCTCAACAATCTTTTGCTGCACATCAGAACTATATTCTTTGGTTTTACTCATTGTGATGGATGATTAAGGGAATTTGGCCTTTGTGTATTCGTCATATTTAAACTCCTGTGAAACAAGAAGTCATAGCTGGACAATTTCATGTTCCTAGTCACCCTGGTGTGCTAAATAAAGGTAAATATTAATGAGAATATACTTCAGAGATATTTTACTCATAAAAAATTCTAGGGGTGCCAATAATTGTGGCCGACGTGTTTTGGAGAAAAACGTTTATTTCAAAATGTGATTTACCCCCCAATTTCAATTCTTTTACTTCAATGAAAGGTTCGATTTTTGCGAATTTTTTGAATGAAAGATCAAAAGGATAAACAATGCAGGTTTATGTTTTTTACAACCATTTTTGATCATATTTTCCAGGGGTGCCATTAATTCTGTCCACCACTGTATATTATCTGTGTGTATCCCACACTGTATGGCATCTAGAACAAAGAAGCTGCTCTCAGAGTCAAATATATTATGAGTGTAAATTTGATTGGCCAATGAGCTTCATTCTGCATTTTGATTCTAACTGCATTGCTTTCTATTATGCTGCCTGAAGTCTTTGGAGCAATAAACAGCCATTTTGCAGGAGGCCTAAATCACTGGCCATAAAATCACATGAAATCACATTAAGTGAATGAGTGTATAATGGAAAAAAACACACATCTAGCCTGGCACTCTGAGAAACATGTGAAAAGAACATATATGCATTTAGATTTTTACATTTTCTGAAGAATCCGTCGTTATGCTAGGACGTTGCTGTGCAGTTGCTAAGGTGTTGAGTGGTTGCTAGGGTGTTATGGGTGGTTACTGGCCTATGTCAAGTTTATTTATATAACACTTTATAATACAGTGTTTCAAGTCAGCTTTACAGTGATAAACAGGAAAATTATTAAATTAAATTCAGCTCTGAGAAGACAGTCACATTTTCAAAGTGGCGATTCTGTATGAATTTGTACAATGTGATTCGTATGGAAATAAAAACAAAACAAAAACATAAGCATGAAGGTCCACCCCTAACCCCAGTCGTCAGTGGGGCTCACGCAGATTGTATGAAAACATATGAATGAGATTGTACTAACGCATATGAATTAACCACTAATTTTCCAAAATGTAAAATAGTTATGAATTGACATGAGAATATGGCACATCTCTCCTCAGTAAACTGCATGATTTGAGGTCAGGTATTCACACGAGTTATCAGCATGAACAGTGAGGGGACCAGTGACGCACCAAAGTTTAATACTTAAAATAGGGGCTTTGAAATATCTCAAGCAAGCGCCACTAATGATAGCAATAAAGACCTCTGAATTTTCAGTATCAAAGCAATCAGATCCTGTGGTCTGTATCCTGCCGGGCCAAATCTGCTCTTCATTGTACCGTTTAGCTCTGGTTTTTGTCTGCTTGAAAATGTATTAACAGAAAAAAACAAGAACAATGAAACTGAACTAAACTAGAGTGATTAAACACTATATGTCATGGGAAAAGTTTCTTCATCATATTTGAGAAACTCTGCTAAAGCCGGACAGGACAGATCCATCTGGGCCTCATCATTGCATGCGTATGGATTACAGTTTGGGGTTTGAGGAGGCATCAACTGCGCTCTGTTTTATATTGTACAGTGTGTACCTTACTGTCAATCACGTAATCCGTAGCCATGAGCCAGAACAAGCACACTCCACGCTCCTGTGTTCCTGCATTTTAGGGTGAAAATATTTGGTTTAACTTAGATTTTGAGATTTGTAACAGTTCGTAAAACCAAAACAAACAATGCATGAGTCAAGTATCAACATTCAGGGTAAGCAGATGTTTTTTGGATAAAATGGGTCAAATAAATAAATAAAAGAAATGAGACGTTCTCAAATTGGTTTTTAAAGATTGTTAATATGCTTTTGTTCAGCAAGGATGCATTAAATTAATCAAAAGTGACAGTAAAGATTATTACATTGTTGCAAAAGTTTTCTATTTTAAATAAATGCTGCTTTTTTTAACAAGTTTCCACAAAAATATGAACTCTTTTCAACACTGATAATAATAAGAGATGTATTTTGAGCACCGAAGCAGCATATTAGAATGATTTCTGAAGGATCATGAGACACTGAAAAGATGGAGTAATGATGCTGAAAATTAAGGAATAAATTACATTTTAAAAATATATTTCTGTATACGTTTCTGTTTACTGCCACCTTGGTGAGCATTAAAGACCTCTTTCAAAAACATTAAAAAAGCCCAAACTTTTGACTGTTAGTGTATCCGCCTTTTACAGGCTCACTTGTGTTTAACTGAATGCGCAAGGAGGAATGAGGAGAATTTGACCTTTCCAAATACATTTCACATTATCCATATCTTTACATCTTCATAATCCCGAAGGGTTCAAGTTGTGACTGTTGATAATGTACAGTAAAACCAGTCAGTAAAAACCAACAGAAGCATAAACTACCTGAAAAGGGAAACATTCGTGCTTGGAAAATCTTGTGAAACTCCCATGAGAAATGGTATTTGAGAAATGAGGTATCTCACTGAGTGTAATGCACAGATCTGAAGCTGAAACACATACTGTTCTTATTGGATTAAGCTTAAAGCCTGACAATGTGCGTGCATGCGCGTGTGTGTGTGCGCTCAACAGCGCATGAGAGCTGTGTTGACGTGCGAGTGAGCAGTAAAAGCAGTAGATGGTGTACACGTGCAGACTTTCACACCTGTGTACTTAAATCCACAATTACAATCATTCTTCCAGGGACAGGACAATCAGCGTCCATTTTTCTATAATGGATAGTAAATTTTAGCCCTCTCACACTTTCTCTCTTTCCGCACAATATAACAAAACCCAATGCCCCCTTGTAAATGCCAGTACAAGTCATATTCCCTGAATGAGAGCTGCAAGATTTTCACATTTGCAGAAAACATGTTTTCTTAATCAAAATCAGAATATTGTTACAGACTGCTCTTAGGTGACTCATACATACTCAGGAGATTTAATCCTTAATTTTGTGGTATAAAAAAAACAAAAAACAGTCCGAATATTCAGATTTATGTGATTTGAGGCTCTAAGTTTATCAGAAAACAAGTACATAGCCATTCCATAAATTAACAAAAACTCATTTGTGCATTTGTAATCATATTGCTTTCAATGTACAGTTTCTGTAGCAAAGCATTTATGTAACACAACTGTGCTATTAACCAGATGAAAGGTCAACAGTCTTTTGAATTTGTTGAGAGATGGAAAAATCAGTGTTTATGAGCAGCCAGTAGCATTTGCTCAGAGTGGACAGTCATCTCATCTGGCCATCTTAAGTGCTGTAATCTGTTTAAGATCCATAAACGTGTTTCAGGACGAGGAAACAACGTGACCTTTTGTAAATGCTCTCTGTAGCTGTAGGTAATACAGACATTTGTTTTCCAAAGAAGTGGGATTTAAAATAAATACATAAGTTAAAAAAAAGATTATATATATATATATATATATATATATATATATATATATGAAGAGTTCAGATGAAAAAGCCTCTAAGTGCCGTCTGAAATTTTCTTCTAGAATGATCATTTTTATCAAGCTCGTATATTTAAGTTCAGTAATTTCACTTAAATGGCATTGAAAATGACCTATTAATTGTCATTTAAGTGAAATTACTGAACTTAAATTTACGAGTTTGATAAAAATGATCATTCTAGAAGAAAATTTCAGATGGCACTTAGAGGCTTTTGCATCTGAACTCTTCATATATACACACAATTATATTTAGTTTTATATATTATTTATTTAATAAATAACAGATGTGTTCAACCAACATTTTTTATACAAAATATTTGTTTGTGTTTTAGGAAACCTGTTTGAAGATTTCATTATTTTTGCAGTTCTGATTATTGCCACTAGAGGGACAAAAAACACTGTTTCTGTTTTCTTTCTTGCCTTTTGTTTTTATGGAGAGACCATGTGTCCAGGAACGCCATCCGACTTTAATACCCACAGTATGATGCTTGAGAACCCAAAAGGTCAACAACAAAAAATTGGTCAGCAAGTAACCAAAACTCCCAGAGTCAATAATCCACAAAACTGGCCAGAGACCAGATGTGAAGCTGATCAGTGTCACCTGAACAAGTTGGCAAAAAATCTTACTTCACTTTCATTATTAAAAGCTTTTATGTTATGTGTAAGCAATCTGACATTGTACCCCATACCACAGGCCTCCAATTGGATTTCAGGCCACTTTTTTCCCAGTTTGTATTACAGAAACAATGAGATTTGAAACCATCCTCTTTATTTCCTCCCAAGTACCTCAAATTAAATCATACCGATCTAACTAGAGGCATTAAATCAATCTTCTTGGAGATTCATTAATTGAGATTTGCATCAGATATTTAGACAAGGCAGACTTCAAGAAGTGACAACACTTTCTCTCATCAGTTTAAATGTATTGGCAGACCCAAAATGAAGATGTGTGTATTTCTGTCAGGGTCTGACAGGAGTTACACAGTACATGTTCAGAATGTGGTAGATGTGAATAAATAATGCATAACAGCAAAAGAACATTGAGAGTCATACTGCACCAGATAAAAATGGAACGAGGAAAGATGAAGGAACGTATTTTGTTTTTGACATGTAAAAGCACCGGTGGTGCTTTAAAAGTTGATTGATTTTAGAAAGGGAGTTAAGTCTTATATATATTTATCACCTGTGCAGTTCAGGATAGAAAATACAATCAGTCGTGCTGATCTGACTTCTCCCTGCCTAGAACAGACTGTTCCTTGGAGTGTTCGAAAAGCCTTTCTATTGCACAAACAATTAACATCAGAAGAACTTTTGAAGGTGTTCTGGAAACATGTTTCTTCATTTGCATAACCTGATATACTGGTAGGCTACAGTATAGTGTGCACGGGTTGATAAGAGAAGAAATTCAAGGCCAAGCGCAGGTTGCTTCAGTTTATTGTATTTATATTTAAAGAACTATATGAAGAGTTCAGATGCAAAAGCCTCTAAATGCCATCTGAAATTTTCTTCTAGAATGATCATTTTTATCAAGCTTGTATATTTAAGTTCAGTAATTTCACTTAAATGACAATTAATAGGTCATTTTCATTGGTATTTAAGTGAAATTACTGAACTTAAATAAACAAGCTTGATAAAAATGATCATTCTAGAAGAAAATTTCAGATGGCATTTAGAGGCTTTTGCATCTGAACTCTTCATATATATATATATATAATAGATATATATCTTTCAATAGAAAGTTCAAAAGAACAGCACAGTTTAATGCTTCCTTGCTGAATAAAACTATTCATTTCTTTATATATATATATATATATAAGAAATGAATCAAAAAATCTTGAAAAAAAAAATTGTATCATGATTACCACAAAAATATCAAGCAGCACAACTGTTTTAAACATTCATAATTATAAAAAAAAAATTCTCGAGCATCAAATCATCAATAATTTCTGAAGGACAATGTGACACTGAAGACTAGAGTGATGATGCTAAAAATTCAGATTTGCCATCACAGGAATACATATGACCACATATGAATTTATGATACACATATACTCACACATACATACGTATATGTGCACACGACACATACAGTATATGGTTACATGCAATTCTTACTACCTCCAGATGTGGTTTGAATGATCAGATCTTTACACTTTTAAAGAGACATGATCAGGTCATAACACATTTACACCTGTATTTAGCCTATCCTAATGTGACCCTAAATATTGTAACTATAAAAATCCTATACCAAGAACATTCTCATTCAAGAATATTTACACAGGCATTGAAGGGCTGAGGATGAATTGCCCCATTTCAACAAGATACATAAATATCTTGAAGCTCTACAAAGGAGATGTCTTACAGGTTTTTGAGACCAGCAGGAGCCTGGGAAATACATCTTGGCAGATGAAGGCTTCACCACCAAAGGGAATTTCCAGTGGTAGAGGAATACTTATAAATGAATGTGCTGAGAATGCATAAAATAAACAGCCAAGATAATACTTTTGTGAACAGAGCTAAATCTATAAGACTAGATTAGAGTACATACAAAAAAGGAATACTCACAATCACCCATCATCATTGTGCAAACATAAAATGAAATGAGGATCAGAATCAGCCACTATATTTTCACTACCAAACATGGTTAATTTGTGTAAGTGAACCCTTTTATGTTCAGCATAAATTCAATCCGCAGTCAAATCATTCTTGATAAGTGTATAACAAATCCGTCTTGTCGCTGCCAAATGCCAGCGGGATTTTGGTCACGGTGGTCTGACTATTTACAATGTCGAAGAGATGTCAAAAGATCTGATCGCTATTCGTGTTTGGATTCAGGGCAAACTTTAAACTGTTTAAAAATTGTGTAAAACATCTTTGTCATCATCACGTTTGATTCTTGCAGTTTATCATGCAGATTGCCAAATGCCAGTTTGATGACTCACTCTGCCCGATGAGACATGTTTCACAAAGTCAATTAAAAGTGAGATGAAGCCAAACTTAGTTCAACAGAGGACATGTCTGGCAGCTCTTGGAGAAAAACTAGCAGTACAGTCAGCATGAAACTGTGATGAACTTTTCTTTCCCCCTATTGTGACGTATATCTGAGTGAAATGGTTTCTTGAACAAGAAAAAATGTAGGGCGGGACTTAATTTTGCCTATCGGGTATTGATCGTTGGATTGTTGTGGTCTGTTACTGCTGTGATGTCATGTGAGTGACAGGTTGCCCCGCCCTCACACAATTAAACATCATCAGAGAAGAGATGACACTGAAAGGGGGGGGGGGGGGGGGGGGTTTGATTAGATTTTGATGAATTTTAATGTGTATGTATGGATAAATCATTTATAATAAATACTGCAATATTCCATAAAAAAAATTTGAATTGTCCATTTTGATTTCATAGTAACAGCTAAATAAACTAGTTTCCATAAGGAGCTAAACTGTTCACAAAAAAATGTTGGTGAAGGATTTACTTTGTAACTTTTTATTCAGAAATTGCTATTAATTTTCACGAAGAATTACAAAGAAGTTACAAGAAACACTGAATTAAATGTGAATTTTTTAAAAAGCCCGAAATAGTATTTTCTTGTAAAACATACTCCGACTCCAATAATCTTTGATTTATTTACAAATCTTTTTTAGACAGTTTACAATATCTTGTGTCTTCTGGCATGGGAAGTAGTTAAATAAGGTTATGACACATTGCAGGAAACATTAATCAGCCTAATCAGCCTCTTAATCCATGTTGTGGGGTAGATTTTCCAATATTGCACACTTTTCCCAAAAGAAAAAGGGGGAACCCTGAATTTTTCTTCCCATACTATTTTGTACTCCTCCCATGCTCTTGTTAATCTTCTGGGATTAGCGTCCCACCCATTTCTTTGCTGAAAGACAGTCTCAACAACTAAATCTTTATCAAGTAATATGATTTACTGTAATACGATTGATATAGTCTCCAGTCAAACAAATGTGACTTTTTGAACTATGAAATAGAACTATGAAACAAAGCAACTATGAAATAGCACCCTGTTTATTTTTGCTTCAAAGCAGGAAAGGCAATCAATAAGAACAGCGTAGAAAGCCTTTACGTCTAAAACACAGCTACGATAAAGCCTGTGTTGTAACTGCTGGTTTGGTCATTTTAAAACTGACTTTTAAATCATGTTCTGCTCTGAATGATTGCTCCAAAATAGGTGCTATAGTGTTTGCAACTGTAATTCAGTACAAACCCATGGTGAGTTTGGGCCACCAAAGACTGTGTACACCATCAATTTAGTGCTGCCAACAATCCATTTATATTACTTTGTTATGTCATTTAGCACACACACACACAAACAGGAATTGCAATGACATTAGGTGGCATGAACAGGCAGGCATGTACCAATTTTATAAGGGGTACCAGTGGCAGCCAAGATAATGCAAAAAAATTATTATCATTATTGTTGTTAATATAAACCATGTAGTTGCCCGTATCAACAAATTTAGCTGGGTGACCAAGGTCAATTCCAGAATACATAGTAATTATGAACACATACAACACAAGCACACATACACTCATTAGTGTACTAGCACGGGATCAGTGAGGTGCAGAGCAAAATCATGTGCACCTTGGAGGCTGTTCGTCCTTTGTGCAGTAAAGATAACCTTGCATGCGCTCTGCAAATATACACGTGGTCATGTTTCTCTTCTCTGTAATTGGTCTCAGCTGCAGACTCTATCTTCCAAGATGTTCTGTTGTTAACAACTGGGGATGAATATTAATGAAGCGAAAATAATGTCCAGGGCTAATTTAAATGTTGTCATATGCAACATAACATAGTTTATTTATAAATTAGCATTTTTGCATAGGATGTGTAAGTCTTACAGCAATTGATTTATTCCGGAGGGGGCATGCTAACAAAAATGCGTACAGACTGTTAATTAGTCAATTTTCAACTTCTCTGGCAAGGTAAAAATATATTTCAAAACATGGGAATAGCCTTACAGCTTTCTAGTTTAGAAATGTGCAAACATTTTGAGATGTCAATACAAGTCAACACCATTGTGACTAAAAGTTTGCTATAAGTATTTCCTACTCGAGCAAGACCGTATTACTTTAAGTATTACGCCCCGACTCTAGGGGAATATAAAAACACTAAAGAGGCGTAATAAATAATGTTGGGTTGTGGAAATGGAATCCCAGCAACGAATCACTCCGGTCGATAATCAAACACATACACAAAATCTAAGCAGAAAAAGTCAAACATTTATTAAAGAATAACAAGTGAAATAAAGAGCATCTCTTCAGGGTGTCCCAAAGGCCAAAATAACAAACAAAACAATCTAAAAAATAAAATAAAAAAAGAGGAGAAAATTAATAACCTAATCCAATAACAAAGGAAAATACATTTAACTTACCTAACTCCCTGCCAAAGACAGAGCTCAAACTAATTCAAAATAAACAAGACAGCTGGACGCCCCTACGCTCCACACTTTTTAGGACATGTTGCTTATGTTACAAAAGGTTGCACGTTCACTTGAACTAGTTAACATAATTAATACATTCAAATTTGATCATCGGCCGGAGGAGGGATACCGGAGCTCTCAACCCGAGTACGGACTAACCAACAATGAGCTCCCAGACGAGTTCCAGCAGCGTCTTTATAAAGGCCACGCCCCGATTGGGCAACCAATGGCTTTCTTACAGTCCATCATTGGATAACCTGTTTGAAATTAGACGAAACAAGGAAGAGAAGAAGAACACTGAGGGTGTTTCTCAATATGCGTTCTTCAGCGATCTTGCGTCCTTGTGTTCTCGTTTTACGTCATCATTAACCGTCGAAGTTCAGACCCAATTCTCAAGAACGCAAGTACAGAGGACGCATGAAAGAACCCGGATGTGTTCTTGATACCGAGGATGCATCGAATGCAGACTTGAGCTAGTACTCGCCTGGTGTCCCAGAAGTCATTGCGGCCGGTTCCGAGTTCGTTCTTCCAAGGAAGCTTGGCAAGACCGGTCTCCACGAGAACACAAGTCCGTTCTCTGCGTTCTTGGAATTGAGAAACAGCCTGAAAAAAATTGAAAAACAATAGGCTACATAAACAGGTCGTAACACAGGCCTATTCAATAGTAGCAGACTGGGAGTGATCTTAGATGGCAACATTCCCAGTCCATTATGGGTGTTGAAGTTCTCTAGCCTAGAAATCTAGACGCAGACAGGGTAGTCTAGCAACTCTCCGTTGACTTTCGAGCTGTAAAAACCTAAATTGGGTCAGGCCAATCACATCGTGTATAGAGTAGGCGGGGCGGGCTTAACATAATGACGACAGAGTTGCGATGGTTCCCTGCTACTTGAAAACAAAGAATGGCTGCAGCTGCTGGAGAACAGTCTTTCGAATCGGCTTTGGCCGCGACTCTGGAGGACTAGGAGTTAAGTTTTTCTTTGAGAAAAGAGCAAAGAACGGCACTTAAGTCATTCTTAAAAAAGGAAGATGTGTTCGTAGTTTTGCCGGCCAGATTCAAACGTTGAATCTATCAACTAACGTTAGCTCCGCTGTTGGGAAAACGCTCTGGTTGGTTGAAGCGCTGTCCTATTGCGTGCAGAGTGAATTTGAAAGACAGCCGTTTATCCCGCCCCTCGGATTGAGCCGTGTCTATGGTGAGTTGCCAGACCTAACATCTTGATGTAGGTCTGGCTTGCCAGGCTAGAAGTTCTCTTTAAAAAAATAAAAAAAACGTTATTTTTCAACTTCAAAATGTTCACCTTTCTACTGCATTGGCAGCCAGGTTTTATTTATTTTTTAAAAGCCCATTTTGCCAGCAATGAATTACCCCTTCAAAAGTCTTTAAAACCCTATTGAACGTCCTCTGTTACTACCCTGAAAATAATAATGATAATTAAGTGAACTCACACATTCAATCTTTTAAAGTGGGGAATTTGCCAGTAAATGTGGCTCTTTGGAATTTCTACATTTGACAGTGTAGATTCACAATCTTTTTTTCATTCATGCGTTTTTGCCAATTGGATGCATCAAGTATTTAAATTAATTTACTCTGGGGTTCATGTATTAATGGCATTTGCAATTACTAATAGCAGTAGAATAGATCATTTGTCTTATCATAGAAATACCTCTTTCTCTCCGGATATATTTTTCTCCTTTCTCCTATACTCTCTCCTTCAACACGATTTCTCATTTGTAAGTCGCTTTGGATAAAAGCGTCTGCTAAATGAAATGTAAATATATAGAAATTATATAAAAACTGTTACCATTAGGATGCAAATGATGCCGTCTTACGGTTATCACTCAAAGCCTCAAAGTCGTGATGCATTGCTCTGGTTTGAGGCGTTGTGTGATAAAGTATGTGTATGTACAGATACATAATGCTTTGTTTCAAATCTAGCTGTGATGATACATGACATTATTACTGACATTGCCTAAACTCAAGATCTTTATATTAGCAAACTCAAGATCTTCATATTTGTGAGCATGCTAATATATTTAGGCTTGCTAATGTAGTTACCAAGGAATAGAGCGATAAGATGAAAAATAGCATTTTTGCAGACATATAATTAGACTTTTTATCTCAGCAGACAAACATACACTTAGAGATATGTGTATATCAGCACATTTGTATGTAAGCTACTGTTGTAAATTAAACTAAAGAGGTCAGACACATTAAGATGCCTTAACATATTTCCATTAGGCTCAAAAAACACACAATTACTTAAGCATAACAAATTAATCATTCATTTAATGCTTGAAGGTCTTGCTAATGACTATATTATATACAGTTAAGTATAGTAAATTGGATAACAAGTTAAATAACCACAAAATTAACAAATGCAAGAGTGTATCAGATACCACAGCAGTCAAAAATGCAGGTCATTAACAGCTTATACCGAAGAGGTGAAGCGCCATCGGGTCTTAAATGTAAATTACCTTACAGAGAATATTACTTAAATAATTCATGGCCACAGAATAGCTAAACGATGTATCTTCACGGTCATTATTCACTTGTCTGAATATCAATCGGCCATCTTCCACTTCCAATGTGTTTGTCTCTTCTGTCAAAGCAGTCTTACTGAGGCAATTCTTCAAAAACTTTGAAGATAAAAAGATCTTAAGATAATTTTCAAAAATTGCCTGGGCAATGAAATACCTATCACACTTTTTCTTCACTAGATAACTTAGCAAAATATTGCGGACTTTATGCAAATTATGCATTGTTGAAATGCTGAATTATGATACATGTCATTATGCATTTGCTGTCTCACATAATTTATCTACCTTATTATCTCAGCATCTTAAGTCAGAAAATTCGGGCTTAACTAAGGAATAGTTCACAAAAAAATCCTAAAAATCCAATCTTGTTGCAAGAGGGTTTATCAAGATATGGTTAAAAACTAATGTTTAATACCCTAATTGGTTATTTGTTTACATTATATTTAAGTATTCAGTGAAACCAATTAACAAGTACAAGCAGTGTCCTAGATTTTTTATGAAACACTCATCTCCCATTTGCAGGTTTCAAATACAAAAGTGCTATATAATGGACATGGGTCTGTCATTTCATTCATTTAGCATTGAAACAGCAGGGAACTTACTCGCTCAATCATTCACATACAAGAAAAGAACCCTACTCAACACAAATGGAAGTGGCTTCCGAATGCTAATGTAGCACTCGTCTTTCATTTTCACCTGTAATTTAGCATCTAATGCATGTCACATGAAGAAATCTCCACATGAAGCCACAAAAGCTCTTCATTCAAAAGGTAAGGCGCAGCTTGCTTTGTTTTAAAGCTCATTTAAGGGCAGGTTTCCGTATGTGACAACCTCAGAATAGTGTGACCTCACGTGCCAATATTGGGGCATGTTGTCACAAAAAGCCATTTTTCTTTTTTGAGCAATAATAAAGAAGAGTTTTTTGCAGCCAAAATTTTGAAGGTTTTCATCAACACCATAAAAACTGAAATGTTATGACATTCAGTGTTCTGATAAATAAAATGTGGTCTTTGGCAGCTTTTAAAACCATTTACATAATCATTGTGAATACATCACATTTTGATCTCAGTCATGTTTCTTACAGGTAAATGAATTTCTGTATTATATCTGCTCTTTAATGGTTGTATTTTGTTTTCCCATGATTCAGAAGAGAATGCTCTTTTCCTTCTCTGGCAATGCCACAGATTTTAACCTGAGACTTGAGTGTTCAACAATCATCTTCAAATGTCAAGGGCCTTTCTTTCCTCCTCCGCAAATCCTCTGCGTCATGCATTACCTTCAGTCACATTGTCAAAGTGTGACTTATATGTCATTCTAAAGCACTTCTCAATAATATGCGCATTTCCAACCTATATTGTTCTACTGTTGACTTGACATTTTTAAGGACAATACCTCAAATGGATACCACTGTGACCACAAAAACCTCAAGGAATCTTCAAATTGGGTCATGTCGATTGATGTCATGGAAATTGTGCAGGCTCAGATTTAACCACACCTACAAACTTTCTTTTATATGGATACATTGAAATTACTTTCAAGAATTAATCTGCGTCTATCATACAAGCATTTAGTATCACAATGATTCAGCTAATCCTGATCTGCATTATCAGCTGCAAGTGTCTGAACATGTTTGGAGTGTGAGGTCATCATCAACCTGCTCGACTCCCTCATACTCCCAGCTCCGCATTTTATCAAAAGAAATAACATATTGAGAATATAAAAGTCTGCCGTTTTCATTCATTACATATTAAAACAACCGATCATTTATCAAATTTAATTAAAATGATCACAAGCATACACACAAAACACAAGGGATCCATTGCAATGATAAATTCTTACCTCAGTTTATTGCAATCATTTGTCTTTGTAAATATGGAGATATGTATGACACAGGACGGTTTTAAATGTGGATTAATGTAACGCAACTGATAAAAGTGCAATGCAATTTTTACGTTAACTCATTGGAATAACCCATTTCAAAGATCTAAGTCTCAAAATTGAATTACAATGGTCAGAGAGTTGTCAATATTGCAGGTTAAAATCAAAAATATAAAAATAATATATTTTTTTAATAAACTAGACAAAAAAACAATTATGCAGCATGAGACAAAGTTTGTAATAAGGAATTTCTCAGTACACAATATATGTAATTCAATGTTTATTTGTTCACAAATTTTAATTGATTAACAGCCCTACAAGCCAAAGCATTCTAACTATACCTCGTAATCGGAGTAATAAAGAGCCCGCTTCATCAAACACTGAATGTCATGATTACCCGTCTGCTATTCACTTAAACCATGCACATCAAGCTGCATTCTAGATTTCAAATCCTGTTTTAGGTGGATTTGGGCTCAGAAACGTGTTCATGACTTATGATGTGGAGATCAAACGAGAAGTTTGTGTGGTATAAACCACGGTAAACTGAGCAAAGAGAGACTTCGCTTGATCTTAGAGGTCGGCGCTTGCACCGTATATCCAAATTAATTTCAGTACTTGATCTTATAACATGCTGCTTCATTGGTGCATAAAGGTAATCGAGTCAAATTGTTCCGAAGGAATGAAGACATTCATATGGAAGATTTAATGAGCCAGGAAATCATGGAGCTCAGACAGCTGGACCCTTACATGGTGGTCAAGGCCTTGGTACAGTTTATCACTACTGTAATTGTCTTTTGAGCTGGAGCAGCAGCTGAGCAGAAATAATTCTCTATTGTCTGGAAATAATGTTTGGTTAAGGTTAACAGAGCTTTCGTAGTCATTTCAGAGTGAATACTGGGCATCCTAAAAGAGCAAAGGGAAAATGAAACAAAACAACTGATTGTTATCTACAGCAAACATATGTAATCACTTCAAAGTGATTTATTTAGCTATGAGCCAGTTCAGCAGATTTAGGCTAAGATAAGTAGCCTAGTTCCTAAAACAGACAAAGCTTGCCTTGATTGAGACTTTTCATCTGGGTTTGGTTAGTCTTCCCATCCCTGTAGTGTGTAAAACCCAGAACTGAATCATGTTCTGCTTTATTATTCCTTATTAATTAAACAAGAGCTGTGACATCGAATGCAGTCGGTAAAAAAAAAAAAAAGTCCATGTAAGCTGAACTGGTAAAACATACAATAAAATATATGCAATTTATAAATTGCTTGTCAATAAATTATTTTGTCAGGAAACAAGGATAAAGAATTGAGAAAGATGCTTTCTGTGCACATGCAGTAATGGTACAGACAGTTCTGACATCTACCAGCAGGGGCTGATTGAACCACGCTTGACGTCTTGAATCTCAATCATTTCTTGCCCTCTCAATAGACCTTAGGGCTTTTCACACTTCGCTTTTAACCCCGGGTAAAGGAACACTTCACACTTGTAATTTAGAAGCAAACCCCATGGCTTCTCCGACTCCAGCAACTTAGATTTTTCTTAATGATATTTAGCGCCAGTTTATCAGGAAATGACGATTTTGTTCTCTTCAGGAACACTGTGCTTTATTCTCGTGTGAAATTCAGTGAAATTCAGCTTGGTAAAGAGTGATGAAGTTGAGTATTTGAGTAGTTGAGAATGAGTATTTATTATCCCCATTTTGCTTTTGAGCAAGCCACTTAAAGTAGGTTTACTTAAAGAAGAGCAATTAGTTTGTTTGGAATGAAAAGCATCTGCTAAATGTCATGTAACTAAGTTGAAGAAAAGGTCGCAGCTTCTGATAGATTTATAATTGGAGCCCCACATGGTTCGATAGAGGCCGAAACGCGTAATTCACTTCCTACTCAGCCGGTTTGTGTTTAATTAGCTTATTCTAGTTTGTCCACATGGGAAGTCATTTGTCTTGGTGCCATGGCTTCTTTAAAAGTAATGGCTTTATTCTTGTGACATGGTGACATGACTTGAATCACAATCACAACGCAAAGATCAGATCTAAAGATCAGATGTCAAATCCAGTGATTTTTGTTCTTCAGCAAAAGGGCTGTCCATGGGCACATTGTCGGAGGCTGAGAATAAACTACACAGTCCTATTTCAGTTTGGTTAAAACATTTTTTTTATATATAAACATGTTTACATGTCACAAGCACAAGCATAAATATATATATATATATATATAAAATATACATATATATTATAACTGTCCCAGCTATTTAGAACTGATGAGTTATAAGAAAAAAGGGGGGATCATATTTGCAAAACAAGACCTGTGAAGGATATAACGTTTTTCAAGAAATCAAACAAAAAAGTAGTGGAAATAAACACTCAAAAGAGCATAAACTCTTTTTAAACATGTATTGAAGTATAGACACAAGCATGTGCCAAACAATCATCAGCCAAATAAACTGTCCAAATCAAAACTGTAGGTGAGCAAAAGAGGATACTGAGTCAATGTCATTTCCCACAGGATGAGACTAGACTTGGTCATTAGTCTTTAAATGGTCGCATAATGTCTTTCTTTGGATAAGGGCACTTCTGCCTCCAAAGACAGTCAATGAAATTGTTCTCCTGGTAAGTAGTCCAGCAGAATCATAATAGCACAAAAAATCCTCTACAAGAAAAAGAAATACAACAAATCAACTCATCCATAAACAAACAAACAAACAAACTATTTACAAGAAACAGGTCTCCACCTAAATCAAAGATATTCCAAAAATCAAAACATGATATAACAGCACTTACATTTGGGCAGCAAACAATAAGTTTCCCAAGTCAGGATTTTCCACGACAGCAGTGAACAGGTGAAGGTGTGCTGTGGTATAATTTTCCTTCTACTACTTCCCCTTTTAACTCTAAACATGGGGTCCTATTAGTGACACCTAGTGGCTAGGATGAACATACCCCAAGAAAAAGATAGCCTGCCTTGTAATAGGCTGTGACTGTTACATATTCCCCCCCTCAATTAGAAAGATTATCAACAGTTCCATAGAAAGGCTTCAAATTTTGTACATGAAATGTATCAACATGATTGGGATCATCTAAAAATGACACAGAACAATTAACAGGACCAAGACATTTCTCAATCTTAGCAGGACCTTTCCATTTCACAGCAAGTTTAGCCATAAATCCCTCACTAGCTCGTGACAAAGGATGAGTGCGAACCCAAACCAAATCCCCAATCTGGTAACTCACAGGTCTTCTCCGACGGTCGTAATACCTTCTCTGTTTTGCCTGAGCTCGCTCCACGTTCCTTTGCACAGTTATTATCAAGTCCTTCTGTCTCTCTAACACTGGGTACGCAGGACTGTCTGGATCTGAATGTCTTTGAATGGCTCTTTCTAGAGGTCCTTTCAATTTCCTGCCCAGTGCGACTTCAGCTGGAGTGAATCCTGTGCTTTCCTGCCAAGCTGTGTTTATGGCAAAACGGAACTCCACCAACCATCTGTCCCAATGCCGGTGGTGATCTTGAACATAGGATGAGATCATAGTCTTAAGAGTACGGTTGACTCTTTCAGTGAGGTTAGTTTGAGGGTGTGCTGTGGTAGTCAATTTTTGGACGACACTCCATTGCTTACAAACTAGCCGCAGGAGTTGGGAAGTGAACTGGGTTCCTCGATCGGATACCAAATACATTGGAGTCCCCCACCTGGTGAAGATTTCTTCTACCAAGATACGAGCGATTTGAGGTGTTTTGGCCACACGCAGAGGGAACAACTCTACCCACTTTGAACAGTAGTCCACTACCACAAGGAGATGCTCATTTCGTTTAGAACTCCTAGGAAATGGGCCCATGAGGTCGATCCCCAACATATGTCCGGGTTCCACCACAGGAGTCGACTGCATATGACCGGCTAACTTGGAAATGGAGGGTTTGTATTGCTGACAGATCTGACATTCTTTACAATACTTCCAGACGTCTGAGCGTAAGGTAGGCCAATAACAGATATCTACTAACCTCAGCAGAGTCTTAAGTCTACCAAGATGGCCACTTAACGGGTTGTCGTGCGCATACTTGAGGAAGTCCTTTCGCAGGCTAGCAGGAATGACTAGTTGTAACTTGGGCCCTTTCTGTCCATCTGGCATACTGCGGAAAAGAAAGCCACTTTAACAGGTAATGTATACGAAATGGATTGGGATCTGTGAGTGACCTGGCTTGGTTCATGAGTTCTTGCATATCTGGGTCATCGTTTTGGGATTTGGCAATGTCAGACCATTCTATCGGGAAACTGGAAAAAGTGGTAGATGAGTCCTGTGATTTGACATGGGCCAATAGAGAAAGTGAAGAGACATCCAAGTGACTACGTGAGAGGGTATCGGGCACAATGTTGCACTGACCTTTTCGATATTTGACACTGAAGTCAAATTCTTGTAGTCGGATGGCCCATCGAGTCAATCTGGAAGACGGCTTTGGGTGATTAAACACCCACGTGAGAGCTGCATGATCAGTGATGATTTCAAAAGGTCTACCTTCAAGATAGGGCCTCCATTTCTCAATGGCCCATATGACGGCACAACACTCCTTCTCTGAAACTGAATAGGACTTCTCAGCTCCTTGTAGCAAGCGTGAAGCACAGGCTATTACATGTTCTGATCCGTCTAACTCTTGTGTTAGGACAGCTCCTAAGCCCACGTCACTAGCATCAGTCTGGACTTTGAAAGGTTTTGTCAAATCAGGGGCCATCAAGACAGGTGCTTTGGTCAGATCTTGTTTGATCAATTCAAAAGATTTCTGACATTCCTCAGTCCAAGACCATGTTGCTCCTTTTCTCTTTAAAGCATGCAGTGGTGCAGCCTTCTCAGAAAACTTATTAATAAATCTTTGGTACCATCCTGCAAGACCTAGGAACCGTTGTACCTCCTTCAAACCTTGAGGGACGGGGAATTTAGTAACAGCTTCCACCTTTGCAGGGTCTGTTTGTATTCCTTCACTAGATACCACATGTCCTAAAAACAGCAAAGACTTTTGCATGAGGTTGCACTTCTGGAGATTGACAGTGAGCCCTGCTTTGTAGAGACAATGAAATATTGCTTGCAGGTGTGTCAAATGCTCTTCTTCCGTCTTCGAGTACACCACAATGTCATCAATGTACACAAAACAACTCTTCCCCCTAAAATCCTTCAGCACTATCTCCATCAATCGTTGAAATGAAGCAGCAGCATTTTTGAGGCCAAAAGGTAAACGAAGAAATTCAAATAGGCCAGATGATGTGACAAAAGCAGTCTTGGAGATACTGTCAGGTTCCATTTCCACCTGCCAATACCCACTTTTTAGATCTAGGGTACTGAAGATTCCTGCTCCATGGAGAGACTCAAGAATATCCTGTATTTGTGGCATAGGGTACGCATCCAGAAAAGTCTTTGAGTTCAGCCCTCTAAAGTCAACACAGAATCTTTGTCCACCTCCTTTCTTGGGTACTAGGACAATTGGAGCAGCCCAGGGAGACGTCGAGGGTCGAATAATTTTCTTATCAAGCATCCCCTTTATCTCCTGATCGACGAAAAGCTGTTTTTCAGGAGATACTCTGTAGGCTTTCCGGCGGATGGGTACTTCATTAGTGGTTATGATGCGATGTTTCACTATATTGGTGTGCCCAATTTCATTGGTGCACACTGTGGGCCATTCTTTCATGAGCTGTTCAAGTTGTGACTTCAATCCTGAAGATGTGTCTGCATTGTCCACTAGTTGATGGATAAGAGAGCGGGTTTCAGATGACTCTTCTGGTATGGGTAAGGCTAGATAGAATGACAACAAAGCATTGGGAGAATGGACAGGGGTGAATGAAAATACTTCTTTTTGGCATCCATTTGTGGCAGGCAGTATATATTGGACTTTATGAAAATCCAGACAAATTCCAGATGACATTAGAAAATCCATTCCTAAAATTATAGGCACAGAAAGATCAACATCCCTCATTATATACAAGGACAGTGCAAATTTTCTCTGCTGTATCTCACCATCACATCTCCACAAACCCAAGGCACTCAACACTTGACCATTGGCCTGTTGGAAAGTCTGTCCACGGCTAGAATCCAACTGTTCTCTATGCTTCAACTGATTCCAACAAGATTCTTGCATTAGAGTCAGTGAACTCCCTGTGTCGATCATGGCCTGGAAATATCTTCCACGGATCACCATCGGTAGGGTCACCACCGTCAAATTGATCTGAGCAGGGGTGGGAACAGGTTGAATAACACGTGTGTTTGAGGGATATGACTTTGTGGGAATGTCTCTCTCAGTTTGGGTTTTCCGTTTCTGTAAATCTGCATTGGCCTGACTCCAATATTTCTTGGCTTCCTCCAGATCTCTTTCAATTTGAGTTCCAATCCGCACCAACTCACCTACTTCCTTGACTGTTCCTCTCAGAAGACTGGCGAGGCGAGGGTTGCAATTTCTTAAAATGGACTGCACAATTTCTTTCTCTGTCATCTCCTTTTTCCACCGTAAACACAGGGCTCTGTAATGGTAGGCGAAATCACGTATAGACTCTTTGGGACCTTGCTTCCTCTCCAACAACCGTTTAGCAGCTTCGGTTTCATAGTCGTCATTTAAGAAAGCTTGACGAAAAGTTTGCTTGAACTGGTTCCATGTGGAGATGAATCGTCGTTCTGCTAGCCACCAATCCTTAGCCGTCCCCTTCAAAACTGAGGTGAGAGAAGCTAAAATTTCACAATCCGTGAGAGGTCTAAGAGCAAGATAATCTTCACAATGTTCAATAAATGAAATGGGATCATTTTCTTCATCAGAGCCGAACTGTGGAACTCTAACAGGAGGACGATATTGAGAAACATGACCACTATCTGTGTTAGTAGGTACATGAGGTTGAATTTGAGTACTGAATTGTCTGTGGTGTGGTAAGGTAGAAGTAACCATTGGAGGCACAATAGGAGTAGATAAAAAAGGAGCTTGAGATTTTAGTTTGGCTTCAATTTGCATATCTCTCCTCTTCAAACAATCCACTACTGACTTGCCCAAATCCTGAATACTCAACTCAAGAGTGTTTTTGACTCTCTCACACTCTCGTTCTATTTTATAGGTTAATCTCTCCTCCAAAAACCGGCATTGATCCTTAAACTCTTCATTTTGGCAACATAAATTCACTTTCTGCACACAGTCATGAAGGTCTTCTTCCAGGGTTGTAATGCGACGTGTTATCTCATCCATTGACTGAGCCGAGAATGGAGGATCAAATACATCAGGAGGTGGTGGTGGAGGAAGTGGATTATCCAGTGGGGTCTCAGAGTCATTGTCATCTTCGGAGTTGATGTACAGTTCACTGAAAGTAGTAATTAGCTCTCGTACAGGCTGTGGATCTCTTCGTGTGACAAAAGATCCAGCTGTGAAATCTGGATTGAGTTCTCGTGCAGGTTTTGGATCTCTTCGTGTGACAAAAGGTCCAGCTGTGAAATCTGAATTGAGCTCACACTCATCCCCCATAAGATCTGAACAGACTGACATTTTACAGCATAATTTCAAAAAAAAAAAATATACAAAAGATTCTTGAAATTCTTAAATTGCAAAAAAGTCCCTGTTCGGGCGCCACTCTATAACTGTCCCAGCTATTTAGAACTGATGAGTTATAAGAAAAAAGGGGGGATCATATTTGCAAAACAAGACCTGTGAAGGATATAACGTTTTTCAAGAAATCAAACAAAAAAGTAGTGGAAATAAACACTCAAAAGAGCATAAACTCTTTTTAAACATGTATTGAAGTATAGACACAAGCATGTGCCAAACAATCATCAGCCAAATAAACTGTCCAAATCAAAACTGTAGGTGAGCAAAAGAGGATACTGAGTCAATGTCATTTCCCACAGGATGAGACTAGACTTGGTCATTAGTCTTTAAATGGTCGCATAATGTCTTTCTTTGGATAAGGGCACTTCTGCCTCCAAAGACAGTCAATGAAATTGTTCTCCTGGTAAGTAGTCCAGCAGAATCATAATAGCACAAAAAATCCTCTACAAGAAAAAGAAATACAACAAATCAACTCATCCATAAACAAACAAACAAACTATTTACAAGAAACAGGTCTCCACCTAAATCAAAGATATTCCAAAAATCAAAACATGATATAACAGCACTTACATTTGGGCAGCAAACAATAAGTTTCCCAAGTCAGGATTTTCCACGACAGCAGTGAACAGGTGAAGGTGTGCTGTGGTATAATTTTCCTTCTACTACTTCCCCTTTTAACTCTAAACATGGGGTCCTATTAGTGACACCTAGTGGCTAGGATGAACATACCCCAAGAAAAAGATAGCCTGCCTTGTAATAGGCTGTGACTGTTACAATATATAGTTTTTACTTCAGAATTCACTTCTGACTACACTTTTCAGTGAAAAGTAAAAACTTTTCCCTGACAAACACATTATGAGAAACACTGGAGGGAATATTTCAACTAAATATCATCCATCCATCTGTGTCTGTTAAAAGTATAAAGACTGTACTTGAAATAAATGATGTTTTATAAAAGTTCGGGATGAGCACATTCAGATAATTAACCTGATTAACGTGAGAGGAGCTGCTTTGTCTGTTTCACCAAAAAGAGTGTGATTAACAGAAAAAAAAAAATTTGGTTTGAAACATTTTGCTGTTCTCAGAGGGTGTTCACACTTAGTTGTAGTTTTCTCTAGGATATTTTGGTCCGGACCAAAAGAGAAAATGATACATATAGTCCTAGTACACTTAGCCTTTACACTGTTGTTTTTAAGACTGAACCTAAAGATACAAAAAAAGGCTTTTATGACGTATATTTTGCGACAGAACTTACCGAACATCCAAAACAATGCTGTGTGTTGTAGAGCTAAACATGCTAATTGTATGTATGATGGTATTTTAGCTGAGAACTCACAAAGAGCTTATAAAATGTGTAACGGAGTTAAAACAGCGGCAGGAATCCCTCCTTTGCACACAACCCAAGTTCTGCTGCAAGGAAACGGCAGTTCAGACGCCTGTACCGAACTGTATTGGGCAATGTAGCTCCTATGACGAGAAAAATTATGTATGCCCATGTTGCTCTCATATTTCAGTCCCGCACCAAAACTACACCGGAGTTTGTTTGGAAGTGGACCAATACCCATCTTTTCAGCAGTCTCGGTCAGCTTGTTTGGTCTGCACCAGGGTTGGATGGCAGCGTTCACACTTATTCAAATGAACTGCACTAACAGAGCAATCACACCAGGGCACGAACCAAACCTGGCACGTGTACACACACCCTCAGTCCGCTTGTTTGGTGTGCACCAGGGTTCAGTTGGCAGCATTCATAACATGAATTGCAATAGACGAATTAATCGACATAGCAATTGCACCAGAGTTCGTATAAGGGTGTGTTCACACTTGTAGTTCGGTTTGCTTGGTTCGTTTGGTCTGGACCAAAAAAACAATGAACATTTAGTCCTTGTCCGTTTAGCGTTCACATTGGCATTTTTAATACCGAACCTAAAGGCATTTATTGTATGTGCTTAGCCTAGTATTTTTTGACCAGCTAAGAACTCGTGAAGAGCTTATAAAATGTGTAAAAGAGTCAAAACAGCGGCAGGAATCCCTCCGTCACACACACAAATGAATATCTGCTGTGAGCAGATATTGTATTGTATTGGACAACATCACGACTATGACAAGAGAAAGGTATGCTTGAGCACTTTGTCCTTTTAGAGTCGCATCTTGTGACATCACGTCCTGTTTTTGGTGCGTTTGTTTGGTGCGCACCAAACGCACCAGAGATCGGTTTAATCGAACCAAACATGCCAAGTGTGAACACCCAAAGAAATATTTTTATCAGTTTTCATAATCTGTATTATATCATAAAATAGATGAGAAACTTGTAGCAATAGTCTCACTATCATTGTTGAATAATCTTTCAAATCCTTAATTCCTTAAACGTATTTCAAAGTTAGAATGGCCTGAAACTTTATAATCTGGTCCATAACCCAGTTTTTGATTTACTGCAAATAAGGGATTGCCTTATTATATGTAAGTACATACATGTATATAAACATGGCCAAAACATTTTTAGATGTTTATTATGCTCTATCACATTCTTGCACAAACCACCAACCTTTCCAATGATCATTCCCATCCCAACACCCTATTCCCTCCATATCAAATTGAGATGGCATGACTCTATTTAGACACACTTTGTGTGCACAAAGATTTGTTTTAAATAAACTGTAGGGCTTTCCCTTCCAGCTAAGCTCTCCTCAGAGTTGATTTTGATCCTTCTTGCACCACTGCTGAGGTGAAGACCCATAGATCTGACTACAGCTTTCACGCTTCATTTTATAATTCATTTTCATGAGATTTCAATGTCTTTGTCTGCTTTTCAAAGCTTAGCATACAAAATTGAAAACTGTGGAAGACTCTAGCCACAAATTACACAACACTCACATTTTAGAAGCGTATATGGTTTGTTAGAAGAAGTAAGAACTGAGAGGTGAAGTCACGACAAGCATACTTTGTACACATTGCATGTATTGTCCTCCACATATATGCATGACTAAAATAAAAAAAACAGACCATCCGGGGTACATTTGAAGAAGTTTAAACCTACTGGAAAATTGGTTATGGGAAACTAGCAGGCAGTGGTTTTCTCATGGGAAGACGATGATGGGCTGTTTTCATCTGGATGAGAGAAAGATTAAAATATTTGGCAGAGTTTGCTTCCTTGTTGTCAGACATATGAAGTCTGAATTCTAAATGTTTTAGGATTCACAAAAGGTCAAATCTGAACCGGTTTTGGTTCAAAGACAACAATGGAACAAAAAAGTACAATGGTATTATCTCTTTTTGAGTTTTAATATTCACAGACAATAGTCCATAGCTCGATTTGATTTACTGTACAGTCCAACATTTGACATCTGAAACCAGTGTATACTGGATGCACTAGTATACTGCCCAGCACTACCTGTTGCTTATAGTGAATTGATGTTAAATGTAATAGCAGTGTTGGCCATTCTTCCGATCATAGGGTCTATGGGCAGGTAAATGTATAGGCTTTTTCAGATCTTTTTATCTAGACGACGGCAAAAACACATGGAGGGTAGCAGCTTTCGTTTCTGCTCTGACAGCCGCAAGACGATGCCAAACGCGGTGAGTGCGTGTTAGAAATCAGAAATGGTCAGAGAACATTGTACTTGGTAGTAGTTGGTAGCAAATTTTCAAACCAAATTTGGGTCTTTAGTCTGGCTTGCGCACTTCCCATAATGTTTACGCATTCGGTCAGTAGGCGGAAAGTAGGCGGTCTTCTGTGGCAGTTCGAACACATTCGACCACATTAGCGTTTACACTACGAAAGCAATCCGATCAAATGCGTTTTCGACTACCTCTGGAAGTGGTCGAAAGTGGACAAGCTCAAAACGTTTTAGACCCCGTTTACACCTGTATTTAGCGTCGTCCACTTGTGATCCCATCGACCAAAACGTATGTTAATATCAGGTGTAAACAGGGTCAAAGACTGCAGCCTCTAGCCTCAGTCGCTATAGTGCGCCTCTTGAGGCCAGGGAGTGACGTTTACTGCACAGCTGATACTAGCTGGCCTCCATTAAACACCCCCTAAACCTCACTCCCATCTGGGTGACATTACCAATGTAACCCCTCTGGTTATAGCTTGCCTACACAAGCAGTCTTCTGTGTAATTGGGATAAATGAGATGCAGTGGCTAAGAGCTAATCAGTCTTCCTCACCACGTTCCACACCCTGATACAATGTCAATATAAAGCCGAATCGAGTCACAGGGACGGGATTGGATTTATTCTCCAGACCAAAACCATAGTCGTCGGGTCTCTCATTGCAGGACAGATGGTAGATGTGATAGAACCAAAGCCCCACAGTAGCGGCACGCTCCTTTGCAATACAGAGTACTTTGCAATATATTATAATTATCTCATTATCAGATTCATAACGGATGATCAGATGTGTGCTTAACATTCTTTGTTGCTACCTTAGAAATACAGACTATGAATTATACATGTACTCAAATCTATTCAATACAGTAGACAGTGACAAATGAGAGGGAGTATGAAAGTGACTTTTAATATCTGATGCAAAGCAATAGTTCACTAAAAATAGTCACTCCCCTAACATTCTTGTCTCATATTATTTTCTTTCTTCTGTGAAACACAAAAGGTGAAACACTATATATCTTATGCCGATAAGCTCCTATACTTATTCAAAGTCTTCTGAAGCCATATGGTGTCTTTTTGTGAGGAACAGATCGAAATCCCCTCGGCTTAAATCTCATTTCTGGTAATGTTTTTCAAATCCTTTACGCAATTATTTGCATAGTGGTGCCAAAGGAAGCGTGAATTAAATTGGAGTGGTCCAACAGAGAGGAAGATTATCAGTTTAAGCCTTAAAGGTGATGTACTTTTTCAATGTTAAAACAAGCCAGCTTTATATGCAGAGCATAGCATTTATCACTTGATTGCTTTGAAAAGTCTATATGGCTTCGTAATTAATCTCCAAAGAAATTCCTTAATAGGCTTTGCACTCCCTTAGGAGTAGTTCATCGTAAAAATTGTATTCTGTCATCATTTACTTACGCTCATGTCAATTCAAACCTATATGAGTTTCTTTATTCTGTGGATCACAAAAGGAAATATTTTGAATAATGTTTTTGTCCATACACGGAAAGTCACTGGGGTCCAAAATAACATTATACTCCATTGACTTTCACTGTAAGGACAAAAATAATTATATTATATTGTGTTCCACAGAAGAAATACATACAGAATAAAGAAATTACAGATTCTTGACCTTTGACGTTTTCTACCACCTAAGCTGTTGTTTGTTTATATGTTTATATATTTATATATTAAGCTATTTTGTTTGTATCACATAAACCAATGCCACCCTGGGTGATCAATCTTCCCCTGCAGAGAATGACTCGCACTTCTTCAGCAATCAGATACGATCCTGAGGCGGGAATACTCAATGATCTGGCATTAAAAAAACACCAATGCACATCCTCCTTCTAAGGAATAGCCTATGCGCTATTTGTTACTGTGTGAATCAAAAAAGAAAACCTTAAAGTAACCATTGCAATACATCATGTCAACTCCTGTCCCAAAAGGCCCATAAGGATTCATTCTCATTTCAATGGCTTTGACACCTCATTAATTAGCTTAAATACATGGGGGAGGTCATTGGATAAACATCACCATGAGAACTGAAACACTCACAAGAGCCTATCAGATGCAGAAATGCTCAAAGTTAAGCCCTGTTTAGAATGCAAGGCATGATGAGCCTCAGGCAGCCAACAGCTATTACAATCTATTCCTTATCTCTGCCCATATCCATGAAAATCTCTCCATCTCTGCTGGAACTTTACACCATGGGTATTTCACTTACAGGAAATGAAAAAGGGCAGAGATACACTATCTGGCCCATTCACCTCTCAATGCGATCCATTCCATCATCAATTCGTAATACCACACGCAAGCGACGTGAGAGATGCATAATGATGCTCTCAAAAGGAGAATGGAATGTTTTCTATATTTTACTACTTTCTATAGTAAATACTTGTGAAATTTAAAACATCCTGCATTTAATCTAAAATATTTCCCCCCAAAAAATAAACAATATTTTACACCTGAACAGAGGAGGAACCATCTCCGCCTGCTTAAATAGATCTCATTTATAGTTACCAAAGGAATTTTAGTGGCATTGGCACTCAGTCTAACAGTCAGTAATGAAGGAGCTAAACTTTGTTTTCTTTAAATGGTGCAATTTGTCAATACATTTTTCAATATTACGCTTATTTTTTCTTCGATTTGCTGCTGTTAACTGGCTATTTATCTACTGTATCAGATTAATAAATAATCATAGAGTAGCCTATGTCAGTCCATAAGAGTCTCATTTATTGGCAACATTTTTTTGATTTTACATCCTGCATAGTGGTGTGGAATATGTTGTGTCCCTGTTGCATAATAATTTTAAAGAATAAGAAAAACCTATCTGTATTAAATCAAGGTAAGCACAGCCAACCCTCTATCCACTGACTAATCCAAAAAACTTGGGGTTCAATTTGAGTCATTTAACATCAGCCTGATGAAGTAAAGGTCATTCTAGAACAATTTGAAAATGCCTGACTGTTTTAGAAGTGAGTGGACAGAGAAGTGAGGAGAGAAGGGGAGGGAAGTGAGTCATTTTGCAGTGTGCACCTGTCAGCATCACCCTGAGCAACAGCGATCACCAATTACGTGTTCAAGCGTGGCTGGCTTGGAAACACCTGCAAGCTATCAAGAAAAACAAATCAATACTGAACATCTGAAAGTAAAGACCCCGTTTAAACTTTGTCTAGATAATTTTAGCTTTACACTGGCTGTTTCTTAATTCTAAGAATGCAAAGACTTGTGTTATTGTGGAGAGCGGTCTTGCCAGGTTACCTTGAAAGAATGAACTCATGAGGAACACAAGGACATAGAACACATCTTGAGTGAGAACTATGAGAACTGACCGTTCAGCATATATTAGACAGCACCATCCAATGCAAAATAAATAAAACAACATTGTAGATGTCATAACCTATTAAAATACTGTATTTACTTAGTATTTGTGTAAATAAGTATGTATCTTTAATATTACGCTTTGTTAAAATTAAGATTATTTTAAAGATCCCCTGCAGTCAATAACTGTATCCTTTAAAACTCATCTTTGATCACCAAAATTACATATTTAAAAGTTTTTGCCAGTGAAAACATTTCTTCATGCCATAAAATAGCTTGAATGCATGAATGTATCCATGAATATGCAAATGAGCCCCACCTCAGTTCCCTCACACTAACTCAGAGAACCCCTCGGTCAACTTTATTGTAGTGAACGCTGCACAATGACAATGGAAATACTGATTTAATTTAGCCATGTATGTTTGAACCAGAAACTGATTCGGAAGAAGAAGTGGAAGAGTGAATTATACTGACTCGTATCAGTCAATGTATTAGAATGGTAATGCGTTTTATGCTGGCCTTTCGATCTTTACAACATCGGACACATAACGGTAATTCATATGATTAGCATTTTGCTTGACTACATTATCAAACAGCTAATAATGTCTTTCTAATGTTACACAAACCATGTTCCCGTTCGCCATCTCGGAGTCAGACAGCTGCCTTCTGAAAACCAGTAGGCTATCCTTAGAAATGCTTTGTACAACTTAAAACATCAGTGGAAAAAGCATAGTTCATCATAACATTAAAATATCATATACACAAATCAACCGCTTTATTGCTAAATGTACCTGATTTTTCATATCAATAGAAAAATATAGCAGGATAACCAGGCTACTCTTGAGATTTCCCTGCTTCAGAGCATAGTTAATGATGCTAATATGCAATAAATGCTAAACCAAAGCCCACGTACCGGCACATCATTTACATAAGGTAGTTTGTGAAGTAAGAATTTCAAACCACGTTTTTGAGACTTTTTTCATTGCAGTTTTAAGGAGAACATACTCAGCAATGTTGTTGAATCATGAATTTGCACATAGTTTGTCTCAGAGAATAATAAAAACACTTTCTCCAGATATTTATAACTTTATTAAAATTATGCCAAAACGAGCTGTCAAGTGTTTGCAAGATTTAAGCCAAAAACAAACAAAAATAACGACTTTATTCCACTATTCATTTCCTTCTCTCTGGGCCTCGAGTTAGTTCACGTAGTATAACTGCGTAGCGCATCTGTGTTGTACGTCACACGCATCACACACATGACCAGCATCGGCCAATAGTGAGCCTATGTGTGACGTACAACACAGATGCGCTACGCAGTTATACTACGTGAACTAACTACGTGAAAAGACTCGAGGCCCAGAGAGAAGGAAATGAATAGTGGAATAAAGTCGCTATTTTTGTTGTTTTTTGCCCACAAAAAGTATTCTCGTCGCTTTATAAACTTAAGATTGAGCCACTGTAGTCACTTCTTGGACTACTTTGATGATGTCTGTATTACCTTTTCTGGACATGGACAGTATACCGTACATACATTTTCAATGGAGGGACAGAAAGCTCTCGGACTAAATCTAAAATATCTTAAACTGTGTTCCGAAGATGAACGGAGGTCTTACGGGCTTGGAACGACATGAGGGTGAGTCATTAATGACATAATTTTCATTTTTGGGTGAACTAACCCTTTAATGTTGTTTGTTGCATCCCAGTAGGATGCAATGGAAATGTTTCACATGTCCTGCTGAGGACAACATACAGGATTCTCGATGTTCAGTGTCAGTTCACACAAGCAGGAAGTGATGCATGAAGAAGGGTTAGATGAGATGCTACAATATGTTCAGTGCTATGGAAAAATTTGAGTGTATTTCTGCATGTTCTGCCCTCAAAGCAGTTATAAAAAGTGCAAATTAGGATTCAAAACATATTCAAAGTGAGATGTTTTTTGGGGATGGTGCATATTAATAATAGCTTGTAATCAACAAGGCTTACCTTTAGAGCTACTCACAACAAGAAAACTATATTTGCTTGTTTTATTTTCTGATTTAAAGTAAAGCATCATTGTGCTATTTGAAACAATGTCAAGGAAACTAACTCAGGGTGCAGTGCAGCAATTATAAACTAACATATGCTAATTCTATGAAAGGGAAAGATGACCTTTTAAAGAACAAGTAATTAGCATTGTTGTTCAACTGATTTGCTTTTGTTTTAGACAGGTTTTCTTTCATTGACTGAGGAGAATGCTAAACTAGATAAATACAGGAGGAGAGTTGTGGAAAAAGTGGGGGGAAAACATAGTATGCCATCTTTTTCTCAGACGAGTAATTCAGATAAAATAACCATCCCATGACTATAAGCTTAACTTCCAGATGACTTATCAGATCTAAACTTATAAATGAGACCGCTTTGCCCAAAAATGAGGCTATGCGAACGAGGTCGGTTAGGGGCATTTGATAAGCTAGAATAATTAAAAGAGTCAAGAATTGTTAAGAAAATGCTATTTTTGAATCTGGATTATAGTCGAACCATTAAAAGTGAAAATTCATCATTTTCTCATGCTCATGCTGTTCTAAATCTGCTCTTTGAAAAAAAAAAAAAACTATATATACAGTATATACATTCTGTTTTGTTATTGTGAGATGAGACCATAGACCTAGAGATCTGAGTTCATAATAAATGCTGTAATGCCTAAAATTTAATATAGGAGAAATACTGTGTTGGCCTGTGTGTGTAGATGCAAGTGCATTTGTGATTGCAAAGTAAATCTAAAAGCTTCCTTCTTCAAAGCTGTGGGACCAGAAACAGGATGACGACAAAACAAACAAATAAATGTTTCTTTATGCCTACAATATTCCCAGTCTGACGTGGGAAAACAGCATGGTCATCTGCATTTGATAACCAAGAAACGAAACGGCCATCTCTGGGCAATAACATGGACCCTGCTAAAAAAAATGCAGCATACATTAAACTCAATCCATGTGTCAGTTGCATACAAGGTCTCTACACAAATGCAACTGACATTTTAAATTTTCTATGATCCATGACTAATCTAGTTATGTGGCCATTTGAACTAAAGTTACTTTAGCACAAGGAAATCTCTCCTGAAACCAAATTATTTCCAGGATTTTGCAATATCTACATCTTCAGTTAGGCCAGAACAATCCTGAATGGTGTTCCGACACCTATGCTTCAAAAGACGGTTTTGCTATCTTAACAACTCATGATGAATACTTTTTAAATGGTACACTTTATTATTAATGCATTGATTCTTTTTTTCTAGATTTTTAGGTAACTGAACTCAATGTTGGGTGTAATGCACTAATAAGTAATTAATTACTGTGATTTAATTACTTTTCCCATGAAAAAGTTTTATATTTATATTTTCTGTAATTTAATTACAGTTACTTCTGATGTAATTGCATTATAGACTATTGTATAGGCTATAAAACAATAGTGGATTTATAGTGGATGCAACATCTAGTCTAATGTTTAAATGTGTGTTTTAATGTAACCTTCTCCCTGTAAATACTTTGGTACATTCAAGTATAATTTATGCAATTTTATATTATTTCTTTGAAAGAATTAAAAGAGCAGTTTTGTGTCTAACCTTGTATTGTTTTACTGGTCGATGTTGTTATGGGATTTAGAGAGTAATTAGTGATAAGCAGAGGTGGATAGTAACAAAGTACATTTACTTGAGGACTGTACTTAAGTACACTTTTTGAGTATCTGTACTTTGAGTGCTATTTTGTCTGGAAACTTTTTACTCCACTACATTTCATTCAAGGTCCTTGAGTAGAAAGTAGTAACGTCAGTCAGGGGATGATTTTGGTTGCAGGGGTTGCATTTTGGTTGGAAATTTGATCAGATTGACGTCAGAACCCGACGTCTGGTTGACGTCAACATCCAACGTCGGACAGAATGATGTTGGTTTCTGACGTCAAAACGATTTTCATTTTCAACCACAATACAATGTCTGTCCAACATTGGAGATTAACGTCAATCTGACGTTGGGTTAGGGTTAGGGTTATCGTTTTGGAGCACACTAGATTATAGATAACAGTAAGGCTGACGTATTCATACTAAAAGCCAAACAACTTTAAATAGGGCACTATTTGAGGGAACAGTCATTTGATGTCCGAAACCATTGTGGACATTATTGAGGGCACTTATTCAATCTCACATTCAATCCCACTACTGGAACTGTGTTCTTGAAATAAATTTGATATTAATATGAGGGTAGGTAGGCAGGCATAGATTCAGAGGCATAAGGTACTGTAAGTATTACATACAACAATGCAACAATAATAAAACAATTCATTGACATTTACTTTTTACTTTAAGTACTTTTAAAAACGAGTACTTCTGTACTTTTACTTAAGTAAAAATCCGTCTTTACAACTTTTACTTGTAACGGAGTAGCCTAATATTTGACCAGTAGTATCTGTATATCACTCAAGTAAGGAAGTACTTTTTCCGCCTCTGGTGATAAGTAATGCAATACATAATTGCACTGTTGAATATGTAATTAGCTAGTAATTCATCACTCACTGCCTGAACTGGAGAGAAAGCTTTGATCTGCGTAAGCATTATTACTCCAGTGAAGAAAGTCTAAAGTCAGTCTATCAGCAGGTCGCACCAGGCAAGGGCTCAGTTCATTTTCTTGCCCGTTCTTGCTAGCAGTCCTGTAATGACCCTGGGGTGATCCTAATGTGTGCCCTCCTGCTTCAAAGGAACTAACTTTCAGGTATATTATTATAGTCATTAAACTATTCATGACCTGGTGAAAAAATGAGAAAGATAAGGGTTAGTAGGAGAGGAAGAGCAAACTGAATAAACTGAAGTGTGAATTATAAAGGATTGAAGGTATGTAATGTAGGAGCTAACATGAAAAAAGTTGTAATCTGAAAGTCATAGCAGATGTTTTAACATCCTCACATAATAGATACAGTATTTGGTTAGAACACTGAACACTGCCTGCATTGTATATTATTTTAAATACTATATGCTTTTTTTAATAATTTTACAGGAGCAACACTTGAAATGAAAACATGTTTCGGTTTACTGTTCTTTCGTTGTGGCATACAAAGGGACAATATTTAACAGTCTGTTAGACAGTTGACAGTCTTTGTGTTCATTGTGAACGTGTCTATCAAGCTCCAAGTCAATATTCTTCAAGTCTTCTAAAGCTGATTGGCCAAATTATAAGTTATTCACTGAAAATCTTCCACATTGCTGTAGCTCTTAAATTTTATTCTCTTTTATTGTTTTTTTTTGTTTGTTTTTTTTTTTTTTGCTTTTATGTCTTTTTGAAGCTTGATAGATAATTAATGGAAAAAAAGCTGCATGAAGATTGTCCTGTTGTGTTCCAGTTCCATGTAAAAAAAAAACAAAAAAAAACCTGTATGGGTTTGGAACAACATGAGTCAATAATAACATGATTTTTTTTTTTTTTTTAAGTGAACTGTTGCTTAAATTATTTTTTTTAAATCCAGACAGCCAAAAAGACAGTATTTTACTGTGAAAACACTTATTGTGTTTTGACCGTATTATTGATTTTATAAAAATGAAAAATATCCAACAGGAGAATAAGCTGCTATTGCTTACGGAGAGTGAATGGTTAACATGCAAGCTGTGGTAATTTGACCTGCTGGGTGAGTAAGAACTGGTCAAAATGTTCAGAAACTGAGCCAGATGTCTGAAATAGAGGAATTATCAGCAGGACACTCTGAAAAGGAATACGGCATTTGTGCATTCTACGTTTTACACTTCTTTTTTCCACCCGTCATCCCTTGCTGGCAATAAGGAGTGACTGCAGCACTTTGCCAGAGAAACTCAAAGCTCTCATATCAGCTTGCTGGATATTCAGACTGATAGAAGAATGTGAACTTTGGCCAGACAATACAGGACCTGAGGGAAGATGGTTCTGCTTCTGTGTGATGTACAAAGGAGCTTATTATCATGGAAACATTCGTGTGCTAACCAAGAGAATAATTTTAAACTATTCTAATGTTGCATTTTTTTTTTGTGAATTGCTCATTTAAAAACTATACAGTATGGGCAAAATACACACACACATACAGTCAGTCAACAATATTGGCTTAGTTTACAGCCATCTTGGGTAAAAGGGGGCACTCAAGTTCTCTTACAGAATCTGTCAGGTCAAACTTTCCCCACCATTTCTTTTGTCAACTGATTCAATTAGCTGGATTAAAAGACCAGCTCTCTCCCAATTCTTTTATCCTCGGGGAGCCTAGAGCTAATGAGGAAATGTTCTTTCATGTCCGATGAAGCCTATGTGTTCGAGTGTGAACATGTGGTGGATGTTCTTATGCAATTTGTTGTATTTACATAATTCGCTATCATCAGTTTTAGAAGTCAATTATTTGATTGCTTCATTGTCTGCATGCTGATTTCAGGGCACAATGTGGTGAAACTAATGATGTTTTTAATTATCAAGCTGCATATTGAAGCCTCTAGTAGCTGCCTCAAAGTAAGACAGTCAAATTGAGTATCCATACACTGAGTTATAGTGATAAGAGTGTTTCGTATCGTACTTTTGATCCTATGGGCTTTTAGAACTCTCATCAAACAAACCGTTTGCTCTAGTTTCTGTATTTTGTCCAACAGTGTCCAACAGTGGTTACACATGCATCACATGAGAAACGTCTTTTTTTTTTTTTTTATAAAATGGCGTACTTTGGTAAGCAAGTATTCTTGTACCTTTTGATAAAACATCACTAGGGGCAAAACTAAGTCTTGGTGTAAAAATGATTTATTGAGTAATTTTTTTTTCTTGAGTTTTCTTTCTATTGAGTTTGTTTTCACTCTGGGATAAAATATATAAAGAGAGGCACAATTTATTTAAAGCCATTTGAAATTTTTTAATAAATGAATAATGGGGGAAAAGTTACATGATTTTAATTCAAATAAAATATATTTTTGAAATATAAAGTGCCTAAATTGCTATAAAGACTAAATTGCATAAAACTGTAATGGTATGATCTATTAGCTCTGTGAACTCAATGATTTAGCTAGACAATAACAGATGATTCACCACGTTTATCAGTGATGTACTGAGCCTGGAAAAGAGTAAAATATTTACCTATCTGTATTTCAAATCTAAATGCCTTACCATTGAATGTTACAATTGTGACAAATATAAATGAGTTCCTTGACCATGAGATGCATATCTAGTTGTTGAGGAAGTGGAAATTCTTCAGTGGAAATTTGAAAGGACATTTGAATAACTGAACACAAGTCAGGTCTTGTCTTTTGAACTAGTTTCGTTAGACGAATAAGAAGTTCTGTAGATGTTTCGAGCAGATTGTGAATGTGTTGCATCATATAATTTGTCAAATTCTTCTGAAATACCTTAAATTCAATCAATTGTCTTCCTTTCCGTAAATAGGAAAAAGTACAAACAAACAAACTGCAAATTAATTACAGCAAGTTAAACAGCAAAATGTAATCATTCGTTTTTTATGTTTTTTTCGGGGGGATAATATTTATTACCCAGTTGCTGAAGTGTCACTTTCACAATCTCATTTGCCATTTATGATTTTATTTCAAATCCGATTGGGAAAATATACATCATAATTTGTCTTCTGTAGTGTTCTGCAGAAATCTTTAAATCTCCTCAGATACTTTCTCTCTGACGTAAAAGCATTTGCGCTCGTGTCAGTATTCATTCAGCCACTGCTACACGGGCATCATTTCAAACTTTCAGCCCACAGTCAATTAAAACATATTGGCGCGTTCTGTCAAAACTTTTAAAACCTTCCTTAAACTTAGGTTAGTACTTCATATTTTGTCATGAATGCAGTGGCATTTTAAGTTTGGTCAAAGTGTGGACAAATTCTTTTTGAGGCCACTGAATAGAGACATTATAGATCTAGACATTAAGTAGTGCATATCATGAGTGGTGCCAAGGTTTCAGCTTTCTTCTGCTTATTCACAGTGAATTTTCTTTTTTTTCTTTAGAGAGATCACGGCAGGCAAACGAGGCTTTTGTCACATCGATTAGTGCACCCCTGTGCATAATGCCTCATTAGTTTGTGTGGCCTTTGAACTGCTGGGACCAGAAAACATTGCAGTCCATTGTTGCATGGGTGGCCTGATCAATTTGGGTACATAAGCCCTGTTACAAATCTGATCAGACTTGTCTGGCAGGCAAGCGGAGAAAAGGCATAGAATTAAGTGTGAAATACTGAGCAATATCCCATCAAGAATTTCATAATGTGAGCAGGCATTCGTGGGAATAAATATAATGGTGTATAACCTGATTAAATATTTGAATTTAGACATTTGAATAAGGATTTATGTGTTTCATTACTGACAGCTTTTATTTTGGGACTTGGGGAGTCAATATGAAAATGTGACCCTGGATCACAAAACCAGTCACATGTCGCACGGGTACATTTGTGGCAATAGCCAAAAATACATTGTATGGGTCAAAATGATCGATTTTTCTTTTATGCCAAAAATCATTAGGATATTGAGTAAAGATCATGTTCCATGAAGATATTTTGTAAATTTCCTACCATAAAGATATAAAACATTTATTTTTGTGAGTGAATGCAGCAAAATCACAAACATAAATGGACAACTTTAAAGGCCATTTTCTCAATGTTTCGATTTTTTTGCACCCTCAGAGTCCAGATTTTCAAATATTTTTATCTCGGCCAAATATTGTCCTATGCTAACAAACCATACATCAATGGAAAGCTTATATATTCTGCTTTCAGGTGATATATAAATCTCAATTTCAGAAAATTTACCCATGTGACTGGTTTTGTGTTCCAGGGTCACAAATATGTTTAATATGTCAGATGAAATGACTTTTAAGGCACGTAAGTTTCGGCGCTAGAGGTCGCTTATTCAAAACAATAACAAAGGCGTAACTTGATGATGGCGTGAATGAGCGTTGAATGGGAGTTAGAAGCCTTTTAGAAGCATTTTACATTGCTGTTTTTATTATGCTAATATGCCGCAGTTGGGCACTGCCACTCCTTTCATTTTGTAGTAGGCTATGTTTATTTTATGTTTAAAGTTACGTTTAACGTCCGAACTGAACTTTGTTTCAGTTACATTTGATCCCTTCATTTTATTTAATTCGAATTAAACAGCCGCTCACAAGTCCTGAATTACTAATTACTAATTTTGGGGTAACGCAGCGCTGTTTTACTTGGTCAAAAAAACAATCATACTAAAATACATTTGAGTGTGTTGAAAGTTATGTTGTAACGTTACTCTGTGCGTTCGCTCAGAGGCAGGTATGACTTGCACTTTGCAGGAACGCTTTTCCCTCCACAGAAGCACGTCGCTAAACTAGGGAATGAACTTGCGCTCCCTGGGCGGTTCAGCGCAAAAAAGGAGGCGTGTTCCGGCGCAAACGTTCCCTGGTGCTATTTTACTGTTCCATAAAACAATTGCGCCACTGGCCAGAAAAAACCTAGTCTAAAGTCAGTGGCGCGTTGCGCGTTGTTCATTATGCTATTTTAAGGGCACATGCTTGACCATAATGTATAGAGTGCAAAACGCTCATACACTGTGATTCTCTAATCTACACAGAAGCAGCAGTTTTCATTTTTGCAAATCATATTATTACAAACGATAGATAGATAGATAGATAGATAGATAGATAGATAGATAGATAGATAGATAGATAGATAGATAGAAAATTTATTATAAATATAATAATTTATTATAAAAGCATACATCTAGCTTACACATTTACCCACATTATTATATGCCTGTTTAACCGAAGCTAATTTGGGTGTGTTTCTCCCATTCCCAATGTCACTTCTCTCTCTTTTACGGCCGTGACGAGAACGTCGGTCTCCTCGGCTGTGAACCGCTCTTGACGCGCGCCTGGCAAATCCGCCATTATAATAGCAATACGCCAAGGAAAAAGTGCGTCTGCTCTTAAAGGGAATGTGAGATGATGCTCTGATTGGTTTATTTCACGTTACGCCCAAACCACAACTATGAATAATGAAGCTACTTCAGACCAACCCCTTTTAGATTTGCGCCCGGCGCAAGAGTCATTTATCCCGCCGGGAAAATAGCAACACCGCCGAGACCCGCCCACAAAGTTACTTGCGCTTTGGCTTTGACACTTGCGTTTCAGATCGTTTAAATAGGGCCCATAATATATTAAAAAGGTGTTTCCATGGTTTCTACGGAAGTAAAACCAGAAATCGAGGGTAACGTCGTGAATACGACGTCATTGACAGTCGCCGAAATGACTCGATTTGACAAGTGCTAAAAAGGAGCAGAAACAAGCGATAAAGGCATTCCTTATGATATGAACGATGTTGTAGTTTTTATGAAACTTACCCATATTCAAGTGTTAATAAGTTTTTTTTTGTTGTTGGTGTTGTTTAAAAGCAGATGCTCTGTATTTTCTTTTGATATAACCTATTGCATGTTATTCATACAACAAATATTTTGCTTCAGCACCTATAACTCACAGATTTTTTTTTTTAGCTTGAGTTCTCAAACTTTTATCAAATTATTACTCACATTTGTTTACTACAAATGGAACCAATTCAAATCTTTGTACATCTTTAAGTCTAACAAAAAATAGCATGTCAATGTGCGTGTGAGTGTGTGTATATTCTTAATCAGAGTCACAGTTCTGACAGATGAATGATGCTGGTAACCCTGGAGTGCAGGCTTGATGATCCGAGAAACTGCATAGGGCGCATTTCACCCAAACCTTCTTTGGCTTTGAGTTTTTAAATGGCTCCATGCAAACCACTTTATTTAAAACACTGGCAGATACACCTCTGTCAGTCTTTCTTTTCCATGCCCTATTCATTCTTTAAAAACATTTAAATCAAGAAAATTCTTAGTTATATTCTTAGTAAGGGGGTGGTTGTAACACTTTTTAAATAAGTGTTACAAACCAACCCACACCGGTCAGCCAATGTTTAGCTAGCTGTATGGTTTGAAATTAGCAGGGGGGAAATGCATCACATATTGCCGAAGAAACTACTATTTAATCTAATATAAGGCCCTGTTTACACGTACATGGTTATTTTGAAAAACTGAGACTTTTCCCTTCGTTTGTGCCCTTCGTTTACAAGCAAACGGAGAATTCGCCTCTGAAAACGATTCTTTCTAAAACCTCCGGCCAGAGTGGAGATTTTGGAAAACTTCGTTTGCATGTAAACTGAGAAAAACTGAGTTTTAGGCAGCCAACGTCACAGTATGCGACAGAACTTGCACCTGCGTCAAAAGTGCGACCAGAAAAAGGAAGTGATTCGTTGCTGCTGTTGCCATTTTCGGGATTCTGATTGGCTAACGTAGGCTTGAGCTTCTCGTTACACTGCCACTTACAGGTTTGGCATGCTCTTGACAGCATATTCACACGGGTTTGTGTAAACGAACACTTTTCTGTCAACTGACAGGTGTGCACAATGTTATTTTTGAAGGAGAGGGTGAAATGTCCGTTTATGAAAATAGCCGGCAAACGTGTAAACGTAGCCTAAGTCAAACAATTTTATCTGAAATAGTACTAAATAAACGATACAGTCTTGGTCAAAATTTTTACTTTTTGACCTCAAAATCAGTTTTTCTCTATATATTCTGCATGTGCCTGTTTCCAGCCTTGATAATCACCATGCTGGATCGGGGAGGAAGTAGGAAAATACTGAAGTGATCACATGACTCCTATCTTATCCCTAATTGGTGGAATTTATGGTGTTACAACTCTCCCCATGTTACAACCATCCCCGGTCTCCCCCTACCCAGAGCCGGTTCTGCCCCTTTCTATTACACTTAGGTAATAGACCACTTGCACTGAGCTTCGTGACGCACTTCCGTTTGGAAATAGTACGTCTCACTTATTTCCGATTATGTTTATTTCAATGTAGCCTAGTAGCCTACTGTGGTCAATGAGTTGAACAAACACCACCTAAAATGAGTGTCCTCAATAAGATAAAAAAATTTGGCACTTTTTATTGACAGGAGAAAAGATATTCTGATGTTTACTGTGTGCAGAATTGTCCAAACTCATCAGAACATTAAGTTTTAATCCAACCCAAGCCGATCTGAGAAAGCAGCGGGTGTTAAAAATACGCCATTATTTCACCACAGGGTGTCAGTGTTCGTCAACCCAGATAGTACACGTACGTCTGCAAGATGTCTGTTAAAGATCACTTCATCTGGAAAGCATCTGCTGTTTACTAACATCTGATAGACATCTTTAAGATGTCAGTGTAACATACAATCTAAATCATCACATCTTTAAGACATTTTCTAAACGTCTATTTGACATCTGAAAGGAAACGTCCCATAGACGTATTGCAGATGAGCAAACACTCTAAAAAATACATCTTCCAGATGTAAACACGCACATCAAATAGACGTCTCCGTGATGTACATGTGCTATCTGGTGTAGTGACCGCGACGCTGAAGTGTGAGAACAGATTAATAACATCAGTTATTATAACAACGAACATTTATTTATTTGTATTAAATATTTTAACCATTGTCATTTTTCAATATCAATCTTTTCACTATTTACATGTTAGCCCAAAATGCTTTAATATTCGAAGTAGTTGACTGTCATTCTCGTCTACGCTGTGTAGTTATTGATTAAATAGCCTAGCCTATTTAGCGTTGTTACAGGCACCTCGGGAGCATTCATTCAACTATTTTAAAAGACTGGAATAAACACCAGCACACACAAGCAATCCTTTTAATAGTCAATTTCATTTAAAAAATGTAAACCCAACAGGTATGACATGTCAGAAAGAGAAAAAAAAAAAAACCTGTTAATGAGAAGACGAGCATATAGAGCTGCTGCAGCTTAGTGGATACATATATTTAGCTTATTTATTTTTCATAATGCACAGTTGGAAAGAAAATATATTTATAGGAACATTTCAGCAGGCTCAAGGTAATCAATACAGAGATCATTTATCATCGTTTTAATCAATTGCAGCCATAAAACATAGTGATAATCTGCATTCTCATGTATGCGCTGAACGCTCTAACCGGAAATTCCCGATATGTAGGCCTACTAACTAGAACGAGGAAGTAGTTGTGGAAGTAGTCCAGTCCATAGGTAGGCGTATTGAAAAATTACCACAAAGTTCTTTCTTATCTAGCTTTCTTGTAACTAACTAGCACAATAGAATTCTTTCTAACACAAATGCTCAAATTACCATTCGGAGAATTGGCATAGCACATTGGACTAGAAGCTCCTATGAGTGTGACTCAGTCGCCACCTTATGGACTGTTTAATGCTGCAATGCTTTTTAAACAGCTTATCAACTGATTGTAGTCAGCCATTCTGTTCTAAAGACTTGGAAATTGAATAGGCATGATCCTCATGTAAAAGCTTTTGATTTCACTGACAATGAGCTTTGTTACAAATACTCTTGGTAAAGAATTTAGCCTCTCGCTTTAGCCCAGATGTAGGCGTGACAGGCTATGGACAGTCAGAAATTGACAAGCATTTGTCTTAGATTTAAAATTGTAATTTTGACTGTTTACTCTCTAAATTTGTATTTATATTGATTGTTTCTTTGTTTTATGAATATTTATAATATATTATTTTTTGTATAGGCCTATATTTACAATATTTGTTTGTTGTTTTATATACATATTTGTCATGATCCCACAATGTGTTCTCCTGGTTTTGTGTGGACTTTTATGTTATGTCCTGTTCTGCGCCATGTTTTGTAGTCCTTTAGTTTTTCTTGTTGATTAGTTCTTTGATTTTTCCCAGGTGTGTCTTGTTTGGCAATTACCCCTTGTTTTTTTAAAACCTAGTGTTTTTTTTGTGTTCCTTGTCATGTCTTGTCCTACATGGATGTTATGTTTGGTGCACTCATTTGGTTCCCTGGTTCCCTGGTTCGGATTTGTTGTTATGTTTATTTTATTATTAAACTCACAGCATTTGGATCCAGCTCTTCTTTGTTTTTGAGTCACCTATCGTAACACACACACACACACACACAATATATATATATATATATATATATATATACTATAGGGCCTAATATAATAATAATTATATATATATATATATAATTATTATTATTAATTATTATGAAAAACTGTTATTGTTACTTGTAGGTTGTATTAATAAATCTAGATACCCATATAGCAAATTGAGTATAACAGATCCATTCCTACATTTAGACAGCTCAAAGACAGATCAAGTTGAATCGTTAAAATGCCCCACCTGTCATTTAGCAAACACATCTACAATGATGAACTTCGTCATCAGTAGATAGAACATGAGGACAGCACACACACCCTTAATCTCTGAAAATGGCTGGACAAAAAAAGATACACCTAACATGATTCATGTCAAAAGATTTCCCATATTCACTAGGTGAAGTCCTTCATTAATCATTATTATAATATACACACATCTATACCCAAGTATAGACTAATTCCAGAATATAATGAAGAAGCCATAGCAAACATTTATCAAATATAAGAGTGTCTGTCAATAAATCATAAGTGAGAAAACTACAAGAAAATTATGTGGATGGTCTTGTTTTGTTTGACATTCCATTTAAAGATGATTCATTTGCTGAGAAGTCATGAATTGTTGCTAAATATTTGTGTAACTTCTTCATTTTAGACTTCTCGACCTGGAAACGATGGTTTTGGGCAATATCCTACATTTAGAATAGCTTGTAGCATTTGGCAAAACATGTAGCCTAGCCTACCATATGTTACTACAGTATGTGCCATTTTAATATTCCTACTTATATCGTGTATCACCTAAAGTCTTATTAATATTAACGAATAACGACGTAAAGGAGGCAAAAGGAAACCAAATGTGAGACGAACACCGATTCGACAACAGAAAAATCCTTTAAAAATCTTACAACTAAAACGTCGTTGCATAAGTAATTCGCAAACTGATGAAATCGTGTTTATGATAAGTTTAAAGTAGGCCTAGGTATTGATCTGCTTTATCTGAATGCTGTATCGCTAATCATCGTGACGAACAGTCGTGTTGTTTCCACTGAAACTTTCGTGACAGACAGTATGTCATCGTCAGGTTAAGTCAGACAAACACGCCCACCGCTTCGAAAGTTGTGAATTTTGTAACGAGATGTGATGTGACGTATGTTAGTATTGGTTTCAGTTGAGTATTTAACTCTGGAAAGCAGTGCAGTAGATCAGGCACCCTCGTCATCATGTGGACTGCGCTTCTCCTGCTGGGACTCGTTGTTCTGTTTTTGTACGCGAGACGGACAAGGTGAGTCCAGACAGACCAGCTCTCGAGTCTGACGAACGATACTTTCAAAGAGAATTATTTTATTTTATTTATTTTTATTTTTTTAATACACATCTCAAGCAATTACGAATTAAATATGTCGTTTTTGCAGACGAAGAAATGAACCTCCTCTTGATAAAGGAATGATCCCTTGGCTTGGTCACGCGCTTGAGTTTGGAAAAGATGCTGCTAAATTCCTGACTCGGATGAAACAGAAGCACGGAGACATTTTTACAGTGAGTTCTTGTTAGGTCAAATTTTCGTACAGTAAAATAACACCAGCATTCAATCAGCAGTCTATCATAAGGTGCGTTTGTTCTGTTAATGTGCAGCTGACGAATAACAGGGAATACAGGTTAGCATTTTAGCAATTTTAAAGTTCATTTAAATATTCAAATATTTAACGTAGTCTCTCAACTGATCAAAGGTCAAATTAGAAAAATGCTTTTAAAAATAGTTTTAGATGAAGTAAAGCAATTTGAGATTGCATTAAATTTCCAATCAACTACCTTAAAATACAGTTTACATGTACATTATCTACATGGACACACAGGGTCTTTCTTGCTGACTGACATATTTGTGACTTTATATCTAAAAATGTCACAATTTACAAGATTTACAATTACAGCTTCTTATAATTTACAACTTTACAAATGCAACGTGTCATGTGGCTAATGAAATCATATAGGTTTGTAGAATATTAATTTCGAAATGTAAATGTAAAATGTTTTTTTTAAGATAACAATCTTGTTCTATTTCATAACATTTCCTGTCTCAGATTACTTCCATATTTAGCACTAACCACACTAATCTAATGTGAACTAGGTGCGTGCAGCAGGAAAATACATCACTGTTCTGCTGGACTCCAACTGCTATGATGAAGTCCTGTCAGATGTGAACACGCTTGACCAGACTGGCTATGCTCAGATCCTAATGAAGAGAATCTTCAGCCTAAATCTGCCCAATCACAACCCTGAATCTGAGAAGGAAAGAGCAGAGATGTAGGTTTCTGATAAGTCGCTCTTTCTGAACTAATGTAATCTTGAGAATTTGCTTTAAATACAAAGTTCTGTCATGAAACTCTAGAATGGTGCAGACATCGTTTTCAATAGGGCACAGCTGATTGGTTCCTGCTCTATCAGTAGCCAATGAGCTTGCTGCTCATTGACTTTCAAATACTTGGTCAGTGTTTGCTGACCAAGTATTTGACTTTCAAATACTTGGTCAGTTTCAAATACTTTCAAATACTTGGTCAGTGTTTGCTGTAGCAGTTTGCAGTGCGCTTTTAAAACCCCTCCACCTTCCCCAGCTCCACCTGCTATCTGCTATGGCTAATTCATGTATGTTTTGTGCAGTGGCAGCGTGCCATGTATGTATTGGCAGTAGCAAGTCCTGTACTTACTCTGAAGCAGCAGTAGCAATAACAGCAGCAGCAGCATAACAGATCTACTCTGCCAAGACCAAACATATTAACACTGTCATATCCATTACCATGCCAAACATTCAGAGAGTTGTAATGACAGAAATATTTTTTAAGATGCTAAATAGATTTTTTGATTTGAACCAAATACATATACAGTATGTGTTTGTGTGTGTTTGACTAGGTATTTTCAGGGGACCGCTTTGACCCAACTCTGCAGCTCAATGCAGAACAACCTCCACCTGCTCATGGACTCTTCAGAAATGGACCTTAAGAAATCTGAGTGGAAAAAAGATGGACTCTTTAATTTTTGCTACAGCTTGCTCTTCAAGTATGTCAACCTCTAAAATCAACATAATTAGAAACCCTTTAAGACTATAAGGGGCCGTTCACACGGAACACATTTTTCCATTCCGCTATGCAACTTTTCCATTGTTCTATAATGTGAACACGAACTAGACGGACGTCTTCAACCATTACACTCGCACATATTGCTCAAGTTAAGAGAAGTTGCATTTTTAAATTTAAAATTGTATTTTATTCCATTGACCTACTTATTGCGTTTTCAACGTTTTCAAAACACACCACAAGCCTTGTGAAATGATCAGGAGATTACATGTAGCAGAACCACAGCTGCAAGAAGAGTTACTATTTTTGTCACACTTAGAGAGCTAAACTCAGTAGGAAGCATGTTGGAAATGCACTTTTAAAACTAAAACTTGATGATTAAGTTTATAGTAAATCTCAATGGCCCTGATAACCATATTTATGGTCATTATTATAGCAAGTGCTTAATTTTGTACCTCATTTTATTTTCTGTATAAAGCTGTAAGTTACACAACAGATCCGCTGCATTGTCATTGTGAAAAACTGCTTCACCTGCACACTGCTTGGCTAAATACTTGATTTGGCAATCATTCTGGACCCATCAAATAGCAGAAACTGTCCCGCCCAAAAGCTGGCACAATAATTATCACTTACTACTGTCGTACAATAGAAGACTGTCATGCCTCCACAAGGTGCAGCTTGATTATTTCATATATGCCTTTAGGTCATGCAGTAAAACGTGGCATTTTGTGACAATGGTGACCAAACAAATGCTTAAATGTTGTTTTAACAGTCTCGAAAAACTGGATTTAGTGCAAAACAATTAAGGCCCACTTAATCGGCTTTCTAGGTTTAAAAAAAGAAAAATGGATGCTGTATATCCTCATACCTATCATTTCCTGTCTTTTTTTTCCCTCTGCAGGACTGGCTATCTCACTGTATTCGGAGTAGAGAAGAACAATAGTGCAGCACTAACAGAAGTTTACGAGGAGTTTCGCCGGTTTGACAAGCTTTTACCTAAACTGGCTCGAACTACTGTAAACAAAGGTAATGCAGGTTTAATTTGAAAGTTAGAAAAACAGATGTTCATTCTTACATTAGTTTTTCTTTGTAAATACATTTTTAATTAGATGATAATTACATAACTAACCTGTTTTTTGTTTTTTTTTTAGCGGAGAAACAAATTGCAAACTCAGCAAGAGAAAAACTGTGGAAATGTCTGACTCCACAATGTTTAGATAGAAAACCAAAACACAAGTCATGGTTGGGAGACTATGTACAGCAACTTCAGGGTGAAGGCCTTGATACTGAGACTCAGAGGAGAGCAATGCTGCTTCAGCTATGGGTCACACAGGTGAGTTTCTCCCTGTCTGTATCACTTTCACAAGTGCATACTGGCATAAAAATCCAAATGCATTGCAAAATAGTTATAGAAATAGTAATAGTATAATAGTAATAGAACACATTCTGTAATAGTAAATATACACTATCATTCAAAAGTTACACTGTTTTATGAAAGCATTTCTTTAGCTTTAGAATAGTATACCTCAATTCCCTGTTCTTTTCCATAACAATAAACCCCATATGGTTTCAGAAGACTTCATACTTTTATGGTGATTTTTTGTTTGGCAGTTTAAATGACTATTCATTTCCTTGTATGGAAGATCTCCTTTTGTATTTTACTTAGAAAAAAAAAAAAAATACAGGGTTGGAATAACATGAACTATTGGGTAAAGTAGTTCTTCATCATGAACATTATGGTGAGCTATTCCTTTTAGAATTCTTTTTGAATGATATCATTCATAATCATTCATGACTACATAGTGGTGATATACAAACACCTTGAAGTTGCCACAGGGATAGGTGCTTTTGCACTCGTTGCGATCTTACTGCAAACAAAAGAGCCTGTTACCTGTGGAATGCACGGTGTGGGATTTCACTCGAGTTCCTGACACTTCCAGAGTACATGAACACAAAATTTGACAAGCTGCCCAAAGCACACCTGAAACGCTACATCCTGAGGCCAAACAACATTTGCTGAATGATTCTATTGTAACTTAAGGTAATTATGCATAGGAGGTGTTCATGCTTCTCCTAAGTTTGACAGAATTATTACGTGCATAAGGGGGTGTAAGATGGGTTTAGAATGACAAACTATTCCTTTTTAAATTTGAGCATAGATTTACATTGTTTAAGCCATCATGCAGCAGTACCCTAATGTAACCACATGAGAGCAGTATAACTAAAGAGAAATAGCTTCACTGCATACTTTGTGGTGCTTGCTAATAATACATATTTAGGGTTAGGGATTAAGGTTAACTCCTAGCCATAGGTATTAAGCTTTGGCACACAACCCATCCCCTATAGTTTGTGTTTTGCACATGAATGATACTGTAAAAACATAATGTAGCTTGTTGAAGAGAAGTGTGCTATTACTTTTCTAAGCACTAAGGCCTAAAATTTCCCCCACTGAAGGAAGAAAGAGACAAATCAATCAAATAGAATATAAAAGACTTAAGGCCCTTTCACACCAAGAACGATAACTATAACAATAACTATATTAGCGTCCACATCAACGAACATTGTTTATTATAAGCACGTGCTGCAGTTTTGCTGCTTTAAATGCTTAAGCTCTTTTAAGCAGGATTGATTCTGATTGTTGTGAAAGTGATTCCAACAATATTGTTTCTCTGTGCCGTTATCAATATAGTTGTGGTGTGGACTCAGCTATTCTTTTACGTTAAGAACAATTTTTTTAAAATTATGTCTTTATCGTTATAGTTATCGTCCTTGGTGTGAATGGGCCTTTATAATAGAAACTACACCCAACAATGCCCTAGCAAATGCACTAGGGCAGTAAAGACTTTTACTGTATTACTAAAAAAATCCATTTCAAATAAATGCTAACAAATGTACATTTATGTATCTGTAAATGTACAAAAAGTATCACGGTTTCCACAAAAATATTAAGCGGCATAACTGTTTTTAACATTCATAATAGAAAGAAATGTTTCTTGAGCACCAAATCAGCATTACAATGATTTCTGAAGGATCATGTGACAACGAAGACTGCTTTGCCATCGCAGGAATAAATGATAATTTAAAATATATTCAAATAGAATTACAGTTAATTCTATTTCACAATATTACTGTATTTTTGATCAAATAAATGCAGCCATGTTGAGCATAAGAGACTTCTTTCAAAAACAGTTCAAAATCTTACTGACCGCAAACTTTTGAATGTAGTTCAAAAGTAATGGCAATCACATAGGAATGTCCTCACATAGAAAGCATTTCTTAGTGCTTTGCTTTGTCAGGTTTACTGACAGACAGATTCACCTAACAGTCTGTTTCTGAGTCTTCATCCCTCATTGACCTTGACTGTCAGTGGGGAGTCTCTCTGAACCCACAGCAATTGTTGTATGACAGGTTTAACTGCACTGCTCTGCACACACTGACAGCAGTATTGATATAAACCGCTTTTGGAGAAGCAATATGCTGTCGGTTAGACCCTGCTGTATATTTATATAAAAATGTCATACATCTTGTGACATGTCAGTGTGTCAGGTGACTCTCTCTTGGTTTAAGTTTACTGTAGATCTAGTAAAGCCAGACATTTCATGTAAAAAATATTCAGTGTCGGAAGAACCTTTTTTAGTGGTTGGTTTGAAAGTAATTTAAGGTATGTTTATGTCCTCAGGGGAACGCAGGTCCCGCTGCATTCTGGGTACTGGGCTGCTTACTCACCCACCCTGAAGCGCTAAGGGCTGTGAGAGAGGAAATCCAAGGTGGAAAACACCTCCGTCCAGAAGAGAGACAGAAAAACACTCCAGTGTTTGGTAGGTCACATCAGTGAGATAGCTTATCATCCATAGAAAATCTTGTGTATATGCACATCGATTTCTGCCATTGAATCCTGGATTAAAATTTAAGTGTATATAAATATACAAATATAGTGCTGTAAAATACACATATATATTTACAAACTTTTATGTTAGTGACACCCCTAATATATGTATTTACAAACTTTATATACACACACATATATATATATTTACAAACTTTATATACACACACACACACACATATATATATATATATATATATATATATATATATATAAAAGTTTATATATATTAGGGGTGTCACTAACATAAAAGTTTGTAAATATGTGTATTTTATATTTATTATATTATTATTATATATTATATATATTATTATATTATTAATTATATTTATATTTTATATTTTACAGCTTAATATTTGTGTGTGTTCATGTGCTTATATATATTTCAAGATGGGAATTACAAAAGCAATTCCATTTCAAATTAAAATAATTGTTTTTAAATGTCACTTGTTTTTACAGATAGTGTTCTTAAAGAGACTCTGCGTCTAACTGCAGCTGCTCTAATCACTAGAGAAGTGATGAAAGATAAGAAGATTCATTTAAGCAATGGCCAAGTATACCAACTCCGACGGGGCGATCGCCTGTGCGTTTTCCCCTTCATCAGCCCTCAAATGGACCCGCAGATCCACCAACAGCCAGAGGTGCACTCTCAGATTCCACTTCCTGAACTCAATCAGGCAGAAAGATGAGATTCACTTGGGGGAGAAATCATTTATTACCTGTAGAAAATCTGTGCGAGATTTGAGATCAATTTTAAACGTGCATTGATTTTCACTTTATCAAAAATAGGTGCATTTGAAATAGACTCGAGCGCTTACACTGCTTTATTTTACAGCCTAAACATTTTCATAGACTCACATAAAGGTACCAAGCCACATCTAGAATATAATAAATAGAGACTTGGTGGTTGGCTCTTTTCAAAATGTTTGACCCAGAGCAAGCCAGAGTAGGCTACCCCAGCAACCAAATAGCAATGCCATAGAAATCACCTACAACACTCTTAACAATCACACAGCAACACCATTGCATCGTGTTGGTGACTTTTTCATGGGCAAGTACCAATCAGAAAATGAAAAATAAAATAATTGTTATAAAATGAAAGGAATATATGTGAATTTAATTTAACACCTTATCAACCACATCTTGTTGGTGAGTTTTTAAGTACCAATTAGAAAATGCGGGGGAAATTTAAATTAATTAAATTAATTTAATAACATTGCAACCATATAGCAACACCAACTAGAAAAAAATATATTTAATTCAAAATTTAATTTAATTTAATCTTATTCTGTACTTTCCTTAGGATCAAGATGTCAAGTTCACGTTTCTAAAATGTTAACTTATTTTTTAGATGTAACTGATTGTTTTAGATCTGTCTGCTAAGAGTTTTTTTATTTTTTTTGGCAGATATGGTATTGCTTATTGCTTTATTAACACGCCTCACTTATTGACATAACCTAAACCTATTTATCTTTATTGACGTCCACTATTATGATCAAGCTTGGATTACATTCTGCACAGGTCAAAGGGCTAATCTAGTAAAATATCTGGGATTAGCCATTCAAGTGCTGTCATTGGCACAAAGACAAATAGGGGGAAGGGGGCCACAGTTTATAGACACTGCTGCTGCTCCTACTATCTGTGAGAAACAGACGCTCACACCACTTTGTAGGCCAAAATGCTGACGTTGCACACCGTAGTGCTGTGTGTTGGCACTGTGAACTACAGATCTGATCCAAGCTTATATGTCAAGCATACTGATTAATAGTAAATTGATTAACAGCACAGCAAGATGCTGTTCCTGCAAGCAAACATTGGACATGTCTCACAAACATTACAGTGTTTCATCAAGACAATCTTAATGTTGTTGGCAGGTGCTACTAATACCGTTATGTTGTATTAATTTTACACTCAAAGACACAATTATCCAAATTTTAACTCTGCCTGTCTTGTAATGCAACAGATGTTCCAGTTTGACCGCTTCCTTAATGCAGATGGGACAGAGAGGAAGGACTTCTTTAAGGAAGGGGTGAGGGTGAAATATCCCTCCATGCCCTGGGGGACCAAAGACAACCTGTGTCCAGGACAGCAATTTGCAGTTAGTGCAATTAAAGAGTGAGTATAATAGCATTCAACACATCAACACCCATTATGCTCTTTAGTGTGTAATATTGCTGTTTGAGCAATACATTCTCGATTGTAGTCTTGAATTTTCTTCCGTACACGTCACACTATTCCAAATTTAAATAAATCCTGCCCAAGACATAAGCAGATAAAGAGGGACGAGGCCTGGTTGAGTTGCCTTAGTGTTGAAACTTGTGGTGATGGTAAGGTCCGTGACATTTCCGAAACATGCTCGATGAGTTTGACCATTGACCAACAAAATGGTAATAAAGGAGGGGCTTCATAGAGACAGGCACTAAACAGAGTGTTACTGACAGAAGGGGAAGAGAGGTACTGCAACAATGTAAAATATGTGAAAAACTCAAGTCTGAAAACCTATTAAAATAGACTCCAAAAGCAAAATCAAGACTTTGTAAAATGGCATAATAGGTCCTCTTTAAAGTGCAGTCACATTTACTGTTGCTGTGCAAGATTTTCCAATAATTTCAATAGGAATCCACACGATTGGGATTTTCGAGTGAGGGAGAATAAGTTTGCTTGTGTTCAAGGTGGTTCCTTGGATTCATCACGTTGACAAACAAGATGCTGCTTAGTTTGAAAGTGCCATTACTAGACTATTAACAATAATCAATGGATCTTTTTTTATCCAATTATCCCATTTTAAAATTATTAGCAAAATTTCACTAATGTGACCATACCTTTAGTCCTTGTTTTAGCAACAGCTGCTCTAAGTACATCCATAAGCTTTTGCCTATTTAATGCTTCTGTCTGTTAGCAACTTATAATGACATTTGGAATTATTTTCTAATTTTCCAATCCCTTTAGGCTTGTGTTCACAATCTTGGCTCGATTTGATCTGGAGCTATGTAACAAGAATGCAACGCTGCCATTGGTAGACCCCAGCCGATACGGCTTTGGCATTCTTCAACCAGCGGGAGATCTAGAGATCCGCTACAGAATTAGATCTTGACCGTGCTAATATGCCAAATCTTATTAAAACTGTACAGATAACAATGTTCTTTTTTACAACAATGTTTTAGCTATGTCTTGAATACTTATTGCAATAATAAATATTGTATTTTTTTAAACTCTGGTTTAGTCATTCATGATTTCTTTTGGATTTACTATTCTACATTTCGGAAGAAATATCCCACCCCATATCACTTTTCTAATGCAATTTTATTTTGATAACCTGCTTTATATCACCTCGCAGATGTTTTATTCTATTTGCTGCATTTTTGTTTGTTTGTCAGGGTCAATATGATGCCAAACCGAAGTAAATGTGCTACTACACTGAATAATGGTCAGATTTAGGAAAATGCATACCTGCTTTGTTATACAACAAAGTTAAAGCTTCGATCTGTCTACAGTCTTTTGACTAGGTCAAAGGAACATAGGTTACCCCAGGGTAAAATCCACTTTTTTTTTCTTTCTTTTTTTCTCCTAAAACACTTAATAGCAACAAGAACCACCTGTTTGCTGGGAAATTGAACCATTATGAGCAACAACAAAAGAAAATCGAATTTAATATATGTTCTAAAATAAAAAAATGTGTTGTTGTTGTTTTAGATTTAGGTTTCTAGAGAAAAACCCTGTAATGATCACATTTATTTTGAGACAAAAGACTTGTTTCTCATGTTCTTGCAATATTTTAAATGCATATTCACAAATCATGCTTGCACCGACCTATCTACACTACATCACTATAATTTAAAGACAGAAAAGTCAACAGATTGTCAAGGTTAATATTTACCCTCAAAGTAATTAGGATAGATCATTTGCTCTATTTGCTGAAATTCAATATAAGGTCTTCTTGAATGTAATGATTGGAGACCCAAGAGCATCTTAGTACCGCTGCTGTGCTTCGTCTTGGTAAAATATTAAATCAAACTCACATATTCAGGGAGCTGCAGCTATGGCTGAACTGACTCATAGGTTGCTTGAGCACTGCCCCAAAAAGCTGATGTGTTTCCTAACGCATATGACTAGTTAGTGGCTAGTTTTCTGTATTGGCCTATCTCCAGGCGCCATTTTCACGCAGGTTCCTCTTAACGACACGCAAGGAGCTGCTCCAAGAGCCTGTTGGTGCCGGGTGCTGGCAAGGGTTAAGCGCGTCGTCTCTCTGCCATTGGGCGGCGAGACTACGGCGAGCCAGACATCTGCAAGGAAAGCAGCTGTCGACTTCACGCAAGAGATGTTAGACATCAGTGAACGAAAACAGTGTGGATTCACCCCAAGACTTGTTGATATTTTTCCACGAGCGGCGCGGTATGTGTATGTCTGGAGAAGATGAACGAGCTGCTGTGTACTGGCTTATTTAAACTGTGGCGTCCCAGCGTTTTCGCCCTTTTAAATGCTTAATTTCTCACCGCTGTCAGCAATAAGTCTTCACAAATTAAGGTGGGTTTTCTTTCTACCGATATTTATCAGTCTACCCAGTTTTTATATTATGTTTACCGTATGCTTAAATATTATTGATCACATTGGAAATTTCTGCCGAAAACCTAATGGGAAAAGTGTGACATGCTGTGTAGATGAGCTATAAGCTTTTTATAAATACTACTTTATTGCATTTTATGCAGTTGAACATGCCATACTAATAACTACAGCTGCAATTAGGTTATAATTTTGTTTTAACACGTCTGAAGATGCATTTTTTTTCTATGTATGATGCAGGATCAATACTGCTGGATGCCACTCCTACAACGTTTAAATTATATTTAATGTCTTTATGATAGCACATTGCCAAAATGTTTTGAATATGTCCTTTGTTGGTCCCGAATAATGTGCTTTGTGTATTTAGCGTCACTTTTTTTCTTCAAGTGCACGAGATCAATGAAATCATATCATAAGCGCAGCTGCATTGACACATTGATGTGATGACTGCCTTATGCAATAATAGCATTTTATCCAAGAAAAGACGTGCGATGCTCATTAAAATCCATTTTAATTAGCTTCGCATTGTGTAGGCTACTAAAGGCTAAACCAAAACGTCTATCATGTCATCATGTTTTCCTCCTATTTTGCATGTTGTTGTTGCTGCTGCAGATGTAGGCTACGGTTGGGCTCCAGCCGACGTTACACTTAACTCTTTAGTTACAAGGTATGGAAATGAAATATAACCTTTAAGTCTTTTACTTAATAGTTTATGGAGTCTATTAATACTTTACAGCAAAAGGAATATGGGGAGTCTCAAACCGCAGCGTATGATGTTGATGATTAAATAGCCTGTTCCTTTCAAAAGATTACAGGTGGATCACGTGCGTTCCAATATTTGGATTCAAATGTTTGTTATCTTTCGTGAGTTTAAAGAGACGAGAGGGCGTTTAACTTCGACAAAAACTGCCATCAGGAAAGCGGCAGGCGATTCAGCACCACGTTGGTGGACAGCGACCTCGAAGGCTTTGGGATTTAGGAATTGAATAATTGCGATTCCGCTTCCTTAACGGTTCCGTTAACACTCTCTTGTAAGTTAGGCTACTATAGATTAATTTAGTAGCCTAACGATAATATTTAAAACTTCGAATTGCACTCACTGCCCTCGATAGTCTAATGTCAAAATACGAGATCATTTCAGATCCCAAAGGGGCAGAAATTAATTGAACAGAGTTCTTTCAAAAAAGTGGGCTTACACAGATATTTTAATGACTTTTCACACACTTTTTTAAAATTAAATGCAGTTCACTAAATGCTCGAGCTGTATGTTTGGATTCAATAAAAAAAAAAAAAACACGGCTTTAGCCACACTGTTCGTGCTCAGTCTACTGAATCACTGAAAAGAATCGAATTGAGTCATTCGTTTAGGATTCGAACCACATATTGGTCGCGCTATCTACCTTATTTTTCAACGCGGAAGTAAGGTGTTTTCTGTGAATGTGCGAGACTTAAGGGAATACAAGAAGAATAGGCCTATATAAAAGTGCAGTAAACTGTAAAACTGTTTGCGCTACAAACCAGCGTGTTTAACAGACAATATTAAATGAATATGGTGAGAAATACCAGTTTGCAATATCAAGTAGCCTAGCATAACGAGCTGTTTAAAAAAATAATAATAATGGAAGCGAATGACAAGGGAAGCCAGCCATTAAAATTAACCTACAAATGGCCGCGCCCGCGTTTACCTGAAAAATAAGGTAGATATTATTATTAATTCGATGAAAATAACCGGCTCATAAAAGACGTTTATTGCAGGAATCAGATTACACTGGTCCTGCTGTATGGTTTTGTTTCACTAAAAAGAACCGACTCAAATGAGTCATTCGTTCGAATCGAACAACACGGATGGCGCGCGCTGTAGATCCGAAGAATGCGCGTCAAACCGTTACTCAAAAGTCATGCAAATATAACTGATTTTTCCCCCCCGATTTTTGGTTCCTTAACCTGTTCAGCAGTTAAACTTTTAATATGCTCATGCTAGTAATTTGTTTGGGAATTTATTTATTTAGAAGAAGGGATAAAACTTCAGAAAACAATATTCTAAAACTAATTTCTTGCTTCTCCTTTATTCAACAGCCCGAATAGAATGAAACAGCTCGGAGAACCATTGGTACCACCTGTCCCATGACCAAAATCATAGGGTAGTCTACGCAAAAAACAACATGGATAAACCCTCCGCAGGAATGAGTAAAGTTGGCTCTCGCTCGACGGCCTCTCTGCCCCCGGAGCCTGCGGATATAGTCCGGAGCATGTCGTGTTACCGGCGTGTCAAACTCAACGTAGGGGGTCTGCCGCACGAGGTCCTGTGGAGAACCCTGGACCGACTGCCGCGCACACGACTGGGCAAGTTACGAGACTGCAAAACCCACGAATCACTCATGGACATATGCGACGACTACAGCTTGGACGACAACGAGTACTTTTTTGACCGGCACCCTGGGGCGTTCACATCTATTCTGAACTTCTACCGCACTGGGAAGTTGCACATGATGGAGGAAATGTGCGCACTGTCCTTCAACATGGAGCTGGACTACTGGGGGGTGGATGAGATCTACCTGGAGTCATGTTGCCAGGCCCGGTACCACCAAAAGAAAGAGCAGATGAACGAGGAGCTCAAGCGGGAGGCGGATACTATGAAGGACCGGGAGGGCGAAGAATTTGATAATACGTGTTGTTCAGAGAAAAGGAAGAAACTGTGGGACCTACTAGAGAAACCGGGCTCGTCTGTAGCAGCCAAGGTATGCATCACTAACTTGCATGTACACTGACAGCATCTTATCCAACTGATACTGGACTTTTAGCCTATTCATTCCCATGCAGGATATGAATTCTTGATATCAACAATAAAATTTGCACTAGTTAAAATGCTAATTCTTGATATCAGGGATTAGATTTCCTACTAGTAACAATGGCAATTTTTATATATCAGGAAATGTCTACTAGTATAAATGTTCATTCTTGATATCAACAATGACGTCATCACTCTTTTCACTATTCAAATGTTATCACAGGCTGCCATTCAAATTCAATTGTTGATATCAAGAATGCATTTCTTACTAGTTGGAATTCCAATTTCACATATCAGAAATACAATTCTTACCAGTTATTAAAACCTTTATTTTTGATATCAGCAATTGAATTGCTACTAGTAAAAATGTTACTTTTTGATATTGATCATTTGATTGTCACTACTAGTGACAATGTTCATTTCTGATATCATGAATGTGATTGTTACTGGTTAGAAAGCCTTTTTAGATATCTGAAATTACTCTCCTAATTATTGATATCAGAAATAGATTTTCAGATATCAGAAAAAAACAAATGCAAAAAAACCACTCAACACTCAGTTAGCTTAAGAGGGAGATGTAAAAAGTGCAGTTCAAGCCTTTGGACTCTAACCAAATTGCTTCAGTCCTGTAATCAATCACAACAGAGTGGCACTCTCCTGCTTCTCACACAATTCAAAACTCAGTATTTCCATGTAAACATTTAGACTCAGACCTTCTATGTGTCGATCACAGTTGCAGGTCTGACATCTCTATGGATCTACATCCTTTTTTAGTTGACATCTTGGATCAATAAGAACAGCATCTTGGTCGAATGGTATTGTGAGAGATGCAATGCTTATCTGTAAACTTGCATTCTCACTCTGTGTTGGCCATCTATTTAATGTGCTCTAATTCTATAATTGTGTACCTGTGTTTATATATATAGTCACATGGGATTGGGAGGGACAGTTCAGTGTAAGACTGTCCTTCCTGTTACCAGGCAACAGAGAGATGACTCTACCACTTTGAAAGGAAGAACTATGTCACTAAAGGACAAAGTTAGTGTTTGACTGGTTTATGGCTAAACTGGATCATTGGTTTTAGGCACATGTGCACACATGTTTTTGCATTCAGTTAAGAACTGAACAAAGAGTCAGGCTTCTTTTTTGGCTTTTTACTCTTCCCCCTCCCTCTCTCTTTCTTCAGGTTCCTGAAGGCTCCTCTGGCTAAATGTCAGGGAAATGTCACATTAATTATCCTCCATGAGACTTTGTGTCCCATTCTGTTTTCAGCCCCTCCTTTCTCCCCTTCATTCTCACTCGAACGGGCTCTGTCTACATCTGTCTCAAATCAGATTTTGCTGCATGGCCCTACCGCACAATGAGATTATGTCAGACCGCCGTCATATCATTGCAGATTACTGCCCGGTCATATTTCAAAGCTAGACTTCACCTTATCTGCATTTACTAGTCCTGCATTACCATTCTATTTAGTTGCCTCTAAAAGTGTATTAATTAATAAAGCTTACAAGGCAGAAGGTGGCAATTTGCTTTAAGTTCAGGGCCTTGTATTGAAGCCTCATGGTCAAAGCTGTGATGCCTCAGTCAAGGCATGAATGCTGAGGCAGTAAATGTTGTTTTTTGTACATGCAATTTATTATGTAATATGTTCAGTGCCATTTATTGACTAACTACATTGTAAATCTGAGTTGTGCATTTATAATCTATGCAATTTTAAGCGCAGGTCCTCAGATTCGAGTACATGCGTAGATAACATGAAATACATTTGGGGAATACTTTGGGTGTGATGTGTTCAAATATGTTCTCTAATATTCAAATTCTCTAATAATTATTCAAAAGTAATTAATTATTCACACCACAGGAGTATTTAAAATGACCGTTGGCATTTAGGTGATTTAAAAAGTTGAAAAACTATGTGTTATAATACACATAGGGCCCTATCTTACACCCGGCGCAATGCAGCTGATGCAAGTGTTTTTTGCTAGTTTCAGTCCGACGCAGTTATCATTTTCACGTCCTGCGCCACGTTGTTTAAGTAGCAAATGCATTTGCACCCATTTGTGCGCCCATGGGCATGCTGGTCTGAAAACGAGGTGTGTTCTGGTGCATTGTTGGCGTTTTGGCAACTGCCATTTAAAGAGAATGGGAGATGAGACTCTGGTTTAACGCACGTAAATCCCAAAACACAACCCTTTCAGACCATGTGCCTGGCGCGCCGACCATTTTCCCGGCATTAAACTAGCAAAAGTGGATTCGGACATTCCCTAAGACCTAAGTGAACTTGCGCTTTAGACCATGCGCTTAGATCGTTAAAATAGGGCCCATAGAATATGTACAGTTTAATATGAAAGAATTTTCTGAATTCCTTTTTTACAGGTGTTAAATTACGCAGTGCATTGCATTGTGTTGCATTTTGGGGTTAAAGGAAATGTCCTGGCAGAAAAGGGCCAGTAGCTTTTCTGTTTTTCAATGAATGTTTTCTTACAGTGATATATACACATGCATTCTAGATTTGAAATAGTAACTTGAAATTATATGATGGCAGTCTAATATAATCTTTTTTAGTATTGTGTGGTAAGGCCATGCAGTGAAATCTGAAATATTTCTCTTATAAATTCATAAGGACTTTAACCTAAAATCTTAAAAGTTAATGGACATGGTGTAGAGTGTATTGCCGTAAGTGTTGCTCCTGGAGGAGACAGACAAACTGCTGGTATTAGAATACTAAAATACCAAATGCAAAGAATGTCAAATCACCCAAGATTAATCCCAATTAAAGGTGGTGCTGTGAGTTCAGACTATAAGTACGAACATGTCAAGACGGAGTAATTAGCAAATGTTCTTTTCAAAGAATCTCATTTGTGATTTAGCGCATCACTTTTATTCAAGACCCACAGTTCCGACCCAGCCCTGTGCCTGATTGTGGATATTTCCTGATTCTCAGAGATGTCACAAAACACCAGTCTTATTTACTGTCTCTATTTGGTGTAAAAGGAAGTAATCACTTACTGGATGTAGTCATTTACAGCCATTGTCCTTCTAAAAGCCCTTGCAGCGCTCAGATGGTGGCAGTTACCTTCTGGCTTTCAAAGCCTTCTGCGATACCTGAGAGTTGATAAAGGACATTTCCACAGATCTAGTTCAAGTGTCATATGATTATTATCATGCCTTTGATTTATTAAAAAAGTAAAACACCATATGGCACGAATGAAGGTGACCCTGTTTATTTTGAGAAAGACAACCTTTCTCCTTCACTAGTTAATACTACTGCATTTTACTACTATTATGTTCAAGGGACATTAATTCTTATGAGGGATACAGATAATAAGCCATCCATTCTATCAATGCAAAATTTATGAAGATATCTGACTAGTGCCTGTAAAGGTGTCTAATGTCAGGATGTCTAACCTAAAAATAGAAAACTACGGAAAGACTCCGCTTTTGTGACCAGGGCTGGAATCTATTCCTTTGCAGTTCAGATAATAAAAGTGACATTTATATCTCAGTGTATGAATTGATAGGACTGGATGAGGTGAAATGAATTTGAAATTGCTACTAATCATTTCTAAAGCTCCACCCTGTTCATTAATCCTTTAGTCAACACAACAGGAAATGAGTAATTTGTGTAATATATGAAACTCCATTGTTAATGAGTAGGAGATTCATTTAATAATAGTTCCAAGTAGTAAAATCATAACTATAGCAGGTACAGTGTAACAGTTTGTAGCCTGCTGAAAGTGATAAATGGCAAGAAGTATGTGTAATGTGTAACATACTGTAAATATTACATACAGTGGCAAATATGCATTAAAATACAATAAAGCTAAAATATTAGCTCCACTCAAAATGATCTTTTAACGAAATATGATATTAGTTAGAAAACACTTTTTAAACAACAATAAGTGATATTGCTTCTATACAATAGTTGGTAACACTTTAGGGTCCAATTCTCAATATTAACTAGTTGCTTATTAGCATGCATTTAGGGCATTGGCTGTTTATTAGTGCTTATGAAGCACATAAATCCCTTATTCTGCATGACCATATTCTACATCCTTTAATCCTGCCCAATACCTAAATCCTACCACTACCTTACTATAAGCAGTAATAAGGAGTTTATTGAGGCAAAAGCTGAAGTTAATAGTCAGTTAATGGTGAGAATTGGACCCTAAACTAAAGTGTGATCCAATAGTTCTATAAATAAGAAGTTAACATAATATTGCCAGTTACATTGTCTGCATATAAGAATCATTTAGCAAAACAGCCTGTAATTATGCTTTGCTATTGTTACCACAATGAATTATTTTGATGTGCAAGTTGAACACTCATGCATTATTAGAAAGTGTCCTGCAGTTATCGTGCTGCACTCGGCGGCAGCTTCGTGAAGCTCGTAGTGGTACGCAGGCCTTAACCTGTGGTTTGCTGCGGTTAGGATCGCCTAATTACCTGTGACACAGAAGTTGTGATGTGAACTTTTTATGGTGAATCATGTAATCAAGAATCACAACAGTGTGATATGAATCATCTAATGCTCTGTGAGCTTTGTATCTAAATGCTAGGAAGCCATGAGGCTTGTTATTGTGCAATCAGCCCTAATCGCCTTTCTATCGCATCTCGTTCACCTTATTTGTGAAAGTGGGTGAGTAAAGTGTCTGTCGTTGTTGAACATGTTGAACTGGCCACTTATAGGGAAGATATCACATGATGTGCCTTTATGCATGATCTCATAAAGGATAACACATTTAACTGGTGCCATTTTAATTTATGCATTGCCGAGCAATGAGAGTAAAATTGTGGTATTGTCGTTTTTAAGATGACATTCTTTGGCGCTTGGGCCCCATCTAATTAATACCAGGCCCATATTTCTGCATATATAATGAATCATTTTTATCACACCTCATTAGGAGGTGATTTGTAGCATTTAGGAGGCTAGGCAGTCTTGGAATCTAATGAATAGAGTAGTGTGATTATTTTTTCAGACCCATCAATGCAAGTTGTTGAAATGAGATGTGACTGCAGAGCTCTAGAGAAATTTACCATCATACACCAAAAAATTGTTACGAATCAGATGGCTGTTTTCAAGCTCGGCTATGTCTCGCTCTTTTCTCTCTCACGCACAGTTACCAAAAACATGCCGCGAGTCAGAAAAAAGAGTCTCATGTCAGTGTCTCGCCATTAACAGAAGCGACTTTTCTGGAGCAGCGTGTCTGGCTTTGACATTAAAGAACAGGTTCGTGCTACAGTTAGAGATACAGTTCGCCTAAAATGAAAATTCTGTCATCATTTACTCACCCTCATGTCATTCCAAACCAGTATGAGTTTCTTCCCTCCGTGGAACGTAAAAATAAAAATTCTGAAGAATGGGCTGGTCTCTCTTTTCCATGCAATTAAAAGAGAGGGGGAAAAAGAGAGGGGAGGGGAGGGGAGGGGGGGGGGGGGGTTGTTGTCAAGTCTTCTGAAGCCATACAAAATGAAAAAAAGAATTTTGCACCTGGCTTTATCATATGTTCAGATCTATCTACCAAAAATATATGCAAAATTGTGCATATTTAATGAGATAATGCCTAATTTGCATAATTAAACATACAAATTTCTAAAACTTGTAATACATTTTTTTTTATAAATACTTGTGTAAGTAATCAACTGAGGAAGTTTCATAGTGATATCTATTATTTAAAAAATTTACCCTATTCACCTGTAGTGTCTCGCCTTAAAAAAAAATAAAAAAATAACAGACAGATATTTAATAGTGATAAATAGTGATGTCTGATTTGTTTAGATCAGTTTATGTTTAGATTATTCCCAAAATGAATCATGAATCAAGCGGACTCATTTGACTTGGCTGACTGAACCACTCTCAGAAAATGGAAGACTATCAGTTAATAGTATAGACCTTATGCACCAGAGAAACAGGGGTGCCGCCATCTTTGGAATATTGTCTTTTAACTTTCGTTTTGCGGTCGCTCTGTATATTTATATGGCATTTCTGTCCAGGAGTAATTAGCTTTTTAAGTGGATTTACTTAATGTAAAGTTAACGAAAGTTATCATGAGGACTGTAATGTTTAAAGCAGATGACTTAACAAATGTAAATCGACCGGGAAGATTTTAAAACGAGCCGTTCATTCATAAATACGCAAAACGCTTTGAAAATACAGACCGGAAGTCAAAAGACAATGAGCGCAGCGCTGAAAAGGGGCGGAGCTACATAAGGTCTATACAGGCTTAAATTATGACCTGTTTCTGACAGAAATATTATTTTGTTTCAGAAGATTTGGAGTAAAGTCAGACCACTTTTTGAAGCTTGAAAACTTAAGTTCCCATTTATTGTTATTGCAGGGAAAAGAGCAAAAAGTCTTTAGAATTGATTTTTTCCACGGAAGAAAAAAGTCGGTTTGGACAGAAATGACAGAATTTAGATTTTATGGGTGACCTGTCCCTTTAAGGGCTTTTCCATTAAGGCTAACAACTAATTTCACCTATTCTTTGCAGAATCTTGGCCTATTTCTGCTTCTTTGCAAACATAATTGTATTTGTTAGCCTTTTTAGGCACAATCAAAGCTTTCTAGAAGTTACTTTCCTATACTTTGAGTGCTGTAGTCCAATAGCAATTTAAAATTTTTTAAACATTTCTGATAAATTGTTTAACTCTCAATAGGTCTACATGCAGTAAGTGTTAATCCATCCCTAATCACAGCATTCCCATTCACCTACACAATTGGCAGCAGAGCCTCTGTTGCCATGGCAAACTCCATCGGTTTCCAGGGTAATGGCTTGTGTTTCTGTGTTGAAGTAAGAGTATGTAGTGTGCAGTGAGTACATAATGAAGCTTACATTGATTTCCTCATTCAAACTTGCAAGTTTGACCAGCATGCTTAGCAGACTCAGAAATACCATATTGTGAATGAAATGCCACTGTCAGTCAGTGTCACGTTTTTCTTTCTCAATAGTGTTCTCTTACGAGAGGTTCTCTCGTATTGCGTAAGCTAGCTTACGCTGCGGGAAAGTCTCTTTTCACGAGATACTGAAGCCAAAAATTATCCTAATTTTTTTAAACTTTGTCAACGCAGTGCGGCAGCCTGCAGACCTAGGGCAAGCGAGTCGCGTGCCCATTGGCTGCTCTGCGGCAACTGCAGCAGCCTATGGCTGAGCCTTGCGCGTGACGTCACGTCCAATGAGCGCGCTTGGCGCGCTTAGTGCGTCACAGCCCGTCATTAGGGGTGTGGCTTAGAGTATATAAGCAAGGAACAGAGGCTGCTTCGCTGATTTCTGTCTCTTCAGCGAAGCTCTTCGCATCGCTGATCTCCGAGGAAGCCGCCGTTGAATCCAGCGACCAGCACGCCGAGGATCTCAGCCTGAGGACGCCGGCCGCTCGCCGCCTTCAGCCTTCCCTGCCTGCTGCGCCATCCGGCCTTATATCCTTTTCTGCTCTGTTTTGTGTGTGTGTGTGTGTCCGCCGCGACACACTTGCATCTAAAAGAGCGCGAGGCGTTGTTTCAAATGCCTCGCACATCCTGTGGCTCGTGCAGAGCCTCGCTCAGCGACGGAGACCGCCACGTGCTGTGCGCTCTCTGCCTGGGTTTTGACCACGCTGTTCGCGCTCTCTCCGAGGGCGGCTGCGAACAGTGTGAAGATTTACCGATGTCGACCCTACGGGCTCGACTCGCTAAATTCGAAGACACTCCATCTTCTCCGGCCGCTTCTTCCGGGCCACGAAAGAAAAAACGTCGCTCTCAAAGGCCGCCGGAACTGGACGCTACAGCTGAGCGCTCGCCGGAACCCCTCCCGCGAGCCTCGCTCTCTCCTTCCCCCCCACCCTTCTCCGACGCGCAGCGGCCGGCCACTGCCCGCACTGCCGTCGCCCTGGGGGATGATGCAGATGATGCCGCTGACAGCTGCTCTCTGCTCGCGTCTGACAGCGAGGAGTGGTCGGGCTCTCACCGCTCCGCCCCCTCTACTCTGGAGTCTTCTCGAACCCGCGCTAGTGTTGACGCAGAGCTTCTCCGCCTCCTCACTTTAGCGGTCGAGAGAATGGGACTGGATTGGTCTCCACCTAAGGAGCCGGAGCCCAATCGCCTTGACGGGTTTTTTCTGCCTAGCCGCCGCCCTGCGCCTGCCTCTAGGTCAGCACCCTTCCTGCCTGAGCTCCACGCCGAGCTCTCTAAGTCCTGGAACGCTCCGTTCTCCACCAGACTCCGCTCGCCAGTCTCCTCGGCTCTCTCCCAGGTGGACGGAGCCGCCGAGAACGGCTATAACGGCATCCCCGCCGTTGAGGATGCTGTGGCAACGCACCTTTGCCCGCCGTCTGCTAGATGGCGCTCAAAGTCTGCCCTGCCGTCTAAAGCCTGCAGGACCACCTCAGCTCTCGCCGGCCGCGCTTTCGCCGCCTCCGGCCAGGCTGCTTCCGCCCTGCACTCAATGGCTATTCTTCAGATCCTTCAAGCCGACCTCCTCCGTGAACTGGACGAGAAGGGCTCGGATCAGTCTGCCTTTACCGATCTCCGCAGCGCTACGGATCTCGCGCTGCGCGCTACCAAGACCGCTGCTCAAGCCATCGGCAGATCCATGGCCGCGCTCACCGTCATCGACAGACATCTATGGTTGACGCTCGCGGACATGAGTGAGTCAGAGCGCGCTGTGTTTCTGAACGCACCACTCTCGCCCACCGGCCTCTTTGGCCCTGCGGTCAGCGGAATTGTGGATCGGTTCTCTGAGGTACAGAAGGCGTCGCAGGCGATGGACCTCTTCCTGCCCCGCCGTTCGAGCTCAGCCACAGGCCGCCCTCAAACTCAGCCTCCTGTGCGCAGCTCTAACCAGCGCTCTTCCAGGCCCCCCAACGCTTCGCAGCGGCGCCAGGGCAATCGCCCCAGGTCGCGCTCGACCAGCCGTCACAGACCGCCGCCCCCACGGGGCCCGCGGTCCAAGATCGCGTTGAAGCCCGAGCCCGCGAAGTCCTCCTAGCATCCGCAAGGAGGAAAAGATGGTTGAGTCCCGCTACGGCCGGACCGCCATCAAAACGCACAGCTCTGTCAGTCCCCTATGTTCAGGCTACTGCAGCAGCACACACCGCAGCCAACGAGCCAGTAATTACACTCGCTCGCCTGCACACAAACGCCGTTTTCACGGCGACCCAGATAAATCTCAAAAAGAGTATAAGTGCTTTAAGTGTAGAAAATGTGCCCACACCCATGTGCTCACTGCTTCACACAAGTGCAATCCCCATGGTAACGCGCCCAGAGCGCTCTCTCATAAAGCGGCCTCTCACCGCTCGAGCACTAAATGTAGTAAAAGTGCCCACACTTCCGTGCTCACAACTACTCGCTGCTCGCTCTGTCACTCAGTTACCTCAAATTGCTACGGCTCAAGCCGCAGGGGTTTTAAGTGTAGAAAAAGTGCCCACTCCCGTGTGCTCACTGCCTCACACAGACCAGGTTCCCATGGCAACGCGTCCAGAGCGCTATCTCTTAAAGCGGAAACTTTCCGCTCGAGCATCAAGTGTAGGAAATGTGCCCACAGCCCTGTGCTCACACCTGCCCACTGCCCGCTCTGCCAGACAGGTTGCAAACCTCATAAAGCCCCCAAACACTGGCCGTGTCATAAGTGCATATCCCGCGCCAGCTCACGAGCACGCGCGCCCACTTTCAGACACCATAATCCCCACGCCGCCCTCGCGCCTGGGTTGTTTGACAGCAGTTCACGCTCCATCGTCCAAGATCGAGCTACTAAATTCTGCACAGTCGGCCAGCCCTGTTCTTCTGCCCTCGTGTCCGAGCATCGGCGGCGCGTGCGCCGCCCCGTCTTCTCTGATACAGGTTCCCCATCCCGCGCAACGCGGCGATCTGAACCCAGAGACCATTCGACCCCTAGCTATGCATGCAAAAGCATGGGAGGCTATTCAGGGCGCGTCAGAATGGGTGCTCAACACCATAAGACACGGTTATTCGCTCCAATTTGCTCGTCGCCCTCCGCGCTTTCTAGCGCAGACGGAAACGAAAGTGAGTTTGGAAACAGCACATCTGCTTCAAGCAGAGATAACAAAGCTGCTGCGAAAAGGGGCCATAGAACAGGTGCATCCTTCTCTGAGCGAGTCAGGCTTTTACAGCCGTTACTTCCTCGTTCCCAAGAAGGACGGAGCATTAAGACCTATTTTAGATCTGAGACATCTGAACAAAGCCCTCATGAGACGGCCGTTCAGGATGATTACAACCAGACAGATCCTCGCGCAAATTCGCCCAGGAGACTGGTTTATCTCTCTCGATCTGAAGGACGCTTATTTCCAGATCCAGATAACTCCCCGTCACAGGCCATTTTTGAGATTCGCCTTCGACGGTCGAGCTTATCAATACACAGTCCTGCCGTTCGGCCTGTCTTTAGCACCCCGTACATTTACGAAATGCATGGACACGGCTCTCGCTCCCCTGAGGAGTCAGGGAATGCGAATCCTGAACTACTTGGACGATTGGCTCGTTCTAGCGCAGTCAGAGACAGAACTTGTGTCTCACAGAACAGCGCTACTCGACCACCTGGAGGTTTTGGGTCTAGCGGTCAACTGGACAAAGAGCTCGCTCTCGCCCCGGCAGTCGATTTCCTTTCTCGGAATAGAACTGGACTCGGTGGCGATGACGGCCAGATTGACGGAGCAGCGCGCGCGCCGCATCCAGCGCCTCGCTGCATCCTTCAAAGAAGGCAACCGGGTTCCCCTGAAGGCATTTCAGCGCATTCTGGGGCATATGGCCTCAGCTGCAGCAGTGCTTCAGTTGGGTTTACTGCGCATGCGCCCGCTTCAACGCTGGCTGAGAACGCGCGTATCCCATCGAGCCTGGGCGACCGGCGGCTCGCTAATCAGAGTGACTCAGGTCTGTGTCTCAGCCCTGCAGCCCTGGCTAGCAGCCGAATGGTATCACACGGGAGTGAATATGGGAGTGGTCTCACACCGGAAAGTTGTCTCTACAGACGCGTCCAACCTAGGTTGGGGAGCGCTCTTCGAAGGCAGACCGGTCTTTGGCCACTGGTCAGACCAGGAGAATCTCCTACACATAAACTGTCTAGAGATGCTCGCGGTCGAGAAAGCGCTCATGCACTTCCTCCCTTTCCTCCGTGGTCACCATGTTCTAGTCCGCACGGACAACACTTCAGTAGTGGCCTATGTGAACCGCCAGGGCGGTGTCAGATCAAAGCAACTCTGCGCCCTGACGGAACGCCTCCTCGTATGGGCTCAGCACTCTCTGCGCTCTCTGAGAGCATCGCATGTGCCTGGCCATCTGAACGAGGGCCCCGACAGACTGTCCAGGGACAACGTTCCCCCTGGGGAGTGGTCTCTACACCCTCAAACAGTCCGGTCGCTGTGGCGCCGCTTTGGCAGAGCGAAAGTCGACCTCTTTGCGTCAATAGACAACGCACACTGCCCAGCGTTCTTTTCAAAGAGCGAGGACGCGCTGGCCCAGTCTTGGCCCAGCGGCCCGCTATATGCGTTTCCGCCAGTCTCTCTGCTGCCTCAGGTCATCGAGAGAGTCAGGAAAGCGCGCCACACAGTGCTCCTCATAGCCCCGTTCTGGGAGAACCAAGCTTGGTTCCCGGAACTCATACAATTGGCAGACTCAGCCCCCTGGCCGATTCCGGTGCGGAGAGACCTTCTCTCTCAAGCCCGCGGCTCGATTTGGCATCCCCACCCAGAGCACTGGTCTCTGCATGCGTGGAGCCTCAACAACTACATGCTGATCTACCAGAAGGGGTGATGAACACGATCATACAATCTAGAGCCCCCTCCACGAGGCGGCTCTACACGTCTAAATGGTCTGTGTTTAACAAATGGTGCACTACCAAAGGGCTCAATCCACAGACATGTGGGGTCTCACAAGTATTGTGTTTCCTTCAAGAGCTACTGGACGCGGGCAGGTCCCCCTCCACGCTCAAAGTCTATGTCGCGGCCATTTCAGCGCTCTCTGTGTCAGAGCCGGGCCGCGCATTAGGAAGGAACGAGTTGGTCATCCGCTTCCTTAGAGGAGCGAGGAGGATGAACCCCCCGCGACCCCCTTCGGTTCCTATGTGGGATCTTTCACTGGTCTTAGACGCACTGAAAGCACATCCCTTTGAACCCTTAGAAACTGTGGATATGAAATACCTCACGCTCAAAACCGTTTTTCTGATAGCACTGTCTTCAGTAAAACGTGTGGGAGACCTTCACGCGTTATCCACTAACGCTGCGTGCCTCGAGTTCGGACCTAATGACTCTAAAGTTATTCTCAGACCGAGGCATGGGTACGTCCCAAAAATTTTGGGCACTCCCTTCAGAGCGCAGGTCATTTCCCTTTCAGCCCTGCCGATTACTGGCTGCGAGGCAGATAGTCACCTCCTCTGCCCAGTTAGGGCGCTGAGAAGCTATATTTCGCGCTCCGCCGCCTTCAGGCGTTCAGAGCAGCTTTTTGTTTCGTTTGGTGGGCGCACCAAGGGTCTCGCCGCCTCGAAGCACACTCTGTCCAGATGGATAGTCGATGCTATCGCAGCTGCTTACGCATCTAAAAACCTGCAGTGCCCCTTGGGCATTCGGGCACACTCCACCAGAGGCATGGCCTCATCGTGGGCGTGGTCCAGTGGGATTCCCATTCATGACATTTGTGCAGCGGCGGGCTGGGCCTCCCCCTCCACATTTGTTAGGTTTTACAACCTGGATGTTCCCGCTTTGCAGGCCAAAGTGCTATCAGTCTAAGTCTCGCGTAAGCCAGCCCACTGTCTGTGCGCGGGCTACGCTGCTGATTTAGCTTTACTGGTTGAGCTACACTGTATGGAAGTGTTAGTTGGACCGGCTGTGCCGCTCCCTGCCCCATATTATGTGCTTGTGTACTGTGGTATCTGGCCGCCCAGCTCCGTTTCGCGTTCCCTGGGCTTCCCACGGGATTCATTCAGGATGCTGGGCGCGCGCACGGCGTTGACAAAGGTGTTCCCGCAGCGTAAGCTAGCTTACGCAATACGAGAGAACCTCTCGTAAGAGAACGTACTCGGTTACTAACGTAACCTCTGTTCTCTCTAGAGAGGGAACGAGTATTGCGTAACCCGCCGTGCTCTCGCCACGAGCTCATTTTCGCTTCATGCGACAGAAACCAGCGAAGCAGCCTCTGTTCCTTGCTTATATACTCTAAGCCACACCCCTAATGACGGGCTGTGACGCACTAAGCGCGCCAAGCGCACTCATTGGACGTGACGTCACGCGCAAGGCTCAGCCATAGGCTGCTGCAGTTGCCGCAGAGCAGCCAATGGGCACGCGACTCGCTTGCCCTAGGTCTGCAGGCTGCCGCACTGCGTTGACAAAGTTTAAAAAAATTAGGATAATTTTTGGCTTCAGTATCTCGTGAAAAGAGACTTTCCCGCAGCGTAAGCTAGCTTACGCAATACTCGTTCCCTCTCTAGAGAGAACAGAGGTTACGTTAGTAACCGAGTACGTTTGCTTGTTAAGAGAAGCTAATGGAATTTTGGGAAACTGTAGCAACCAAAGTAGTTTTTTTGAGGGTAGATTATTCATGATTAATTTCCCATCTTAGTCATGATCCTTAGGTATTGTAATGAATCATGTTAATGCACCTGTTCCCACTTTCCAATGATTAATGCGTTACATATATAGGCACTGATCCTTTCTATATAGTCACTAACCTTCTAAGTGCTTACATCTGGAAGATTACGTAGATTATAGATGTCAGTTAATATCTTATTTTCGTCTTGTCTCTATCACGTGTACTCATTCAGAATTCATATAGGTCTGGGGGAATTGACACGCCAATCTTTGCGATTAATTTGAGATGTTTAACATGTTTAACTCGATTGACGCAGAACTTGATTTTTTTGCCTCGTTTTAATGACTTCCTGTTGCGGCTGCTATTGTGAGTGTGACAAACCAAGTCACCCTGTCATGATGGAGAAGGACAAGGATGGAGTTTTGGGAGGAATGTTTGCTTTTAAAAAGTTGCCTGATGGCGCGTTTGACAAAACAAAGATGGTGTGTACAATTTGCAAAGCTGAATTCAGATACCATAGAAGCAATTCGTCTTTAATATACCATTTAAAAGCAAAGCACCCCGGTGCTAGCAACGTAACTAGCGAGGCTACAGGAGGGCCTCGCCAATCCACTTTACTGCAGTATATATTTATAATGTTTATAATGTATATTTATGAATATATATAGCTACAGTATATATTTGTGTGTGTGTGTGTGTGTATATATATATATATATACAGGGTGGGCCATTTATATGGATACACCGTAATAACATGGGAATGGTTGGTGATATTAAAGTCCTGTTTGTGGCACATTAGTAAATGTGAGGGGGCAAACTCCTCAAGATGGGTGGTGACCATCACATATACTAATGTGCCACAAACAGGACTTTAATATCATCAACCATTCCCATGTTATTACGGTGTATCCATATAAATGGCCCACCCTGTATATATATATCCAGTATATCAGGCAAAAAGCATAGTGATCACTATCTTACATAGATATATACTGTAGATAAATATGATTATACATATAAACATAGCCTAATATACATTGTATCTACTGAATATATAGTCTATTAAACGATCCAGTATATCAAAACGATCATATTAGCGGCCATAAGTGATAGGAAAATCGACATCTTCACCCTTTATTCAAATATTATTAAAAATGTGTTAAAGATTTTTGTAAGCATATTGCGTAGTTGTGCTTGAGTCAATTGTTTTATTTCTGATAATGCAATTAAACATGACAAATTTTGCAGACATAATTTTTGGCCTGACTGTCATACTGTACAAAGAATTTATAAACACATGCAAAAACAAGAGAGTATTAATTGATTACCGATTATGTTGCAGTCGATGTATTGTTCTTTTTGTTTTTATTTTTTCATTATTATTAAATTATTTTGTCAGACAACAGATTATTGTGTCAGACAACACAATTTTTACATGGTACAATGACTGGTATGCTACTGTTTTTTATTATTGCTTGACACAAATTTCACAATTTCAATTCAATTCAGTTCTTGTGATTTGATTCTGATCTTAATTCAGTATTGATTCCTTTGGATAAATATTAGGTACAGTAGATACGTGTTATGTTAATTTTCTCAAAAAAAAAAAAAAACTCACCTAATGCCTGTCAGCTGGTATTATTAAAGGTTAAAAATAACATCTCAAATTAAATATAATGTGTTTTTTATAATAACAACGTTATAATATTTTAATGATATTGATAAAATTATAATAAATATGTAATATAGTTATCATATTTAGCAAAATACTCCTCTCTACAGCATTTTTTTAAAGTCCAACTAACATGCTATGGTCATTAAATGGCTTTCCTGAGGTATCCTAAATGTAACGTTACATGACATTGCTCTCCAGCTTTTTCCTCTTTCCGCGGTGGAAAACACTGTTCGATCGATTTTATTACATTTCGGTAAGTTGAACTGTATCTTTCAAATGACCTATTGATCATTCGTGTTTATTTACTATTAACTAGTAGTAAAGAGTAACAGATGATCGGTTCACGTGCCGCTTGAACTGAGATCTGTCAGCGATCTGTCACGTCACATTTACAAGTGCCAAAACGGTGTTTATTGTTTGAATTTCGTAGTTAAATTGACAGAATTTGTTTCATATCAATAGTAACCTTCTCTGTCTTTTCTGTCGGTGTCACTGTCCTCTTCTTTGCGATTTTTCACTGTGTGAGAAAATGGATGTGTGGCGGGAGAGCGTGTAAAAAGTGACAATTGCGTGAGTCTCACGGTGAATTCGTGAGAGTTGGCAGCCCTGCGGATTCAGTTTGTAAATGTTTTTGGCGGGTGTGCTTGTGCTGTCGCGGTCTTGTTCATTTGCCATGTTGTTTGTGTATCTCGCTGAGCCGGCTCGTCGGCGGATGTTAAAGAGAAAACCGATTTTCATTCAAACAAGTCGACGTAAACTACACATTCGAGTTAATCGATAAAATCGATTTATCGCCCAGCCCTACAGGGTGTTGATACTGTGCTACATAGCATTGTTAAACCAACATGAAACAAATGAAGAAAGACTGAATCAGCAGAGGTTCATGTTCGCAATCGGCCCTGGTCGCCCTGTACTCAGTGCCCCCAGAGACAATATGTCAATACTATGCTATCTCAATACTGTGCTATCTCTGTCGACTGGGCTGGGCTCGTGGTTTCTTTTTTAGCTTCTACAAAGCCCAAGGACAACACAACCTGACCAGTATGTTTCCAATACTACCTCTCACTGAAACCTGCTGACACTGTTCATCATAACAAGTTGAGTTACTGCATCATTTGTTTGTTAGTTTGCTTGATGCATCTGCTGACATTTAACACTCAAAGGCTAACATTACACATATCTTTTTTCACAGCATCAATACTGTGTCTTCCAGAGCATAAATTATACAGCTGACAGCTGAATCGTCATATTTAAATTTTCTAAAAAATGTTGGTAACTTTACAATAATGTTCATTAGTTAACATTAGTTAATGTATTAACTAACATTAACTAACAATGAGCAATACATTTGTTACTATATTAGTTAATATTTGTTAATGTTAGTTAATAAAAATACATCTGTTCATTGTTTGTTCATGTTAGTTCACAGTACATTAACTAATGTTAGCAAATGCAACCTTTGATTTTAATAAGGTGTTAGTAAATGTTGAGATTAATATGAATAACTAAGATTAATAAATGCTGTAGAAGAATTGTTCATTCTTAGTTCATGTTAACTAAGGTTGTTAACTAATGATTGTATAGTGTTACCATTTTTTTTCTAAAAAGGTTCTACAGAAGATTTTGCCTGGCTAACTTAATCTACACTCCCTTAATCTACACTAACCCACCCTCCGAAACCATGTCAGCAAACCTGCTGTAATCAACCCTGAAGGCACAAATTGACAAGCCGTGAGTGTTTTTTTGAATGGCAACTGAATATTTATCGCTGTTTACAGTGTCAAAAGGCTGTCACAAAGACACGTCTGTGGCCGGTTGCATAAACTGCTTAAACTAGTATTAAAAGTTAGTCATTAAGTTTTTTTTTTCTTCAATACTGGTCCTAACGTTTTAAAGTAAGCTACATAAAAAGGTAGATTAGTCTAATTTGAATTGGAAAAGTAAGACTACATCTTTACTAACTGCTAGTTTGTCGAACTAGTTCTTAATACACAGTCTTACATAGTGGCTAAGTTTATGTAACTTGCCCCTGATGTCTCAGGACACCCATTTGAGAGAACTGTCAGGTAGCAGGGACAATGTGTGTGTTAATCTAAATAAAACGCCTACAGTATACACCTTTAATTGCCTTTCAAGAACTATCTGTCACCTCCAGAAATGTTAGCACTTGCGTAATGCATAATAGAGCTTCTTTCGTAATGTGTAAATCACCTATGAAAATAAACAGAACCAGCAAATCCGAAACAGGCGCACAGCTTTTAATTAACATGATTTGATGAGTAATTTCTTGTGCCCTCTAAAAAACTATATTACTGTCAAGAGCAATAAGTAATAGCAGACCTACAGTAAAATAAAAGGGCTTTTCTCTGGCATGGTTATTTAACCTTTTCACATGACATTAGACACAAGGTTTATGTAATGTTGATGCATTGAGTCCCTTTACTGGCTTTCATTACCCTACCCAAAGGTATTACTATGGTATACGGTTTAGCCCGGTCAATATGTAGTATATGGTTAGCATCAGAACAGAAATATGCAATATTCAGCATATTCTTAGTTTAAGTCCAAAAGCTCTGTTCCGAGACCTAACAAACTGCCTTCCAATAAAAATGATTATTTAATAATATTTTCATAATACTATTTGTTTACATTGCTTAATATAATATTATATATATTATAAATATTTTATTTTCATAATAAAGATGCAATCAACATATTCCTCTACTCTCAATACATTCTGATATTGCCTGATATTTCTGTCATTTATACATGTAATGCTGCCTTAGACTGGTCCTCACAAGGTTTGAAACAGCTGTATAGATAAGGTAAAAAAAACGTAGGTGAGCTCTGGCTAATTTAGCAGACACATCTTGTATGTTGGCGATTATGAAATGATGAGAAAGTTCCGGCATACAAGAGAAGGCTAATCTAGAGAGAGATAATCAAAGATGGTTTCTGTCAGCATATCACAGAGGAACATGGTGTCTCATTCTATTGAAGTCTTTCCCAGGCCGTTAATACTCCATCGAGTCATGAGCTTGACTGAAACAGGAAGAGAGTGAGCGTGTGATAAACTGGAAGGTGTACGTGTGAGGGGTAATTTGGTCTTAAAGGAATCCAATGAGAAAATGTGTTCAATTTGCCGTCTTGGCCATTTTGAGCACATTTTCATTACTGAGATTATGCGTCAGAGAAACAAGCTCTCAGCCATCTTTAGAATTTTGTGTTTGAACTTATATGTATATTTATATGGCATCGCTGTCGAAGAGTAATAAGCTTGTGAAGTGGATTTACTTATTGTAGAATTAAAGAAAGTTATCATGACGTTTGAAGTGGATGTCATAACAAATGGCACTGGCAGTAGTGACCGGGAAGATTTTAAAAATGAGCGGAAAATTCTACATTTGGTCTCATAATTGCTGTTTAAAGGATAATTCCGGTATTTAGCACTTTGAGTCTCTTTTCTGGTTTGGTTTGGATGAACTAGAGTGGTGGACACAGAAATTTTGACGATGGGTCCTGTCTCTTTTTGACTCGTTTAGAATCGCCTTTGACCGCTTCAGAGTGGCTGGCTACGGGCATGCACGAACATGTCCTTAAAACAACACTTAACGTTCGTTTTCAAAACTGTGCAACTCACCGAGTGGTTAGTGGTGTTCGTTGATGTTCCAAAACAAGTAGCGTAGCGAAACAAATGAACATTGTGTCCAGAGAAACAAATGAAATCAGGACTGTCAGTTTGCAATTACTTATTTTATATATATATTTACTGATTAGCTAATAGTGAACTACTGCTTTTGAACTGATCGCAATTGCTTACTAATTCATTAATCAGAGTTTCTAGAATGTTGATATTGCGTTGTTCCTTTCTAGTGATTCATTAATGATGGAACAGTTACCACATAATGTATTATTAAATTTAGGGCTGGGCAACAATTAATCGCGTATATCAGTATATTAATTATACTGTGTATAATTATTTTGTATATATAAATACACACATATGCATGTATATATTTAAGAAATATTTGCATGTAAATACATGTGTATATATATTTATACATCATTTATATTAGCCTATATATAAATGTAAATATTTAATAAAAAAAAAAAATCTTAAATATATACATGCATGTGTGTGTATTTATATATACAAAATAATTATACACAGTACACACACATATTATGTAAACACAAACTTTTATTTTGGATGCGATTAATCGCCCAGCCCAAACAATATACTAACTTCTAAAGGTGTGTTATTCATCTCCCACAGTAATGTCTTTTCTCAGCAAATATTACTATTATCATTTATGATTACTTGAATTTATTAATCAGAATACAGTATGGCTTAATTCAATTTAAATTTTAGGTAATGTATTCTTTGAAATCCACTGTTTGAGAAAATCCATCCATTCCTTTCCCTATTGCATAGAAATTCCATTCGAATGAGCAACAAGCTAATAAATCACAGAAATGGCAAATAGAAAGGGAGCAGGGTTCAACAGTTTCCCATGCTGTCATTTTATTCTGTCCCTGCCACTTGGCTTGTCATGTTTATAGTGACAGGTAGCGCTCACCGTGCTACGTTATAGCCAGTGCAATCAATAGAAACGACCGTAAAACACACTACACAAGACCTGCTGAAGCACGGAGAGCATCTTTAGAGCAGACCCTTCTATTGGTGTCAGAGATTGGATTGCTGCTGGAATGGATTTGACAGGGAAGCAAAGGCCAGGGGTACAAAATAAATGGCACTCATGGATGGGTGTGTAGTTCTAAGGCAGATGCAAGAGAGAAAGAGAGAGGGGGGGCTCGAAGTCTTTACAGTAGAACCAGAACATTGAAAAGGCCTTTCTCAAGAAATGGTGCCATTTGTGCCTGCTGTTCAAAAGTTTGGGGTCAGTGTAACCCCGTTTTCACACACAAGGCTTTAGCTGAGTTACAGACTAAAATGAATGTTTGAGCTGTTTTAACTTGCACTGACATAACTTAAAATATGTCCAGATGTACACTAGTAATGTTTTTTTCTAAGGGGCTGTTCACACAGAACACGTTTTTCCATTACAATGCGCTACTTTTCCATTGTTTTTCTATGTAAACACACTAGAGGGACGTGTATAAAGGTTGCGCTCGCGTCTCGAATCTTTTGCAGCGTCTCGTGCGTGACGGCGTTCTAAAAACTTGGCGCTCAAGTTAAAATCAGTTCAACTTTAATAAAAAAAAAATCAAAAAATTCCCCGTGTCGCGCGTTTTTCAAAGCTACTTAAATGTCCTAAATCAACTAAGGCCTAATCCTGGGCTTAAAGGGATAGTTCACTTTGAAATAAAATTTTGGTATGTTTTAGCTTACCTCAAGGGCATCCAAGATGTAGGTGTCTTTTTTTCCGCAGTAGTTTCAATTTTGATATTTTTAGGTCAAACCGTTCTTGTCTGTCAGTCATTTAATGCAGGTCGATGGTCACTGTCTCAAAACACAAGCACAGAGTCCAAATTAAAACAATTCCCCATCGTCCAAATTAAACAATTCCCCATCGTAAGTACACATTGATGGCCTAAAATGAGCGGTTTGTGTGAGAAAACGAACAGTATTTATGTCGTTGTTATCTCTTGAACACAGCACACGTCCAAATGATCTGACGGCGCGGGCGGGTATAGATATATAAATAGATGTTGCCTTGGCTACTGCAGTTCATTGGAACGAAACCGTAGCCAAGCGGGTATAGATGTATACACTAGATGTCGCCTTCGCTACTGCAGTTCATTGGAACGAAACCGTAGCCAAGGCGACATCTATGTATATATCTATACCCGCCCGCGCTGTCAGATCATTTGGACGTGTGCTGTGTTCAAGAGATAACAACGACATAAATACTGTTCGTTTTCTCACACAAACCACTCGTTTCGTGTCTTAGGCCATCAATGTGTACTTACGATGGGGAATTGTTTCATTTGGACGATGGGGAATTGTTTTAATTTGGACTCTGTGCTTGTGTTTTGAGACAGTGACCATCGACCTCCATTATATGACTGACAGACAAGAACGGTTTGACCTAAAAATATCAAAATTGAAACTACTGCGGAAACAAAGACACCTACATCTTGGATGCCCTTGAGGTAAGCTAAAACATATCAAAAATTAATTTCAAAGTGAACTATCCCTTTAATCTAAGACCTGTCTGTGAAACCAGGCCTAAGACTTTTATTCAACAAGCATTAAATTGTTCAAAAGTGACAGTAAAGACTTTTATATTGTTACAAAAAAGCATTTTTAAATAAATGCTCTTCTTTTAAATTGATCTATTCATCAAATAATACTGAAAAAAATGTATATGGTTTCCACAACAGTATTAAGCAGCACAACTGTTTTTAACTGTGATAAGAAATATTTCCTGAGCACCTAATCAGCATATTAGAATGATTTCTGAAGGATTAGCCAATGTGACAGGATTAGAGCTGAAAAAATGTAATCTTTGCCATCACAGGAAATACTTTTTTTTTAAATAATTAAAATATGTAATTTTAAGTTGTAATAATACAATTTAAAATGTTATTTAAATACAATTTTATAAAGTTATTTTAAATTGTAATAATATTTCACATTTTCACTGTATTTTTTTTATCAAATTCATGCTTGGTGATGAGCAGAAGAGACTTCTTTCAAAAAAAAATTAAAAATCTTACCGATCCCAAACTTTAATGTATATATCATTAGAAATTATTACTGAACTTTTTTTTTTTTTTAAGTCCAAAGTATGATACAACCAGGCTATCAAATAATGTGACTATTTTCAGTATGCTAAAAATTAAATATTAACTAAGTCAGCAAATAACACAGTTTCTTGAAAATGGGCATTATACTGTTAGTAGTTACTCTTGTGAAACCGATGTAGATTCCATGTGGAAAATAACTGAGACTACTCTCTGAGATACATAAAAAAATAATGTGATTGCTGCGGTTGCGGTACGTCTCTCTTAATTACCTTTCCCTTGACCTAAGTGTACTCCTGAAGGCTGTTGCATGGTGTTACTGCCTTTAAACTAAAGATTCAGGTCAAGAGTCAAATTACATGATTCGTTGACTTTTGGGTGTGTTGGCTCATATTGTAACGTCTTGTCAATCGTTTAGTTCTTCTACATTAGGATGTGTTGCTGCACTCCACGTCTCAACTTTTCATCTTTAGCTTGTTGCGTTTCTGTAAATGCTTTCGCCACTGTCTTATTTTCCACTGACACACAGGCACACACTCACAGTCACACACACATGCATTCTTTTCTCTCTCCCATCCCTGCAATGCTAAAAAGCGTGTCGTCATTGTCACCATAGCAACTGTGTCTTGTGCGACGCTTGAACGCACAGCTGTCTCTGCCAGGATAAGCAGCGGCGTGCGTATGTGCATGTGTTTACTTTGTGTACCGCTGTTTTTGTTCGTGTTTGATTCTTTGTGCCAGTGTCTAATGTTAAATGTATGAGCAAGTTTGTGTGGTCGGGTGTGTCTCGGAGAGAGTCACTGGTGCATAACTGCGTATTTGTGATAGATACGTGTCTGATTTCTCATCATTAGATGTTCTTGAATGACACACAAATGAGAGATGAGTTACACTGTGCAGAATTATAACTATTTCTCATACTTTAAAGGGATAGTTCACCCAAAAATGAAAATTCTGTCATCATTTACTCACTCTCATGTGGTTCCAAACCTGTATGACTTTCTGCCTTGTGTGGAACACAAAAGAAGATATTTTGAAGAATGTTGCTAACAAAACAGTTCCCATTGACTTCCATTATATGCTTAAAAAAATAGAATGGAAGTCAATGGTTGCCACTGTTTGGTTACCAACATTTTTCAAAATGTATTATTTTGTGTTTTGTAAATGATGACAGAATTTTCATTAATATTGCATTTTGGTGTGTAAAATCATGCTGTACCAGTTCTGCTAAAGACTAATGATTCCTCAAATAATGCAGCTTGTTGAGGAGGGCTATGATATTACTTTTCAAAGCAACCAGACTTACAATTTGAACCTATGCACATTAAAACATGACTATATCCTATAGTCGCACATTGAAGGAGGAACTTGTGTCATATGTAGTGATCTGCACATCATAAAGACTTGTGGTATCAGCTATCAGAAAATGTTGAAATCTAGTTATTTATTAATTCTATCTGATGGTCTACAATGAAATGCAACATAAAAATTGGAGCATGAAATATTTCCACATACTGTCTGTTGGATATCTATATGAGGTGTGTGTGTGTGTGTGTGTATTCTAAGAGAGCACTCCTGTAGGATCCCAAAGCTGCCCGACTGGAGCTATTAATAACTACATGAGGGGCTGGGCAGGTTTATATATAGACTCTGTGACTGGATTTTCCCTCTCATTGCAGACAAATGAATAATGAACGAAAAAAATAGGGCTCTGCCAAGGACCAGTCGCTCAGGTCATCTAGCTCTGTGTCTGTGTGTGTGCAAGCACGAGGACACAGCTGTTGCCCCTGTATCTCAAGGGGTTTACAGATACAGCCGAACCTTGTCTTTCAGCATCAGGTCAGAGCTGTTTCGAGAGACAAACAGAAGATAAAGACGAGGACATTTCTTCAAGGGCAGTACTAAAAATTGAACGATTTATGAAGGATTTTAACTCATTTCACATTGATATTCAGGAGAATATGTACGTGTGTTTGAGTGCTTTGTCATGCCATCGCTTGGCGGAAAATGTGGAAGACATGGTCTCTTCTGGTAACCATGGCGACAGTGTCACTTTCAGAGGGACGTGAAGGCGTGTTCGGCAACACTATCAGAAGCTCATCTCTCCCTCTCCCCTATCAAACCACAAGTATGGGTCTGTCTGGCTTCTCACAATGTTGCAACTTTTTAAATGATTGCTCACATTCAAGTAAATGATGTAAATGAAGGAATGTAACTATCTAGAAGCAAAACTCCTAGCCATGTTTCTAGGTCATTGTGGGCGGTTGCAAAATCACTGCTATCTAGTTGCTAGGGTGTTTCTGAATGGTTGCTTACTAGCCCAAGTCAATATGATTCTTGTCTTTAGATTTGTCTCGAATCCATTCTTCAATAAAGGTCCAAATATTTTTACCTGATTTATCATCTGTTAGAAGTCTGATGGGCTATAAAAGTAATATCACACCTCTCCTCAACTTGTATTATTTGAGCTATAATTTTGTGTTATGTGCAAGTACTTAGGGTTAGGGGTTCATTTAGATAGTGATGATTGCCATTTACAATAAAAATTAACCATTGACGTCAACATTATATATTGTAAGTAAACTCATAAACAGGTGGAATAGCCTCAACTACCTCGGCCACGTCTGTACCATGGCATCCAGTCCGAGAGGAGCTGGATGAGTGAGGGAAAACCACATCGGACAGTGTGTTGTCTCTTGAGACGCAAACAGGTACTTCCGCTTGACTAAACTTCTCTCACAGGAGCCCCTGCCTCGACAGGATGTCTGCTCTGTGGTTTTGATGCCCAGGGATATAAACCGCTCTTAGAGAAAGCAGCTTCCCTTGGGCCCACAGGAGGATCTGGTGTGCCAGTTTGTATAGGTGAAGCAACCGCAGAACCCCCTGATGGTTTATGTAGGAGACTACCGATGTGTTGTCCATGCGGACAAGCAGATGATGGCCCCTCAGGTCTGGGAGGAGGTGTGTGAGTACTCGAAACACAGCCATCAATTCCAGCCGATCTATGTGCCAGGAAAGAAGATTCTTAAAAATAAAGGTGCCAGGAAGAACCAAAAAGGGGGGTTAACAGCGATGCCATAGAAGAACCTTTTTTGGTTCCCCAAAGAACCTTTCACTGAAAGGTTCCTTGAAGAATCTATTTTTTTTCTTAGTGCCATAAAGAACCTTTTTCGGTACTGCAAAGAACCCTTCATTTGAAATGAAGAGCTCCTACCCATATTCGGTATACAAATTGAACAAAGAAAAAGTCTGTGCACTGACTTGTACCTGAAGTTTAAATGGGACTCGAACCTATTTTAAATTGTCTCAGTCTTACACTACATAATACTACTACTACTAATAATAATAATTATTAATATTATTATTCCTATTACAGTGATAGCCATATATTGTAAAACAAATGCACTGAAAAATAAATGAAATTAGTTTTGTCCAAATTTCTATACATGCACGTGAGCTTTTATTTTGATGGAAACTGCAGTCAAGCTTTTATTTAGATTTAAAAAAAATGCTGTAATCGTCAACTATGCAAATGTGAAAATAATGCATAACTGCCCAAATGCACACTGCTACAGTCTACTTAACATAGGAAGCACAAATCTATTTGTGGCGGTCAGTGCAGATATTGTGGCAGGCCACCACAAATAAATCAATGTATGGGAAACAAAAATTTACTCCAACAATGTGAGGTCACATGAGATTGATGGTGAAGAACCCTTTTATTATCTAAAGAACCTTTTGGCGCTACAAAGAACCTTTTGTGCAATGGAAATGTTCCTTGGATGTTAAAGGTTCTTCATGGAACCATATACCCCATTTTTAAGAGTGTACCACTCATGATCGCCCCCAACCCGTGAGGGATGCATCTGTCGTTAGCGTTATGAGACGACAAAGAGTACCCAGCACCGGGCCTTGGGAAAGAAACCAAGGGTTTTTTCACATAACTAAGACACGTAGGCATCACCGCGTGACCTTGATCATGTGGAGCGGGTTTCCCCTCGGGGAGAACCCCTGGTTTTGAGCCACCACTGCAGGGGCCTCATGTACAGCAGGCCAAAAGGTATCATGTTGGATGCAGCTGCCATGAGAGCCAACAGTCTTTGGAACTGTTTGGCAGTGAGTTACTGGCCTAGTTTTACCCCATTTATGGCTGAGAGAATTGACGCAATACGAGCAGGAGAAAGATGTGCTTGCATCGTCGTCGAATCCCAAACCACGCCTAGAAAAGTGGTTCTCTGAGCTGGAAGAAGCACACTCTTCTTGGCATTGAACCTCAACCCCAACTTTCTCACGCGAGCGAGAATGACATCTCGATGCCGAACCACCCAGTGCTCGGATTGAGGTAGAATCAACCAGTCATCAATGTAATTCAATAGTCTCAGAGGAGCCAGAGCTGCATTCACCCATTTCGTGAAAGTGCGGGGGGATAAACCTTGGCCGAAAGGAAGAACTCGAAATTTGTACACTTCACTGTCAAACGCGAACTTGCATCCAACTTGTGGATGGATGGATACGTGGAAGTATGTGTCCTTGAGATCTATTGTGACAAGCAAGTCCTGGGACCTAATTTGTGACACGATCTGTTTGAGTGTAAGCATCTTGAACTGGAGCTTCTGAACAGTGCGATTTAGTTTAGTTTAGTCTAGAATAGGACGCAACCCTCCATCCTTTTTTGGAACAACAAAGTAATGGCTGTAAAACCCTGACTCCCTGCTGGGAGGAGGAACCTGTTCTATAGCCTCCTTTTGCAAAAGCTCGCAAGCATCTTTTTAGCCCTGGGCATCGCTACATAGCCATGGTGTTTCAGCCCCAAAATATTAGAATAATTAGATGTCTGGGGGCTGAAAACACAATAGGAAACGGGTTTCTTCCACAACCTCAACACCTTGATGTGGAGGTTGGGAAAAAAAGACAATCCCAGACGAGGAGGTTGTGATCTAGATGGTAGAAATCTTTCATCTACTTTACTCTTTTGATGTATTTATTGTTTCTCGGCTGACCAGTCAATGTTAAGCTTAGCAACAGTGCAAGTCACAACCTCCATAAGCTCCTCATATGCAGGAGTATGAGGTGGCGAGTCCTCCATATCTTCTGTTTCGATACTAACAACAGCCAACTCCTCAGAGCTGGATAGCTGCAGTACCGGTACCTCATCCAGGGGTGAAGAAACCGTAGCGCGTGCTTCCCCCTGAGAGAAGGCACTAGACCTGGCATGTGAGGGCAGAGAAAGGGCTGGGCCCTCACAAATCCAGATCCATTTGTGTACCCCACGATCTAAGTCGCACCTGAATAGTACCCGAACAGTGTGGAACGCGTGCCGAAGCACTCTCCTCGAAGAGCGCCCGGCGGGAGCGAAGCATTCTCATAGATAGCTTCTCTCAGTGGTCGCACTCAGCCCCCTCAAGTGAGGACTTGGCATGCTTCACTCCCATACAAACAACGCACAGCTCGTGTGTATCCCCACCCGTGATGAAACGAGGGAACCAGGTTGCTGCTGGAAGAGGTGTTAGTCAGGCCAGTAGGGGGTGCTCATCATGTGGTCTGTGTGGGTCCTAATGCCCCAGTATAGTGATGGGGACACTGTACTGTAACAAGCACAGTCCTTCGGATGAGACGTTAAACTGAGGTCCTGACTCTGTGTGGTCATTAAAAATACCAGGATGTCCTTCGAAAAAAGAGTAGGGGTTGAACCCCGGCGTCCTGGCCAAATATGCCCATTGGCCTCTGTCCATCATCATGACCTCTGAATCATCCCCATGATAAAATTACAGAATAGATTAGTACAGGACTGGCAACTGTAATTTCCCCCATTAACACCTTCAGACTGTATGTTTATAAGTAGTAACCAGTCTAGCATGGTGTTGATGCTGATGATAAAAGGGACAGAGACTTCTACACTTTTCAAACAAACCTCTTCATGTGACTGCCTCCTACCGAGCTTGAAGAAGGTTGCCATGGCAATTCTGCAGCAGTGGTTGAATGTCAGTGGTCAAGGTCAAAGGAGGAGTTTTCACTGAAGAGTCACAGAAACATCTGCTGAACGTGTGGGTTATGCAGGATTATATTTACCTCTTTTTTATCTCTTTAAAAAAAAAACAAGTGGCAAGTTCATAGCAATTTCCTCTTTGTGTTCATGTTGGTTTTATACTGTTTTTTGGAGGGGTATGTGGGGGAGGGTGACATTTAAACTGTTTTCATCATACGTTTTAATTTAATGGCTCTATTTAATAATAAATATCACAATATTATTAATATATATATTTTTTATGTACATTTAGAATTCCTCTTTCATTGTTTTTTTTGTTTGTTTGTTTGTTTTTTTGTTAAATATATGTTCTTTGAGTTACACCTCATGTAAAAATAAAAACATGGGGTGGTTCTTTTGTCACATGACAACAACATTCCTTCCTTCATGTTGATTTGGCAGACAACGGTGAAAAATAATTTCATGACTTTTTATGTTCACATATTCCTTGAGTATGGTAAAGTATTGAGTATTGCTTTTATGCATTTACTGTAGCTTTTAAACCACGCGTGCTCTCTGACGCGTGATGTATAGTTTCCCTGAGACCACAGAGACGTTATTGAAAATTATGACTGATTCAAGATCCGTACCGGTTTCTGTGATTTTCTGACAAACTGTTGGCATCCAAAAGAGAGTGATGTCACTGCAGGTAACTAGCCTGGTAATACCAAACTCTGCTACTTCGCTTTGCTGGAAGGGCATAATTGAAAAGCGTTTTCTTTCTCGCGGGGGGCGCTTGTCTGAAGTTTAAAATCATTGGTTACCCGTAAGCCAATCACATAACGTTTGGTTATGACGTGTGTTATGTGCCGGCTCAGCCGCATCTAACTTCCACTGTAAACACATGTATGATGCGAAAACAAAACCATCGAGCGAAATACCGGAGTGAACATGGCTGTGAACGACTTTTGCAGATTATGTGAAGTAAATCTACGCATCCACGGTACAATCAGCGTCTACGTCACAGCTCTCAGCCCGCCCTCTGTTCGTTGATTGGCCGGCTGTTTTGAGGCCGGAGGAAAACTGGGAGATAGGTCGCTATCTCAGACTGAGTACAGAAGCGAACTGAAATTGAGCGGAAGTACGAAGTCTGACGTAGTCAGGCTAGCAGGTAACAACCTGATGATGGAAATTACCGAACTATAACAAAAAGAAACATAAATAAATGTCTTTAAAAAACATAATAAACTGTCATATGTCATATATATATATATATATATATATATATATTAGGGCTGGGAATCGATAAAAAATTTTTTAACTAATTAATTGCACAATTTGCTGTAATTAATTGCAATTAATTGCATTTTCCCCAAGCTTGTAATCATCAATATTTAAACTTAGAATCACCTAATTAAATTAAACAACACAGGAAAAAATAGCCCTATTAAAATAATATTAATCATCAATATATCAATATATTATTCTTTTTCAATAATCAATTAATCAATTAAACTGATTTAAAAAAAAAAAAATGTATACAAATTATCAAAATAAAATATAGTCCTACAAAGCTATTATTACCAGAGCATGTGATCAGAGCAGGTAATTTTACCATTGTTGCCCAGCATGGCTATACCAGCTCAGCAAACAGAAGTCTACTACTGAGAAATTTCACGTTATTGGAGCGGACTTTGCTTTTCCAGTGCGTGATCGGTACATTATTGGAGCGTTTGGGCCGTTAAGGACAGAGCAGAATGCACAGCGCAAACACAGAGCGAAACATTGAGCAGAGAGCGCAGCGCGCCGACACACACACACACGGAACGGAGAGCGCACACAGAGCGGAAAAGACCCGCTCATGAAAGCTGCGCGAGAATGAAACCTGATCGCCGAACAAGGAGGGGCGGGACGGCATATTTTCAATAGCAGCCGCAACAGGAAATCATTCAAACGAGGCAAAAAAAAAGTGCTGCGTCAATTGCGTTATTTTTTTTTTTACGCGTTAAACATCTCAAATGAATCAAAGATGAACGCGTTAATTCCCCCAGCCCTAACATATATATATATATATATATATATACAGTGGGTACGGAAAGTATTCAGACCCCCTTAAATTTTTCACTCTTTGTTATATTGCAGCCATTTGCTAAAATCATTTAAGTTCATTTTTTTTTTCTCATTATTGTACACACAGCACCCCATATTGACAGAAAAACACAGAATTGTTGACATTTTTGCACATTTATTAAAAAAGAAAAACTGAAATATCACATGGTCCTAAGTATTCAGACCCTTTGCTCAGTATTTAGTAGAAGCACCCTTTTGATCTAATACAGCCATGAGTCTTTTTGGGAAAGATGCAACAAGTTTTTCACACCTGGATTTGGGTATCCTCTGCCATTCCTCCTTGCAGATCCTCTCCAGTTCTGTCAGATTGGATGGTAAACGTTGGTGGACAGCCATTTTCAGGTCTCTCCAGAGATGCTCAATTGGGTTTAAGTCAGGGCTCTGGCTGGGCCATTCAAGAACAGTCACGGAGTTGTTGTGAAGCCACTCTTTCGTTATTTTAGCTGTGTGCTTAGGGTCATTGTCTTGTTGGAAGGTGAACCTTCGGCCCAGTCTGAGGTCCAGAGCACTCTGGAGAAGGTTTTCGTCCAGGATATCCCTGTACTTGGCCGCATTCATCTTTCCCTTGATTGCAACCAGTCATCCTGTCCCTGCAGCTGAAAAACACCCCCACAGCATGATGCTGCCACCACCATGCTTCACTGTTGAGACTGTATTGGACAGGTGATGAGCAGTGCCTGGTTTTCTCCACACATATACCACTTAGAATTAAGGCCAAAAAGTTCTATCTTGGTCTCATCAGACCAGAGAATCTTATTTATCACCATCTTGGAGTCCTTCAGGTGTGCTTTCATGTGTCTTGCACTGAGAAGAGGCTTCCGTCGGGCCACTCTGCCATAAAGCCCTGACTGGTGGATGGCTGCAGTGATGGTTGACTTACTACAACTTTCTCCCATCTCCTGACTGCATCTCTGGAGCTCAGCCACAGTGATCTTTGGGTTCTTCTTTACCTCTCTCACCAAGGCTCTTCTCCCCCGATAGCTCAGTTTGGCCGGACAGCCAGCTCTAGGAAGGGTTCTGGTCGTCCCAAACGTCTTCCATTTAAGGATTATGGAGGCCACTGTGCTCTTAGGAACCTTAAGTGCAGCAGAATTTTTTTTGTAACCTTGGCCAGATCTGTGCCTTGCCACAATTCTGTCTCTGAGCTCTTCAGGCAGTTCCTTTGACCTCATGATTCTCATTTGCTCTGACATGCACTGTGAGCTGTAAGGTCTTATATAGACAGGTGTGTGGCTTTCCTAATCAAGTCCAATCAGTATAATCAAACACAGCTGGACTCAAATGAAGGTGTAGAACCATCTCAAGGATGATCAGAAGAAATGGACAGCACCTGAGTTAAATATATGAGTGCCACAGCAAAGGGTCTGAATACTTAGGACCATATGATATTTCAGTTTTTCTTTTTTAATAAATGTGCAAAAATGTCAACAATTCTGTGTTTTTCTGTCAATGTGGGGTGCTGTGTGTACAATAATGACGAAAAAAATGGCTGCAATATAACAAAGAGTGAAAAATTTAAGGGGGTCTGAATACTTTCCGTACCCACTGTATATATATATTTATATATATATCTGTGTCTGTTAAAGAAGAATCTCATTTGTGATTTTTCTTTCCTGTGAGATTGCATGCGATTGAATTGCTCTTTATGGGATGTCCTGCTGTGCAGCTTTTGGAGCCTTCACACGCTAGTGTGTGTGTTTGTATGCATATGAGTATTTGTTGTGTGTCTCAGGAGAACATAATTTGTACATGATTGTAGAAACTCCTCACTGGATGTGATAATGAGCCACTCACCTGCGATGATGCAAAAAGGCTGGGATTTCTCCCTGTGCATCCTTAGCTGTCTCTACACAGGGAGTTGACCCTGTTATGCCTTCCTCAGCTTGAGTGTGTACAGACATTATTAACAGATTATCACTTGGTCAATGGCTCAATTGATTGTGCACTGAGAATATGTGCTGAAGCCATTTAACATGTACTTCCCATTTAACATTCATTGTCACTGAAGTGGACTGTCTTTTTTTAGTTGCCCTTTTCACTTTTTAACATTAAGAAAACTTTGTAACGCACATGTGCACACACATGTTTGACGTAAAAAGCCAAGAAAATGACCTACAAAAGGATTCTTTCTTACCTTCAGGGTTCAGAACCATTCAAAGCTGTAGTAAATTGTTGTTGCTCAGAGGTTGCTCTTTCATAGCTCAGATGTAATGGAGTTGCCCGTCATGTTTCTTTTAGGAATTAATTTGGTCTCCATTTGGCCTTGGAAACATTTGATGAGAAATGTTTGAATTGAAGCTAAATTTTTCTAGGAGAAAAACTGAAAGGGTTTTTCTATTATAACAAACTGAAAATGTTGTTCTATTATAATTCTTTGTATTTTGTAGAGGTGTTTTAAAGACCAGAACACCACTGCTAACCACTTAGGACTAATAAAAAACGTTATACCTTAGAATGGAATGCAGTAGGGCTGCACGATTTGGGGAAAATGTCATTGCGATAATAGAGGTCAATATTGCGATTTCGATATGCGATATAGGCTAATAAACAAATGGTTTCATGAGTCAACTTGCTTGGTTCTCAAGGAAAATAAATGCACAAACAGATTAGTGATAATATGCCTAAAGAAAAAAGTTCTTTAGTCAAGAGCAGTGAGTGTTTTTCTCTGTTCCCTTTGTTCTTTGATTAACTTTAGCGACAGATATAATTAGTGGCTACTGTGTACTGTCCCTTTAAGACCAGCTGCTGCTGTCAGAGACGCGGATCTCACACTCCTCATTCTCTCACGAGTCACAACTCTTCACGTTCATCATAAGACTACTCTTATGTTATGAAGATACTCGACAAAAAGACATTTTGGCATAATTGTGTGTGTTATTGTTCGTTCAAGCTCGAAAGAGAACTGTATTCTGGCATGCTGTTTTGTGCGCACGCACGATATTAGCGCGAGTCTTTCTGTGTGTCACAGTCAGGACATTGACAGGCAGCGCGTTCATTTTGGCATACATGTGTGTTGTTCGTTCTACCGCGAAAGAGAACTTGATACTGGCGCGCTGTCTGTACGATACAGGCGCACATCTATCTGTGGGTCGTGATCATGTAACACTATAGCCAAAGGATGCCAAAAATGAACAGATGCTGCGTTAATTGCGTTACCAGCGCTAATTTGTTTATTTAATATAAAATCGCAGCATTTTGCGTCATATAATCGCGTAGGCTTGACATCGCGATTGAGATATGATTAATCGTGCAGCACTAGAATGCAGGAACAGAATATATACCATTGACATCACAAACATCCAGCTAACATTAACGCCTTTTATTACACAGTGAGGATAAAAAAGAAGGGGGGTGGGAGCTCCAGTATGACTTAGTAGAGATTGTGGTTGCTGATACCGGTGTGGAAATAATGCCGCTGAAGCTTTGGCAAGCTTGTAAATAAAAGGCTAATCTTTGCTGTTTATAGGTTATGGGATGTCTTTAATCTTATTATTGCTTCTAACTTACCCTCATGACTCACGTGACTGGAGGGTATCAACTCCTCTTAGACATATTAATACACACAGAGAAACACCTACAAATGCAATGAGTCACAAAAGATTTCCATACTATTCATGTGAAGGTGAATAATACGGACAAAGAGAGATTAGCAGGCTAAAATAGGGAATAGAGAATGAAGCTAGAGATTCATAAACAGAGTGGCTGTAGGTGACAATATTTCTCTTCACAAATAGGATGTGTATCATTAGAATTATGCACCCAAAACTGACTCACAAGGAATCCTCAATGATGTTTCCACCATCATGTTTTTTGCTTATAGCATTCAGAGTTGTTCCAGGCTTTTTCCCTAAGTGGTCTCCTCCTTTCCACTCCCCCGAAGAGTTTATGAAGCGATTTTTGAGTTTATTTTTCCAAGTTTCTCTTATCTCAGGATACGTTTACACGACAAAGATATGCTTAAAACGGAGAAGTTTTTCCACGAACAGACGACACCATTGTCGAAACGATCTCTTCACATGGATCTCTTCACACGGATCAGCGAAAACGACTAAAAACACTGTATTCTGCTGCCAGGCCATTAAATGGCGATGAAACACTATAGACTGAACACGTAATACGCATGTGCATGACGTCATCGTCTTCAGAGATTCGTGTTTTTGTTGTTTACACGGAGACCATTTTCAAAAACGTGCACTTTGAAACCCGGTTTCAAAACTGTGCGTTTTCGTCATGTAAACGAACGGCCAAAACGAATAAAAAGTTATACGTTTTTAATTGAAAATGGTGTCGTGTAAACAGCGCCTCACCCAAAGACCTTGGCTACTGTTGGGGTCATGATCATTTCTCTGACAATTGCCTTTCTTATTCAATTATTTGGTACGAAAGCCTCTTTGTTGGCTTAGTGGTGTAGGATTGTACCACGTGTTGGCCATTTTGTTGTAATAGACATTATGTTGTTCTGTGGGAGGTTTAAAGCTTTACAGATCATTTTCTAATTTTCTAGCTTAACAGTTTTTTTTTCTTTCTGGAAAGTTTCACAGGGAACTATTTTGTGTTTAGACAGCAGGACAGATCTTATCTGATGTTTTAGTTGCGAGACCTCACACAAGTCCTCTTTGTTATTTCAATCGCTATAAAATTAAATACTTCACCCAATTTAGTTGTTTTAGTTGCTAGTTCTGTTCATCAATAAACTGAGTGATTTAATTACTAGGAGTTTAGTTTTAGTATGATTTTAATCAAAAATCTATGTCAAGATTTTCGGTCTGAATAATTAGACTGTGTTGTGGATTTGTCTACTAACCAGTATTCTGGTTTTAATGGTTATTCAGTGTTTCACAAAATTTCTGTATTTCTCAAAAATGTTCAACCCTCTCAGTATTACTACTTTACACTGCTAACATAACACAGGTAAAGCCATTATTATGCAATATCCTGGCATTCACTGTAGCTGTTCGACTGCTCAGAAGTGAGTAAAAAGACTTGGATTTTATGTAGATGATTTGACTGATGTAGTTGTAGTTGTAGTTGAAGTTGACAACTTGTTCAGCACAGGGCTGTCTAACCAGGTTTTCTGGTGTAAAGCATGCTTCAACAAAGTTTTCTACAAATCACAACAGTGGTATAACAACCCGCTCATAGTCACAAAGAAAAATGTATTGTTAGTTACTATGATTTACCTAGACCTTACTTGTCACTTTTTCAAAGTCATTCTCTGTCTATCTCTCACACATAAATTAATAACTATTAAAAAAGAAATTAAAGAAGAAACTCCTTAGTGGAATTGTTACATCCATGATTGCCACCGTGCATTTCTTCAGACTTTTAATACAGCAGTCTTTATTTAAGCACCAGTGTTGGATTTCTCTTATGGTTAGAACTTGAAAAATTCACAAAGTGTAAATAATCTGTCAATCCATCACTACACTAGTACATACAATGTTTTTTTTTTACCAGTATGTTAGAGGTATTGAGACACAGATCTCAGTATTTATTTACTATGAAGGTTTTTCTTGTTTTTAATAGTGTATTTTTGTTTGCTTTTTTGTCTTTCAGATCTTGGCCATCATTTCTATCCTATTCATTGTGCTCTCAACTATCGCTTTGTCTCTTAACACCCTTCCAGAGCTGCAAGACACAGACGAGTTTGGTCAGACAACTGATAATCCCCAGCTGGCCCATGTGGAGGCTGTGTGCATCGCTTGGTTCACCATGGAATATCTTCTTCGCTTCCTTTCCTCACCAAACAAATGGAAATTCTTTAAAGGTCCTCTCAATGTCATCGACTTGCTGGCCATCCTACCATATTATGTCACCATATTCCTGACAGAGTCCAATAAGAGCGTGCTGCAATTCCAGAACGTACGGCGGGTGGTGCAAATCTTTAGAATCATGAGGATTTTGCGCATACTCAAATTGGCACGTCATTCCACCGGGTTGCAGTCACTGGGCTTTACACTGCGTCGGAGTTACAATGAGCTGGGCCTACTTATCCTCTTCTTAGCAATGGGGATCATGATATTTTCCAGTCTGGTTTTCTTTGCGGAGAAGGACGAGGATGACACCAAGTTCAAGAGCATCCCTGCCTCCTTCTGGTGGGCCACTATCACCATGACCACTGTGGGATATGGAGACATTTACCCTAAGACACTTCTGGGTAAGATTGTAGGTGGGCTTTGCTGCATAGCAGGAGTTTTAGTCATTGCCCTACCCATTCCTATCATTGTCAACAACTTTTCTGAATTCTACAAGGAACAGAAACGGCAAGAGAAGGCCATCAAGAGACGTGAGGCTCTAGAGCGAGCCAAACGCAATGGCAGCATAGTGTCCATGAATGTTAGAGAGGCGTTTAACCGTGGTACAGAGCTTCTGGATGTGGTGGTCATGGACAAGGGTGAGAGAACCCAGGACAACCATCTCTCACCAAGTCGATGGAAATGGTCATCTAAGAGGGCAACTTCAGAGACCAGTTCCAATCATTCGTTCAACCCAGACCAAGGTTCACCGAGCAAGGCGGGAGCTTCTAGTCCGCAGAGGCTTAATGCACAGAAACTAGAGGAGATGTACAACCAGATGGCAAAGACTCAGTCACAACCCAACCTGAACACCAAAGACAAAAATGTATCTCGAGCAGGCCATAGAAGGGATGAAATTGAGCTGGGAGCTTTGCCAGGTCAAGGAGGGGACCCACTGAATGGGGGTCGTGAAGGGGTGGTAGACATGAAAAGTCTATCAAGCATTGACAGTTATATCAGCTGTGCAACAGACTTCTTAGAGAATCCACGATTCCCCTACAGTCCGGCAGGTGGTCTGCCACTCCCAGAGAGCTCTCGGTTCTCCCACAGTCCTGGTTCTGGCCTCTCTGGTCGAGTCAGTGCTAATCCAAGCCTGCAGACAACACTGGAGCATGATACCATGCTCACGCCACCTTGTTCTGGTGCTAAACCTCTCAACACCGACGGTTCGCGGCAACAAGTTCTGCTTATAAACTCTCAGAAAATGCATGCGGTTAGGGTGAATCATCGCAATTGTGGCGAGACCAGTCCATCTGGTGGTCCTCTGTCTGACAGCTCTATTCTTTCTGACCTCTCCATCCTAAGCCCAGAGGTGTCAGTCTACACAACAGCCAGCAGCAGGACTCCACCTAAGACACCAGAGAAGAAGGCACTCACCCCTGCAGTTTTCACTTTCCATGATGCATCCATCAGCAAGTACATCGATGCCGACACAGATGACGAGGAGCACTTGCGTGAGGGTGGCCCATCAGAGCGCCTGCTTGGTGGCCTCAGCTCCAAGCCTCGAATTAGTGGTTACCAGGGGGCCACCAACCACTTGGAAGCTGCCCAAAGGCTGCTAGGTCAGAACTGCATATTTCCACTGGGAAGTAGCCCAAGTGTTAGCCATGAGAACCATGTGGCTTCAGAAAACTCACGGAGGCCCAAAGGGGACAGGGGACATTCCAACGCTTTTGATAAGGGCCTCTGAGGCCTCAGGGTGGTGAGTTGGACTACGCGGAAAGAAAGAAAAAGTGAAGAGAAAAAAGGCCAAGTTCAGTAAATGACTTCAGAGAAAGCGGAGACTAATGTACGATGGAGATTAATTTTAAAGGCATCTGACCTGGGGGCCTACCCTGGTGACTTTATGCGGGAGAGTTAACTGGAAAACCGTGGTCATGTTACATCATTAAGGGACAGGATCTTGAAGATGCACCACTGCCTACACCTCTTGCCCTTTTTCCTCTTCTGTAAACAAGCCTGCATTGGCGCATCGCAGGGGTAAGATAAAGGCAGAGCAGATCTGGCTTATGGTTGTTTTTGGAAAGAACAGGATTTATGCTAAAGCTTAATTAGCTTGAGGCTGAAAACTTGCCAGACATTTATGCCCAGGTGTGTATGGTAAATCAAGGGGGACAGTCCGTCACTGCCCACGTCAGCTAGCCACTGTCCACAGCCCACCTTAAAAATTAGCATTAGAGACATGTTATACTCTGTTTACTAGTGCACCCCTCCCCTATCCCCTAATAAACTGGCCTTACTTAACTGCAGTAATGGGTCTGCATACAGTATGAGTGTTTTGTGTGCAAGCGTATTTGATATAGGGAGGGCTGATGGTATGATAATGTGCACGTATATAACAACCAACATTCCTTCACACAAGCTCACTCTTCAAAATATATTCACATGCTGTGTGATTCTACTTGATTTATTTATTTTTATATAGACATAAAGATTATCTGTAGAAATCTATTCATCATATTCATCAGTATGAGAAAAAATCGTCAATTGTTTCATCGGAAGAGACCAAAATCTGTTTAAATTTACCTCCCCTCATGTACCTACTTGTGTGTCATCTTCTTTTTTTTCTAGTATGGCAAAGCTTAAGGGGGATAGTTCACCAAAAACTGAAAATTCTGTCATTGTTTAGTCTCCCACATTTCATTGATGGTGAGGATTTAATTATTTTGTGTAACACAAAAGAATGTTTTTTGGGGGGCCATTGGGACAGCCATTGGGGCCACAGATGAAAGAGATGCATACAGGTTTGGAACAATATGAGGGTGAGTAAATGATGACAGAATTTTCATTTGTAAGTTAACTATACCTTTTTAAGAAAGTTACCGAAGATACACTTGTGCTTACATGTGTAAGGTTTTATTACAAAAGCCCATGTTTATGATTTCATATTACAATTACGTAGCACATGCACATTGGCAGCCCAAACAGAAGCAACACTGAGAACGAATGGACAACACATACCTCGCCCTGTTATTAACAGATATTGGTAAGCGATGGAAAGCTAGAATAAATCTGACAAAGAAACTACTGAAAAACTTCAGGTCAATTCAAGATTTCAGTTAGATTTACCAATCTCATAGCAGTGGATGCTGTTCAAACACAAATATTTCTGAATATAAGAATAAATATATATTTCTAAAGTATTTTCTAGATGATCATATGAAATGAGGGAGATGGTCTCATACTTTTGCATTGCCAGGGAGAGTGTTTATTTTAAAATATTTGATTTAATAAAAGGTTTTATGGGACCTTTTGTGTCCTCAGGCTCAACATACACAATGTGACCAAGATGACCACCACTTAATCCCAAACATTTATCTTTTGATAGCGAGCTCTGTAATAAAGTATATAATGCATGGCAATGTTTATCTCCAAATTTGATACAATCCCTTTACACTGCACAAACTTAATATCCTTGAAAGATTTGATTCTTATCACCATCGCAGCCATCCTCACCAATTTGTAACCACATAGTCCAGCATGTATTCACAGGTATGTAGACGATGTCCTGAAGACGACTATATCCAGTTTCCATGGTGACCACAAGCCCTCCCTTCTAGCACTCATATTGAATTTGAAAACTGGGATAGAGAGGGCTAAATTAGACTAAAAAAACATACTCAATTGCATCCGTACCATCATTAAAAGTCACATTGTCAGAATGTACTCGTCTCTTAGAATATGTATGTGTTATCTGGGGAGTGCAAAGATGATGGGGGGAAACTCGGCCTCTACCGAGACTTGTGAGTGTGTATGCTTGCATCCCTGTCTCAACGATTTTAGCTGAGTTGAAGTGAGGTGTGAACGGAATACCAATTTTCTGCAAGAGAGCGGGAGGAGGGTGTGTATGAGAGGAGAGAAAAAACTGCAAGTGAGAGGGATCTTCCCTCTCCGCTCTATACAGAATAATTTATGAATGCAACAACGTGTACTGCTTACTGTAATGGTGTGGAGAGGAAGCTGCTTTCTGAGTGCTAAGGTCCCTTGGTCCAATTAGTGGTCTTTTATGTGGATATTATATAATATCCATGATCTGCCGGGTGTGTGATCCACATTCAATACCCTATTCATTCAGTAGATTCATACGGAGAGAACATTGTCACTAAAATGTGACCTTACAAAACTCTCTTTGCTGTGTATCTGTGTTAGGCTGTGCCCTGAGGTCAGTGTCAACCCTGTTTTTTTTTAATGATCCATGGGTAAATCTCACAAAGTAATGTCTGGAATATTTTACGTCCCACGAGGAACACTTGCAGTGCAGTGTGCTTAGAGCATTAACAAAAATTAGAGCGAATTATATGTGGGATATTTTTTGACTCCAGTCTAAAAACAGTGATGACAATCAGTAATTTGAGTACAATGTCAGTGTCTTATTGGATGGTTTGATGGCATTAAAGGTGTTTTGTCTAGAATACCCACCCACACCACAGTGCAGGTTGCAATTCATCATGGTACATTTATAAAATCCTTTAAATTAAGTGGTATTAAAATTTGCTCACAAAGGTGTCAAACTGTGACGATCTAGTGATGCTTCCAGCATCAACATGGACGCTGTTTGAAAATAAAATGTTTTATGTTTATGTTAGATTTACAGGCACTTTGACTTTTAATTCAGTTTATTTATGAGAGGTTTTTTTTAACAATTTGTGTATTGCATTCAAACCAGAAAGCACAAATAAGTAACATCTTTCGTTTATTTGATTTTTGTTGTTTTCTTACGAAATTGTACAATAACAGTGGTAACTAGTAGTATGAAATTTAGGAAGCATTTCATGATGAAAAGAAATTACTGTAAGCATCCACATAGAATTTCCAGGGAACTTAAAAAAAGAGAGCACTGTTTACAATCCCTCCCTTCCCCTAAATCTTCTACAATGTTGTTTGTAGGTCTAAAGGCTGTTTGTTTTGTAATCTTTCTACCTGTTGACTTTCTATGCCGTTGTTTCTGTACGTGTGTTATGTTGTTTAATGCATGTCGTACCTCTGAAGCTGTAACTTGTTCTGTATGTGACGAAAAGCCAATTCCTTGTCTTATATAGGAAAAAGAGCCAAAAATGTGTCAAAATGTCCTGAAATCTTTAGATTTCTTTGCAGTATGAAGAAGAGATATCCCCCTCCCCCCTTGGTTGGCTGGAAATCAAATAAATGATACAGATTATTAATTTTACCTATTATTCTGTTTTGTCATTAGAGTTTATACACATGATTTCAAACGGTGTAGCCCTAAGGTCCCAAAAGCATTTGGAAACTTATCTCACACAGTTTTTAATTCATGCGTTGGAGAATTACTTCTTAAAACGCATTACTTAATCATAATATAACGGGCGCAAGCATTAGTAAGGAGTCTTTTATGAGGAAATGTGAGTTTTCTGTGACTAATATTGAATCTGTTCTTGATAACGTACTGTAATCAACTGTATCATTAGGCTTACAAGCCTAGAGCTGCTTTGAGTTACCCAAACGGTCTCTGCACATTCTATCGTCACTTCTTTGAAATTTCATGACCCAGTTAAAGTGTGCGAGTTAGATGAAGAGAAAACTGTGTACAGTGGGACAGGAACAGGAGTCCCGTCGACGGACTCGTCTCCACACCCCTCTGCATTGAGGATTCCCCACGGCCTGCCACTGCAGAGACAGCCTCCTGAGAGAGTGAGAATGTGATGGAAAGAGATGATAGAGGAAGACAGATAGAGTGATGGGTATTGCTCTGGCTGATGATGTCCTTGAGCTAGGTTAAGAGTTTCAACCCTACCTAGAGGATAATGCTTGCGTTTTATGTGTTGGTTATAAATAGTACATAAAAACAGTACCCCAGCATCATTAGGGTTTTAAATGTAGACTAGATTAAACAGGCAATTACTCTCTTTTTATTAAAAAAACATAACAAGGCTCTAGAGTGCTCCAAATGAGGGCCTCAAACCAGTACAATGTGTTTTATACACAAGCACTTACATATTTAACGATGTCTCATGGTTCCCTCTAGTGGCTAAGACTTAGTATCAAGACCATTTGAAATTATTTTTAGCTTTTTTGTTTTTAGTTATGGAACACATAATGACTTACAGCTCAATTTACAATTAGAACTTCACAGCTCAAGTAATAAATGTACAGCTTTTTATTTTTATTCAGCATTGATGCATTGAATTGATCAAAAGTGACAGTAAAGACTTTTATGATGTTACAAAAGATTTTAAATATATTAAAATAGAAAACAGCTCGTAATACACAATCGTAATAATATTTCACAATATTACTGTATTACAGTAGTTTTGATAAACAAAATTCAGCTTTGGTGAGCATGAAAGACTTCTAAAACATCTTAAAAATCGTATCGAACTAAAACATTTTAACGATAGTGTATATTCATTCTTCCATTCATAATAATGTGTTCTTTGAGTATTATGGCTGTCTAAATCCTACATTTGCAGTGGGAGTTTGCTTCTGGTAATTCCTGTAGGTGTTTGTTTTTCTTCTCACTCTATGAAAAGATTAATTTGATCACATTAGTCTCGTGGCTATACTTTTGAAATAATGTGTATTTCAACATTTATTCCAATGACTGCCCTAGTAGAAAAAATCCAACACCAAAAATGTATTTAAAATACATTTATTTCATACTAAGTATTCTACAAATCCATTAACATGAGACTTACTGATATAAATATTATAATTAAACTTTATTTGGAGTACTTCTTTGTTGCACAATGCACATTTCTTAATATTAAGCCTAAAATGTGTTTTAATATCACTATTAGTAAGGATAGTATGATCTCTGTATAACATCAGTCTTTAAAGGCAGGGTAGGCAGGTTTTTTCTAAAAAACTTTTTCCCAAATTAGTTTAAACTGTCTTTATATACCAACACATAATTAAAATGTAAGTACTCTGAAAAAGAGAGTATAAAAATCGAGTGTCTGTAGTCCTTTCGGGGCTGCAATAAACACAGCTACTTATTTCCATTCGGAACGAATGAAATGATTGGCTGGGCGACTGTCACTCTCCCTCGCTACCATGGCTACCACCCCTGCTGCTACAGGAGCTGCCCACATGCGCGCACCCGTTTGACTCGAGGAGGCTTGCAATAGTTCAACTTTAGCACAATCAAATATACTAAGCATATCTTTAGTTGGACCTCAGCATTATTTCCAGATAACTAAAGTGCATTAAGTACAAAATTAGTTGTTCCAAATTTAGCAGAATTTAAGTATACACATTTTGTATACTAAAAGTACAATTGCAGGGTTTTTATATTAAGTACATAAATATGTAAATGTATTTGGAGTATACTACAAAATGTATTTCAAATACATTTTGGTATATTTATTTTTCACTAGGGTACTGTTTGTTATAGGCCTGGTTTCACAAACAGGGCTTAGATTAAGCCAGGATCAGGCCTTAATTCAATTAAGACATTTAAGTAGCTTTTATAAACGTGCCTTAGAAAAAAGGAGCCTGGAATAATAAATAAAAAAAACATCGAGGTCTTTCTCCTCTTACCTGTCCTGTCCCATGTTCTCCCCGTCCCCGGAGCAATAGCGCTGACCCTGGGCCAGTGCTGGTGGCTGGCACTCCACACACACCTGATGCCCCTCCTTCAGGTACCACATCCAACGTGTGTGAGGACTGAAGCTGCGTTGACAACCCGCCGACAGGGACGCCAGTTCAAACTCCACACAGTAACTGAGGCGTGCACATACAGACACACAGAAATTACATATACACACTACCGTTCAAAAGGGGGTCAGTAAGATTATTATTTTCTTTTTTATTTGAAAGAAATGAATACTTTCATTCAGCAAGGATGCAATAAATCAGCATTTTACAATCATTTCTGAAGGATCAGGTGACACTGAAGATTAGTAGTGGCAGCTTTGACATCAAAAGAATAAATAAACAATATTCGGTTACACTTTATCTAAAGTAGTTACATTATACTTGTGTACATTATACTGTGTAATATTAATTAACTACATGTACTTACTATAGAGTTACGGTTAGGGTTTGGTTTAGGGTTAGTTACTTGTAATTATGCATCATTTACTGTTATTACTATAGTAAGTACATGAAGTAACGTGTAACTACGTCACTAAAATAGTCTTACCATATATTCAAATAGAAACATTATAAATTGTAATAATATTTCACAACATTACTGTTTTGTATTGTATTTTTGATCAAATAAATGCAGCCTTGGTGAGCACAAAAGACTTCATTCAAAAACGTTAAAGTCTTACCGTTCACAAACTTTTAAACATTACTGTACTAATCAAAGACAACTGTTGCTACAAAGGTACATGTCATTAGGTCAGGTCAACTTTATTATCCCCGAGGGGCAATGTATTATAAACAAATACATCTTGTATTGTCAGGGTATGTGTATTATATTAAGTGGTGGTTTGTGAGATCTACAGTATGTACCATGGTACATTTAAAAATATATATATATACCACCATGCAACTTCTTGTTACAATTTAGTGTTGAACTGTCAGATCTTACCTTGTGATATTGTTGTCAAAAATCTCCCTCTTTTTCCGTGCATTTCCATAGCCACCCGTGGTGATGAGAGCTGGGACTGTAAAATAATGAGACAAAGGAGTAGGTCAAAGATTATGAAAGAGAGATTTGAATGCATATTTCCTCCTGCAGTCTCACAAGTCATTTTCAAAAGCACATTCATGTACTATACAGTTGTTCAGGGTAAAAGCTGGCATTTAGATTGTTGCTTTAGTGCTTAGAGCATATGAACTGACGATAATGATTACAGTTCATCATTTGATTACACTCAGAAACAATGTACTGATAATGTAATTATATAAGATTAATGGGATGTAATGTGTACCACGGAGTCCATCCTAGAATAACAATTCAATGGAAAAATAATGGCTGTATAAATCATTACTACCAGTTGCTTTTATTATGGATCTAATGGGTTGACCTCAAACCTAAGATGTTATCCACTGTTGATTATTAAATTTGACATTTGTGTTGAAGGATGGTAAAGGATGTTTCACAGAGCTATAGATTACCATACCCAGTGACTGCAGGCAGGGGCCATGTTGATCACGGTACTCTGCGCAGCCTGCGGTCTGATGGAGAGCGGGACAGGGTTCGCCTCCATTACGCGCTTCCTGAATCACCTGCCTCCACCTGCTGCGAAGTGTGGGTTTACACGGCTCCAGACAGCCAGACCACACGCTCCATTCACTCACCACACAGGACACGGCTAAAACACACACATAGTGGATGTGTCAGATTCTCAGCTGACAAAATATATTCTTAGAACGCTCCCATTGAGTAATGAAATCTTTCAAAACATCCAGTTAAAAAAACATCCAACCAACGTTTCATGAATGATGCATTGTGTGCTAACATTTTGAGAACATTTTTAAAGACAACTTTGAACAAACGTTCTATTAATGTTACTGGAAGAACATTTCTTCATAACTTTGAGAGAACCTTACCAGAACATTAGGGACGTTCCTGTTATAGCGGGGTTAAAAAGTGCTGGGCAACGATTAATCGCATCCAAAATAAAAGTCTGTGTTTACATAATATAGCCTATGTGTGTGTACTGTGTATAATTAATTTGTATATATAAATACACACATATGCATGTACATATTTAAGAGAAATTTGTTATTTATATATAAAATATATGTATTTATATATACAGTGCTATGCATAAGTTTACACACCCATGCTAAAGTTGACTAAAAAGAGGAATAAAAAATCATCTTTTGGAAATTGAACTTAATGCCTTAATTTAAAAAATTAGGAAAATTCCAACCTTTAAGGACACCAATTTTCTTTGTGAATGAATAATGTATCGTAAATAAATAAATGTTCTTCCTTAAAATACAGGGTGCATAGGTTTGGACACCCCTATGTTAAATTCCCATAGAGGCAGGCAGATTTTTATTTTTAAGTATTTTTATTTATTTATTTTTTAGGATACTATGCATCCTGATAAAGTTCCCTTGGCCTTTGGAATTAAAATAGCCCCACATCATCACATAGCCTTCACCATACCTAGAGATTGGCATGGAGTACTTTCCATAAGATCATCTCTCAATGCAAATCAAACTAGCTATTAGGCTAACTGAAATAAAACCATGCCAATCTCTAGGTATGGTGAAGGCTATGTGATGATGTGGGGCTATTTTAATTCCAAAGGCCAAGGGAACTTTATCAGGATGCATAGTATCCTGGGTCCATGAAGTAACTGGCCTTTAAAAATAAAAATCTGCCTGCCTCTATGGGAATGTAACATAGGGGTGTCCAGACTTATGCACCCTGTATTTTAAGGAAGAACATTTATTTATTTACGATACATTATTCATTCACAAAGAAAATTGGTGTCCTTAAAGGTTGGATTTTTCCTAATTTTTTAAATTAAGGCATTAAGTTCAGTTTCCAAAAGATGATTTTTTATTCCTCTTTTTAGTCAACTTTAGTATGGGTGTCTAAACTTATGCATAGCACTGTAATATAAATTATGTATTAAAAATCTATACAGTATATACATGCAACCATTTCTTAAATATATACATGCATGTTTGTATTTATATAAAATATGTATACACAGTACACACATATATATTATGTAAACACAAACTTTTATTTTGGATGCAATTAATTGCGATTAATCGTTGCCCAGACATGATAAGCAGCAGCAGCAGCAACAGAAATATATTAAAGGGGTCATATCATACATTTTATTTTCTTAACTTAAATCCTAACTAAAAAATATAAGTTCTAAGAACATTTTGCTAATGTTCCCATTAAGGTGTGAAAATGTTCAAAATGTGGTATAAACATTGTTTTTGTAATAAAATTTTAAGAACATTATTAAAGACCATGCATATAACTTACAACAAATGTTCTATTAATGTTACTGGAAGACATTTTGTTCAAAAATTTAAGAGAACTTTGCTTGAACGTTAGCCAAAGTTCTGATAACGTTCCCTGTTGTCTAGGATGACAGTTTTCCACCCTCACTCTAAAACTTAAAACTAAGCACGCTGTTGTCGTTGCCGTGCCTTTAAGGCTTCTTTGCATGTGAAATGAGGTTTACTCTCCAGTGTAGTTTTTAACTGAGCCATCACGCATTACAATGTGACAGGATCACAAAACAATCTGCATTAAAAGATGTTTGAAAACTTTTTCCAATCCTCCAGTGTTACAGTTACAGTTACAGCACATCCCTGATGCATTCATCTAAATTATTCATATAAAAACATCCACTTTATTTTGGAATGCAAAAGTAAGCTATTTTCATTAAATGTGCGAGACTTCCGATTCATTTGCCACTATAGGTAAATAACTACACTGTGTTTAACTTAAAAAAGTAAGTAACCTGGTTCCTTAAAATTGTTCATTGAAATTAGAAATTTGAGTTAATATGATGAAGGAGATTGGTTTAATCAACAGAAACTCATGTTACCTGAACCACATAAATTATCTAAGGAGATTTGACAAAAGAAAAAATATTGTGATAAATCATGAAAATTATATTTTACAGTGTATAAGAATAACAAAGTGCAGTAAATGGTAAAACTAAAATTAAGACAATACATAAAAAAAAAAAAACAGTTTGCATTATCAAGCAGCATAACGAAAATATATTGTACACAATATTTTATTTTCATATAAAATTTTAAACCTTGATGTTAAAATTGTTCAAGAAGCTGTGGATAAAATCTGGCCTCACAGACATGGCCTATATCAGCCTGAATCTGTTTTATAATTTTAATACATGTATGGCATCTGAAAAATATGAAATTCTAGAAACCTGGACAAGCAAGGTCATAGTCGTGACAACAGTCCAATGTCGTCTTGCATGCCTGGTCGCAGTAACATTCCCCATAGGAGCGATCTTTCCTCCAGTCTTCAGTAATACATGACTGGTTTTGTCCAAAGCAACACAGTCCTGTATCCTGACAACCTCCTTCGCTCTGGGACACCAGTGTTACCAGCACAGCGAGGTAGGAAAGCATCCACGAGCGTCTGGAGCTGCACGCTGACATGATAATGAGCAGCCTGAATATGTTGCTCCCCTCATCTGAGGATCTCATGCATGTAATTGACTTCTATCATGTGACATTTACCCAGCCTGTTTTAGGTGACATATTTCGCTCAGTCAGAGGTTTTGTTTTTTTTGGCCTCATGGCACTTAAGGTGAGTTAAACTCATTGCAAAGTCTCTTGAGTACACTCATGTCTTCACAAATTGCAGCAAAGTTAGAGGATTAGTTCATCTAAAAGTCATGATTTACATGCCATTTCAAACCCGCATGACTGACTTTCTTCTGATTTTGAAGAATGTATACTGATCTTTTTATGCAGTTACATTTCAAATGTCAAAAATAATGGCCTGTATAAATGATAAAGTTTGCAGGTAACGGATGACCTAAAACAGTTTGCATTTAGCCAATACAATTGTTCTAGGATATACAGTAGTTGGTTTTGATTTTGTGTTTGAGGACTCTCTTCAATGTTTCCTTAGCTGGCCAGTATTGTCCATTGATGCTGAAACACGTGAAAAGGGAGGATTAAATTAATTCCTGTAGCTAGAGGCTATTCATGCAGAAAGAACAATACCATAGGCACTGCTGTAATGTAGGGCCTCAAATATACACATTCCCATGACTCATATGCAAAGAGAGAGAAAGAGGGACTTAAAAGTTATGTGAGGTAAATGGGCACGTGCAAGTGCATATGATGTGTGTGTACAAATAAGGGGAGCCTTGATATTGTGAAACTTTTGCAAGTTTATAGAATTCCACTGGGCTTTTTTTTGTCTCAAGAATAATTAATTTATAGTCTAGGTCCTTGTACTTTGTGCTTCATTAAGAGTAAAAACAATACAATTGTCCTTACACTCAAAAAATCTGTTATCTTAAAATGAGTTTTGACCAGTTTTGGGGAAACCCTACTCCAAAAAAAGTAGGCTACTGTACTAACATTGTGTTAATTAGTTACTTTTTGTGGAATGTAATGTTACGTTACTTTTGCGTTACTTTGTGTTGCTTGAGTTGGGCTTGCTTGTTTTGTTTTAGAACAATTTTTTTTTAATTTTTGGCAAATGTGACCAAATGTACTGTACAGAGAGAAAGTTGAAACAGAGACTGTGGGTCACTTTTCAGGTTATATCATGAATGTTTGCCCAATAAATCGCAATACGTTTTGTGCTTTGTTACTTGCGATATGAAAGTCTCAGCTTTCAAATTCTGTCCACTTTATCACAAAATTCTAACGATAAATACCGTTTTGCCGCTCTTTGAAGTGGCGCGAGAGATCACCTCAGTTCAAGCAAACGGAGCGCGAGTGAACGCGAATCTTACTTTTACTACGTAGAACGAAATAAACATGAATGAATATAAGGAAATATGGTGAATACAGTCCAACTTACCGAAATCCGTATCATGTCTCTCATGTAATCGCTCAATCAGAGTTTCAACCAATTACCAGCTTGTAAACAATGTCATTTTGTTTACCATTAACTTGATAGTCAGCAAGAGCGCACTATCAACCAAGTGGACAGGGGTGAGAATTACAGTTACAAGTTGCAATCAGATCACGGAAAAATCTGAAATCTGTCTGTCATTTTGACAGATACACTGAGTATCTGTCAAAATGACAGACGGCTTTCAGATTTTTCCGCCACTGCTAAAAACAATTCTGTCAATTACTCACGATTTCTCTCAACATTGGGGACAGAGGTGTCAGTCAATAAATGGAACAACAAAGTAACTTGTGTTAATTATTTGAAAAAGTAGTATTTGGTTGTAAATGTAAAAGTAATGGGTTACTTTATAGTTACCATACTTGAAAAAGTAATCTGATTACATTACTCACGTTGCTTGTAATATTACCCCAACACTGGTTTTGACCATGTGATAATTTGAATTTTTAATATAAAAAACTCTCAGTTTTCTATGTGATATACTGTGTATAAAGTATGTTAATGTAATTTAACCATGCAAAATATCATTAAAATAAATATTAATTTGACATTTGAGAGTTTGAAAAGCGAGGTTAAGTTGATTTAAAGCTTGCAATACCTGGTGGAGACCTTTGATCCATCCATGACTACAGTGCTTTGTCCATAAACAAGACTAACACTGTTCAAAACATGCAAGAATTGCATTGCCTTACAAATGCATTACCAACACAGATTAATGCTACACGCACACATAATCTCCTTACAGCACAAACACTTCCATAGTCCTATATGATTCCACTCTTTAAATAATAAAAGAAGAGTTGGTTACTAAAATGAATTTACTAATATATCAGTTGTGGTTTTCAAATGTCCACAGTGGATTGTTTTGTGGTTCAGGGAACTCAATGATGTTCCATTATGTTTTAGTGTGGCTTTTTCAGCATACATGAGATCACATTATCAACAATAATATTGTGGCACTGCTGGTTAGGACTATAAATATGTGTTAAAGTGGGTATTGATAGTGTTTAAAGGTTTATGTTTTGATGTAATATTGCAATATTACCAATGCTGAGATTTATAGTTCATTCAAGGTAGCCATTGCTAAACTTGCGCATTAGACATTTGCTATAGATTTATAGAAGCGGAACAGGGCCACTATTCTGCTTTAACATATTCAGAATCAGATTATTTATATTTGATATAATTTTATACAATGGTTGTGTACACAGATTCTGTACAGTACAGATACCCTGGTGAATTCAACGGATGAGAATCCATGAACCACATTATTAGACCGTTTTCTAAGGCTGCACAATGTATTAAAACAATTTAAAAACCATACTATATCATAGTGCTATTTTGAATTCACAAAAAGCATTTGCCCTGTTAGTAGAGGTCCTGGGTAAGATTTGTATGCATTTCATTTAGCAGAGAATATCTCAACTGTTATAGACTAATATGACCCCATTGAACAACGTCAGATGTGTGCCAAAATCTCTACCCGGGACGAAAGTCCTGAAAATGACCACAATAGGTGACACTATTATCACACTACAGGTGAATGGGACTTTTTTTTTTCCCCTTTAGATATCCTCATTTCTACCAGTTTAATCTTCATATTCAAGTGGCTTGAGGTTTTTCCCCTAATCCTGAGGGCAAGTATTTAAACAGCCTCTGAGGGGAAGGCATGGCTAGTCCAATAACAAGCTTGGCTGTCTCACTCACTCCCTCAAACAATCACACACATCTACCTGGGCACCATGATTTTCCTAATGGATTTACAGATGATGATGCTGGACGTAGTGTACTTCATTCTGCGCTCTTGTCTGCGCATCGTGCTGAGACCACGTACGAAGCCCATAGACGGCGAGTTGGTGCTAATTACCGGCTCTGGAGGAGCACTGGGCCGCCTGTTCGCCCTAGAGTTCTCGAAACACGGCGCAGAAGTGGTGCTGTGGGACATCAACGGAGACGCTAATGAGGAGACAGCCAAGATGGTGAGGGCGCGAGGGGGCCAGGCACACGCGTACACGGTGGATGTGACAAACCGAGAAGAAGTGTACCGCACTGCCGACCAGGTACGGAAGGATGTGGGAAGGGATGTGACCTACTTGGTGAACAATGCCGGGGTGGTGGCCGGTGAGAGACTCCTGGACTGCCCAGATACCCTGGTGGAGAGGACACTGAAAGTAAACTGCCACGCCCTCTTCTGGGTAAGATTGTAAGTTTGAAGTAAAATATCAAAAATGGTACCCTCAAAGTTCAAACAAATGATCTCAAACGATTTATTTAGCCGTTTTTGCAATGATCTTCCTGGTCCCAAGATGTGTGTGTGTGTGTTTTTTAAATGACCTTTAAATTCCCCTTTTTTTAAAATGGCCTTTTAAATTGCTTATGCTATACAGTCTGTTGCATGTAGTCCAATGATAACTATTTTTGGGGGATAAATCCCTTTCCGGGTCAAAATTACCGGAACACAACCTGAGGGTGACCAACATGTTTATCTTCATTTAAAAAAAATATATATGTACTTTTAAATAATTTAAATAATTAATTTTCAATAATAATAATAATATAGGCCTATTTTCACTATTAACACTAAGGTCAAGGTTTCATCTCCCAGAGAATGCATGAACTTGCTTAAATGTTAATTTAATGAGTGACAAAAAAAAACTCAATAGACTTTGAAGAAATAAAGATGCATAAATAGCATTAAAAAAATCAAAGACTCAACATTAATGAATCTTCTAAGCTGAGAATGATGAGAATTATAGTACAATGCCATGATGTGAACACCTTGTACAATACTGAATTACATTCCGCATACATGCCAAAGTTTGACAAATACAATAAATGGATTAGAAGTAAATAAAGCTGCTTTGCCTTTGTATTACTTGATATTCACAGAATGCATAATGTGGGAATTACCTGATTTTATCCCTTTAGCCTTATTTACAGCCCTTCTCTGATAAAACATATTCTTACCAAGCGAAAGTCTCACTCTGATCCTCTTAATGCAAATAACCGTGACCACGTACGAAGTGGATTAATGCTTACATTGAGCAATCTTTTAGCAGCCTACACGTTAGCATTGAGCTGATGTGTGCACTGGATGCCAAAAAGAGATTGTAACAACCAGTGATGGTGATGCTATGGTTTTTTGCATTTAGATGTATTCAACAGGCAGACACACTACTCCAAGGCAGCTTACAGTGCATCTACATTTTATCACCTGTGTTAATGTTAGAGTTCGTTGAGCCTTTGTTAGGATAAAACTTCCATTCTAGCACCATGCGCTACCATTTAAACTAATGATCACCTTATTCAAGTACAAAGAATACCATGGTACTACCATAGTACATTTCTAAACATCCTTGGTGTTACTTTTTTGTTAGTGCCTTGAAAATGGTAGTGAGATTGGTCTGTGTAAGATCGTAGCTTATATATTTATTAAATTAAAACTTCAGTTTTTATTTATCATCTTTCCATGTTCCAAACACATATGTTATTTTTCTGTGGGAAAATTGTATTTACTTTTTTTTTTTTTTTTGAGGAACCTTCATGCAGCTATTCATAATAATCATGGCTCTCAAAATCCAAAACCAAATACCTTCTACCAAAGCTCTGAAATCGCATTCTCATTCATATGCTTTTGATTGTGATATAACATAATGTCTGAGAAATCTTAATTCTAACCAAACCAAATGAGATTTCAGAACTTTGCCTGTGGGGAGGATTATCAGTGAATAACAACATAAATTTCAATCTCTTCCTCACACAAAGCTATCGTATGTCTTCAGAAGACGTAGAATAAAGCGAATGTGGACTACTTTAATTGTGCTGTTATGGTGTTTTTCTTTTATGATGTTTTCATTGAGCTGCATGAGGATTCTTATAGAATTCTCAGTTTGTGTTCAACAGAAAAACCAACAGCATACGAATTTAGAACGACAGTGCCCCTATTATGCTTAATATAATAATAAGATAATATAGCTGTTTGTGTATGTAAAAGGTCTGCAAAATTTCAAAGTGCAGGATTATTGTCTCCCAAAAGAAAGAACCGATTCTGAACTGCCTGAAACGAGTCGTCAGTAATTACTTCCTGCACAAATCTACGTAGGTTTGTAACAAATTTTCATAATTCCAGCCTATGGTCTTCATTGGCTGCTCGCGAACAATGTTGACTCGCCCTCAAACACTTTAGTTGAAGCTGAGGCCTGGAAGAGTTAGGTTTGGGTTGTAGACATGTCGAGAAGACGCAGTTTTCTGCGCTATGAAAGCAAATTCACTTTGCATGCACTTCCAAAGGATAAGGACTTGGGTTAAACTGACATGGTATAACCAACACCATCATTACTGTTGATACCACTGTGTATTAAGAGCTGAGCAAGCCTCCGGAGCTGAAATTCAGATATGGTAATGGACGTTTAGTTTCCGACATGTGCTGTGAGTGGTAGACCAATCACAACAGACTGGGCCGTTTGACCAATCAGAACAGAGTAGGCTCTCGGAAAGGAGGGTTTTAGAGAGACTGAATCCTACTGTTTCAGACACTGTGAGAAAAGGGGTGATGTTGCAATGTGTATTATGAGAAAATAAAAGTTTTTTTTGGCCTTGGATGCATGTAAACCTATTGTAGGTGACCTCCAAAACAAAATTAGGAACCTTTAAAATAACATCCACTTTAAGGTGAACTATGCCTTTAAGGGTATATCTATATCAAACTGCTTTATTTTGTTTGTCTGCATGTAGACTGTCAAGGCGTTCCTCCCTCAGATGAAGGCCAATAATCATGGCCACATCATCACTGTAGCCAGTGTCCTTGGACTCTTCAGCACAGCCTGTGTAGAGGTGAGAAGGGCAAATTTTTCATAGTATTCAAAACCCACCTTCAAAATGTTTGATTTATTCCTAATTTTCATGTTATTAAACTAGTGATGTCTGTATGTGTGAATTTTAGGATTACTGTGCCAGTAAGTTTGCCGCGGTGGGGTTTCATGAGTCTCTGGCCCATGAACTGCTGACGGAAGAGGACGTGGATGGAGTGAAGACCACTCTTGTGTGCCCTTATGTTGTGGACACTGGCATGTTTGATGGCTGCAGGATTAGGTCAGTGTATATACACTAATGTTCAAAAATTCAATTTTGAAAAAATGTTTTTGAAAGTCTTATGCTCAGAAGGCTGCATTTATTTGATAAAAAAATACTATAAAACCAGTATTATTCATTATAAGTATTTTTTTAAATAAATGTAAAATAACCGTTTTCTATTTGAATATATTTTAAAATGTAATATATTCCTATGATGCCAAGTTGAATTTTCAGCAGCATTACTCCAGTCTTCAGAGTCACATGATCCTTCAGATATCAAGTACACTGCATTTAAGGTCTACACTGAACGTATAAATCACAGTAAATGGCCCTTCATAGTACTCGACTGTTGCCGTCTCTCTCCCCCTACAGGGAAGAGGTTGAACTGATCCTGCCTCCACTGGAGCCCTTGTACTGCGTACAGCAGGCTATGAATGCCATTCTCATAGACCAGCCGCTAGTGTGCATCCCCAGAATAACCTACCTGCCCTTCCTGGCCAGAGCGTGAGTACAGACCAACATGCTTGAAGTCTTATTTCTATTCACATCTGCGTCATACTAAATAATTCTGCCTCCTTTATGGCACCATACATATATTCTTGCTGTTAAAAGAGCAAACCTTGATGCCCTACACATCGGCATTTGACTTGAATGACATCTTGTCTTTGCAGCCTGTTTCCATGGGAATCCAATGTGGCGACATACCGCTTTATGGGATCAGACCAGTGCATGTACCCATTCATTGAGTCCATGAGGAAGAAAAGAGCAGCCAACGGCCCAATAAAGGCTGCTTAAACATCTGGAACACTACAAATTTGACGGGTCTTTTTTGAACAGCTGCAGCAAATAATGTGTGGAATATTCTTTGAATTCGTTTATATTATTATGGATGTGTGGGTATGTCACTGTTTGAAGTGAAATGGGTTTCTTCTGGTTATCTAGGCCCAATTTAGCTGTGTTCTGTTTTTCAGGCTGGCTAATCACTCGTGGGTGAGCCGTTCAACAGCCACTGATATGGTTCACATCTGAAACGTGTTTTTAAGCAACTGGATTGGGACTGGTCATTGGGCATAATACCTATTTAAATAAGAGTGTTACAGGTGTTTTTTTCCTGTGGCTTCCAATTATATTGAAAACGATTGCTTGTTGTACTTGTTCATAAAAACATAAAACAAACCGCAAGTTCCACATCTGGTTGTATTATTATTATTGTTGGTTTTCTCTCTCTTTTCTTTAGTTTTTTGCCCTAACAACATCTAGCACAGGGACTACCAACGAAAACTAGCCTTTGGGCCAATTTGGGTACATTTACATTCAGGAATGTTGATTAATGTACACTGTCCCTTTTTGAAATAAAAAATATATTTTCACACACTCACACTAAATGTTTGGGGTAACGCGTTAAAAGGAACGCGAGGTCCGTAATCAGATTACTTTTTTCAAGTAACTAGTAAAGTAGCGCATTCATTTTTCAATCTTATTTTTTTAAATAATGTAACGTTACTTATTTGAAAAATGAACTTGCTTTCCCATTTATTGGCTGACACCTCTCCTGTCCTCATGTTGAGAGAAATCATGAGTAAGTGCAGAGGAGTTGTGTGCGCTGTGTGAACATGTCAGTTATTATAGTTCTAGACTAAATGTGATCCACGCATTTACTTTTCTCACTTGCTCATAAACAGATTCAGTGTTCCTAAAAATGAATATGAACAGTGAAATGCAAACAGAATATTACGCAAACCTGCAATTTAATGTTAAATTACCCAAATATACTTTATGTATTTAATCTCACTTTATTAACCATTGTCTTTGCTGCTGGCCTTCGCTGATCCAATTCAACTATACTAATAAGCAAAAACGACTTTAATCAAACATCACGTGTTTAATTTTGGTTTTGTTTTTTATTGCTCAAGTAAGAGTGTTGAACTTCGTTCCGTGTCCTACTTTTCTGCAATCCAGAATGGCAGCACAGCTGAAAGGTTTGTTTAAGCAAACTTATATAAATAGATTCCTAATATAAAAAACAGCTTTTCTAGTTATTCTTCAGAGACCTTTTTTAGGCCTTTAAATCTCAATTTTAAAATTCCCTGATTTTTACAGGTATTCCCTGACCATGAGATCCCCAATTGTAGCATTTACAGAACACACACACAGGTTTTTTTGTGCAAGAGGCACATCATTTTTACTCGTATTCCATGAGGAAAACAAGATGCAACTGGCAGAGAGTGGGTGGGGTCAACACTGATAGGAGAATGCATGTTTAACTGACATGACTGAACAATATCGTGCTTTATACATACATTCATTCACTCACTCACTCACACACACACACACACACAAAACAAAAAACACCACACGCTCTACAGTGAAGTCACAATAACATTTTCCCAGACCTACATGAAAATGTAGATGACTTTTTTTTTTTGTGTGTGTGTGTTATGGTTGTCATTGTAACTCAAAAAGCACTGAAGAAAAACCGCCACAGCAGAGATGTGTTTGAGAGCTTCATCATATCCTTCAACGGGGTTTTATACTGCACTTCACAACAGCGCTAATACAACCCAACTCGATGGGTTCCTATAATACAACGTTTAAAACAAAAACAAAAAAACAAAAATAAAAGCAATAAAATAAAATTATGACACAGAATACATGACTTCCTTTTGAACAATGAAGAAAAGCCAATCTAATCATCAAACTTCACAATTTTCATTTTACAATTTAACAACAAAAACAAAACCACCACTTCACTGGATATGATGAGGCGACTTTTCCAAAGCCTTAGCGTTTAAAAATGTTTCACCGCATGTGCACATTAAACATCAACATCTCTCAATCTTGTTCAACTGCGAGTTTTGAATACTTTAAATCCAAGATAAATTCAGAATCACTCAAAGGCCTTTTTGAGCAGCCAATCAAAACTCTGCTTCTGATTTCTCTGTAGTGTTTCGCAAATAAAACGACCAATCAAATGGTCAATTCTACACTGTGCCATCCAGAGTCTTTCCAATGGTGCTTGAGTTAGCCGGTTTTAATAATGCACTGCCCTCTAGGTCCTGTTTGTTGCACCTGTGGAGGGGGAGACGGGTCAGAAGAATTCTAAAAACTGTGTTCAAATCACTCTGGAAGGCATCTACAAAGAACATTACTGTGAATGCATGCCAATATTTATACAACTAGTTCATATAAAATGAATAAGACCATACAATACTGACCCTGACATTGGCCCATTAGCTGTGCGCTCATTGGACTGCTGGTCAAGTTCTGACAGGAGCTTCAGGATGTTCAAAGCAGCCTGTCCGGAGAGAAAGGCATTGCAGTAAGCAAGATACAAGTAGAGATAGATCTTCCACAGTGATCTTTAAAGTACTCTACCAAGATAAAACATTTTTTGGAAAGAAGTATTTGATGCTCACCAAGGCTGCATTTATTTGATCAAAAATACGGTTTAAAAATAGTAATATTGTGAAATAATACTGCGATTTTAAATTAACAGTTTATATATTTTAATGTTTTAAATTTGAATTTATCCTGTGATGGCAAAGCGGAGTTTTCAGCAGTCATTACTCCAGTTTTCAATGTCACATGATCCTTTAGAAGTATATTTAATATGATAATTTGGTGCCTATGTAGGATTTCTTATTATTGTGTGCTGCTGAATATTTTTGTGGAAATCATAATACATTTTTTTGTTTCAGGATTCTTCAATGAATAGAAAGTACAAAAGAACATTTATTGGAAATAGAAATCTTTTGTAACATTATTAGGGTCAGACCTAGCGCAAATCCTTTTTTGGCATTTTATTTACCAAAGATAAAATTAGCAGTGAAAAGGCGTGGACAGTTATTTTTGCAGCTGACCTTATTGCATAAGCATTTGTAGGAGTTTTTACTTTCAGAGGCAACATTTATGGCAGCAGATTAAAATGAACCATGCAACATGATTTATTAACGTTTGCAGTAATCGTGCAATTATTTAATGCCCAAAAAAGCATGTCATAACCCATTTTAGGCTTGACATGGCTACGATAGTTGGAGAAGTATTGCAGAGAACAGACTTGTGTTCATTTATTTGGAATGCCAGATGATGTCATCCTAACATATCGATTACCAAGCTCTTGGTAGATTGCGTTGGTCATTATGGAAATGATCCAGCTGCATCTGTGTTCTTTAATGTGCGCATTGTCAGTAGATCACACGTAGAACTTTTAGTAAATGTGCCACCATATGTCTAAGGGCTGTTTACCAAAGAGTTTACAACTAAAAACTTTTCATGCATTTTGGTCATTCATTTACACAACAGCAGCATTTTGAGGGCCTGAAAACACAAACTTTTGAAAACGGGGTTTCAAAGTGCATGTTTTTGAAAACAATACCGTTAATCGTCTCCGTGTAAACTACAAAAATGCAAATTTTCTATACAAAGTGACATCACCAACTACTGGTCTGTCAGCATAACACAGCGTTTTTAGTCTTTTGTGGCGGGTCCGTTCGAACGGGGATCACTTTGACAATGTTGTCGTCTGTAGCCGATAAACTTTTCTGTTTTTAGTACATCATTGTTACGTTAACGTACCCTTAACTTCCACTTTTGATCAGTATAATGTCTCCTTGCTGAATATATCAATTAATATTATTTTTTTTAAAAGGTTAAAAAACTATTTACCATGTCATGGCAGGACTCCACATCCTTGCCAATGCCGTGGCTGATGAGAGGGGGCTGAGAGGAGCAGTTGATCAGAGACACAAACTCATTCTTGTTATTTTTGGGAAAGTCTTTATATTCAACCTGTGACAAAAAAACAAATAGATTAGTTGAGCGACATCATTGGGGAGGATAAGTGTGTTATCATTATATTCAATACCTGTAATCCCTGTACAGTGGACAGGTAGCTGAGTTGTTCGGATGGTCTGGTAAGGGGTCCGTGGGGTCTGTGTGCCAAGCTGTTTTTGGTCTTTAGTATACCTTCAGCGGTCGGGGAAGTGCCAGCGTACAGCAGCTCATTGGCAATCATGGCAGTTACTGTGGCCATGGCTGGGTTGGGTGCAGCTGTGCGACCGTAGTCTTTTGCATGGGGTCCCTGGTTGGCACCCACCGCCTGTGCCACCTCAGGCACCATAGGTAAAATGCCAGCAGGAAGCTGCTGATGGCTGAGGAAAGGAATTCGGAAATCTTCCTCCTTGTTGACTGCTTTGAGAAACGCAAGTGTCAATCGCAAGCAATAATATTCACTAAAATGAACAATGATACAAGGACCATGTACATATGACCACATCTATATTGATGATGGCAGCTGAATGTGACAAATGACTAGACAACACATACCAAGACCAGTCTTGTCCACAGATCCCGGTTCAAAGAAGGTCACTTTTCGTCCATCTCCAGGTTTCTTAGCAGGTGCCTTTATAAAGATAAAAAAAAAAAAAAAAAAGTACTCAACCTTTTACACTAACACTTTTAGTTGGCACTCATATGTTTCTGTTTATGCTCCATGGTGGAAAGAAAGCTGAAACAAGATGAAAATGAGCAAATTATAATTTTAATTTTCTGGATAAATTCAGGGATTGTCAATTTTTGATGCCATGGAGCCCCAAATATGATGATGACCCCCTTCCAAATATATAGCAGCAAAAAATGTCCCTGTATTCAAATTTCAGCTGGGCGTCATATTATAAAGACAAACGTAAATTATTATTTTCCAAATTAAATTCTTGGCTTTTATATTGTAGTTAAGATAAATATTTTTGTTATTTTTTTATTCCAGATCATGTATTATCTGCCAAATATTTACCTTTTAGTTATTCATTTTTACACAAAATGATATGCAGATTTGTTTTGTTTGCCCACCGTTAAGAACTACTTATGTGAATAAAAAGTAATGATTTCTGACCAGTATTTACAAAGAATAAAAATAGTAATGTAAACTTTGGGAATGTAATAAAAAATAATAATAATAATAATAAAAACCATTACATTAAACATGTTGCATTAATATACAAGTAGACATCTTAACTTTGACAGCCTTAAAAAAAAAAAAAAAATTAAACATAAAAAAAAAATAATTATATATATATTATATATAATTATATATTTTTTTTAATTTTTTTATTTTTTTATTTTTTTTAAACCCTCTTTTCAGTCCCTTCCGGCACAGGATCACAGTTTTAAAACCCCTGAAACTACTTTCACCATTTTTTGATGCAAAGTAAATGCTGTTAATAAGCAGACACTCACTTTCTCCTCTGTTTTCAATGCCGGTTTGGATGGTTGTGGCTGAGGCACTTTGAAGCCCAGAAGCTCCAGCATCTTCTCGGCTGCATTTCGTTTGGCCACTTTTTTACTAGGACCCATTCCCTCTGCATTCTGACCCGCAATTGACACCTGAACAAGAGAAAAAAAAAAAACAGTAAGTACTAGTAAGGTTAGATCTGGAGCGACTTTATCAGCTCACAAGGTGCATGAAAGCAGACAACATAAAAAGAGCAAAAAGGGAATCCAGCAACACTAGTGGTAAGGGGAACTTTAATAAACTAAGAAATACCAACGCATTTCAGCTTAAGAGCCTTCTTCAGGGTATACAATGCATGAACATTTTAAGAAACCATCTCCATACAGAGTAACTCCGTATGAGAGAAAAAGCAGAAAGCGATACAGGGGCACATTACTTTTCCGGGAACATTTCTGACAAGCAGGTTGTATATGAAAATGATGGCCAGAAGAACATGGCCTTCACACAAAATGTGCACTGAACTATTATAAAAATGTCAGAGAACAGAATCTTCACTCTGATGAGTACCTGCATGACAAACTCCCGGCGTCGAGGCAGACCTCTCTCCGTCACTAACGCGTACTCTGGCTCTTTTTCTTTCTTAGCCTGCTGGATTTGAGCCAGTCTGCTGATGGGGTTCATGCCCTGACCATACTCGGGACTGGTCTGCAGCTGAGAGCGGGTGCAAGATTCATTAAGAAAGAGATACATTGACACACTTGATCAATACAATTAGATTAATGAGAGTATGATGAAAGGGGCAATAATTGAATTAATTCAATGAAAGGCCTGAAAAAGCACATAGAATGACAGCCAGTGTCTGCACTGGTCTCGTCACTCGTTTACTGATTTGAGACAGGGATATTTAAGTAAGACATTTATTAGTTAGTTAGGGATATTTCAGTTACATTGTCAATTTTTTTTAATGTTTAAAGTTTAAAGAAATGAATACTTTCATTTGGCAGCAACAATGAATTGATCAAAAGTGACAATTTTAAAGGATTAGTTCACCCAAAAATGAAAATGCTGTCATTACTCACTCACACACACACCCTCATATCGTTCCAAAACCAAAAAAAATCTTAATTTGTGTTCCGAAGATGAACCAAGGTCATACGGGTTTGGAACGACATGAGGGTAATGACAATTTTCATCTTTGAGTGAACTAACCCTTTAATGTTAACGATTTCTATTTCAAATAAATGCTGTTTGTTGGTATTTACTGGTAATTAAAGAATCCTAGAAAAATAAATTCACGATTTGTACAAAAATATTAAGCAGTATAACTGTTTTCAGCATTGATAATAATAAGACATGTTAGAGTAATGACTGCTGAAAGGAATAAATTACCGTACAAACAGAAAAATTATTTAAAATTGTAATATTTCAAAATATTCATCAAAATACAGTTTTACTGTATCTTTAAATGAATGCAGCCTTGGTGAGCATAAAAGACTTCTTTCAAAAACATTTAAAAAAAAATCTTACTGACCCCAAACTTTTCAACAGTAGTATAACAAAATCACTAAAGAATATTTGTATACAAGATTTATCCATTAAGGCAGTTGGGTACATTTTGAAACCACTTTAGCTAATTAGCCAATCAGGCACATGCAGTTACTGGCCAAATAAATACTCTCTGAATTAAATATAATCGATAAAAAAAGATTAACTTCCCAGGCTGATGTACTGGTCTATAACTAGAAAGAACACTCTAACTTGGTACTTTAATAATTACATTAATGTTTAACATTTTAATAGGCCAAACTATTACAAATCAATAACTTTAATATTTATTAGCAAAGTGTTTTTTTTTTGTTTTGTTTTTAACAGAACAGCACTCTAGCCATCAAATGAACCCATCCAAGTATAAGTCCTCATCTACCTTAATAATGGACTTGCTTTTCTTTTTAATGCGTAGTGGTATTTTGTCTGTGACAGGTAGTTGAGGCAGTCCACGAAGCTCTTCCAGCACAGCGATGGCAGCCAGCTTCTTGGCGATCTTCTTGCTTTTGCCATCTCCCTCCCCTGAATACTCGCCCACAGTAACCCTCACCATGAAGCTCTTCATGTGAGGAGGCCCAGCCTCTTTTAGCACCTGTATACAGTGAGGAGAATTAAAGAAAAGTTAACAATTTGTGGTTTGGACATCAGAGATATGCATACTTCTGCATGCAAGATTTCAATCAATTCTAATGTGCATGAAAGTATTGTTTGTATATTTGTAGCCTATGCATGATGGGATCATGACCTACCTCGAAATTCACAGGCAAGTTGCGCTTCAGTGCAATCTCGAACACTTGGCTGATCTCGGATTTGTTAAGGTTTTCTTGTACTGGCTCTTCTTTCATCTACATGACAGGGATTGTAATTCACAATTTAACTAAATACTGTAGATCAGATAATTGCATTTTGCTTGTATTTACTAGGTTCAAGAATTGAAAGCAGCACTTTTTGAAGAATGACTAATGCTTGGTACACACAGCACGATTTTCAAAGTTGTTGGATCGCTGTTCTTCTCGCACTACACGACTGTCTGGAGTACCATTTGGTTGCTGTTGTGTGCACATTACATGACGGATTGGCTACAGGGGGTCACATGTTACACAACATTTCAATAGGAAGAATCGCCGACAGCTCTGTCTGGTCTACAAACTACGTTCCGCTCCCAAACAAACGCTAGAACTGATACAGGAAATAAATGTAAGATCATGAGACAGGATTTCTTCTTGTTAAAATGATGCATGTAAGAAGCATGTGACCCAAGTTGTCTGTGCACCAATTTACAGTGAAAAAAAGAAGAATATGAAGGAGAGAAGCCATGCATGCTGAGGTTTTATGACTCCTACCCCTGAACTTTCCCTTGCCTTGAATCTTGCTCTCTCATTGGCTGTAGGTCATCACCAATGTAATTTCCAGTCAAAACACATTTCACACTGCATGACTTTGAGTAGCAGACAAGTCCAGACATTTAGCATGCTAAATATCTCACAGGCAACTGTCAAGATTTGCCTCTGATTTTGGGCATACGTCTGCGATTTGACAAAAACTGTCGGCGAGTGAAAATCGGGGCTAAAATCGTGTAGTGTGTACCCGGCATTACTATCAGCCAATTCATCATTTTATAAATATGAACTCACCTCAGACAGTTGCTGCATTATTGGCTCTTTCTGCAGGTATTTGATGGCTTTGGCCGCAGCATCATGTTTGGCTGCTTGACGCGTGCGGCCCTTGCCGTGGAACTGTTGTCCACCGATAGACAGCTCCATATGATACAGTACTGGCCCCACAGGAGGAAATGGGTAGTAATAACTGATCAAGAGAAGAAAAGGGAAATAGTATAATATCTTTTTCTGCCAAAACATAAGATTAATCACTGGCTATCTTAGCCAACATTTTACATCATTCAATAAGCAAAAGCAAAAGATTCAAATAGAGAGTGCATACTGCTGCATGGAGCGTGCATAAGGGCCAGGTGCTCTGATGTTGTAGTTGAATGCTGGTCTCATCCCATGGTAGGCATCTATAGGCTTATAGATGGGCTTCTTGCCCAACTTCATACAAAGTGCATTAAGCTCCACAGTGTGGGTTACGTTATCTGCATGAGAGAGAGATGCGTGTCAAACAGCTGCTTGCACTGCTAACATTCATGGGGTTCGACCTACATGGGGTTTAATCTATTACTGTGAAAGCAGCAATATTGTGAAATATTTGTACAATTTTAAAATGTAATTTTTCCTCTGATGGCAAGGCTGAATTTCCAGCAGCCTGTACATGAGCATTACATTAATGATTATAATATGCTGATTTAATGGCAGAAATATTTCTTATTATTATTATCAAAGTTGAAATCAGTGCTGCTTAATATTTTTTGGTGAATAAGAAGTTCAGAATAAAAGCATTTATTTGTAATATAAATCTTTTGTAACCTTATAAATGTCTTTACTGTCACTTTTGATCAATAATAAATAAATAAAAATCCCTACTGATCCCAAGCATTTGAACTGTTATTTGGGATAATATTTAAAATAATAATAATAATAATAATAATAATAATGTAATTTGTCCTGGGAATTTTCAGCAGCCATTATCATGATCCTTCAGAAATTCTAATATGATGATTTGGTGCTTAAGAAACATTTCTTATTATTATCAGTGTTAAAAATAGTGCTACTTAATTTAGTGGAAACTGTGATGCTTTTTTTCAGGATTCTTTGATGAATATAAAGTTCAGAAGGACAGCATTTATTTGAAACATAAATCTTTTGAAACATTTTAAATATCTTTACTGTCACTTTTGATCAATTTAATGAGAAATAAACAAAATAACAATAAAAACTATACATTACTTCAAAGACAGATTAACTCCAACAGATACATTCAAGGTTAAAATAAGTGGAAACAAAGTAGACATTTATTTGGAATTTTAAAGGAATAGTTCACCCAAAAATTAAAATCAAAGATCATCTACTCACCATGTATGAAAATAGTTCATGTGACTGTAAATTTGAAGTCTCTAAAGCAGATGTAGCAAACCCTTCTCCTGGAGAGCCCTGCTCCAACACACCTGCCAGTAATTTTCAAGTAATCCTAAATTGGTTAGATGGTTCAGGTGTGTTTGATTAAGGTTGGAGCTAAACTCTGCAGAACACAGAGCTGGCTAAAGGCGGGCATACACTGTGCGATGTCTGTGCGATTTCAGCAAGGTACCTACTCACACTGAACGAGTAGATCGCATGCGATGTAAAGCCAAAGCTCAGGATTTCTGTGCTCACACTATATGGTCCGAACGTCGAGCTGCGACTTCACTGCTCACACTATACGTGTGAAATATGCGCGAATCAGCGTGATAAACTCCCTTGCCGGGTTGCGCCCATAGACTGTAAAAAAATAGGTTGCGCCTATAGACGATATCATGTATCCAGAGATATTGTCAAAACAAGCATCATTTATCAATATCAAGATGATTTAGCATTTCCAATTTATGTATCAAATTATTATTAGTATTATTGTATATTATTATTATTATTATTATTAGGGAAGGCTACTTTTATTATTAAAGTGATAGGCTGTTAAATTGCCACGCAATAATTTCATAGCGCATCACCGCAAAACCAACGCGCTGTGAGGATAATAAAATATCACACAGAAGCTTACTCCTCCTCATTGAAAATTGTCTAAAACATTTAGGTCGATTACAATGAATTATAGGCATATAATTAATTATTAACCGTATATAATATGTCCGAACACTGCAATAATTCATCAATGAAAATTAAAAACAGCTTTATTTCAAAAACATTGTTTAACAAATTAATAAAAGAGGCAAAGTGTACATCGCAGGTGGCTTGAAGAAGTGGGTAATGGTTAATCCATTTTGCAACACGAACTGGAGGAAAGCAACAGTAATTTGTAGCTAGTTACAGAACTTAAAGATCTCCCTCTTTTCGTTTTTTTTTTTTTTTTTGCTGCGGATGAAATTGTTAAACTTCTGTTTTCGCGCAGGCGCAGTGAGGGAAACACACTGAGTTTAGGGCAATCGGTTCGTATCTCTGCTTCAACTGTGCGATATAGTCACGAGGAGTGACCAAAATTTCTAACATGCCAGAAATGCATCCGACCATCCGATTGCCGGTCGGGAGAGGTTAATCGCCTCTCGTTTCCCCCTGTACACTGCACGAACACTGCACGACAAACGACGCACGACAAAGCTGAAAATCGGCCCGACCCGAAAAAGAATCGCACGAGTCAGAATTCGGTTCAAAATCGGACGAAAATCGCACAGTGTATGCCCGCCTTTAAGCAAAGCAAGTCATATGGATTCCTTTAACGATACTGTTTGCCTTTTTAGAGCTCGACAGCCCAATTCATGCAGGTTTCGGCAATGTGAAGATGAGAGAATTTTCACTTTTGGGTGATACTCTACAGAGCCCTGCACATGACATGCAGGAAAAAAATATGTATATCGTGGCCACAAATTAACAATTCATTACCATGCCTTACTAATGCGTCAGCACATTTTACCAATTCGTTGCCTCGTTTTAAAGGGATACTCCACTTTTTTTGGAAATAGGCTCATTTTACAATTCCACCAGAGTTAAACAGTTGAGTTTTACCGGTTTCGAATCCATTCAGCCGAACTCCGGGTCTGGCGGTACCACTTTTAGCATAGCTTAGCATAGATCATTGAATCGGACAGGACCATTAGCATCTCTTTCAAAAAAATGACCAAAGAGTTTCGATATTTTTCCTATTTAAAACTTGACTCTTCTGTAGTTACATCGTGTACTAAGACCGACGGAAAATGAAAAGTTGCGATTTTCTAGGCTGATATGGCTAGGAACTATACTCTCATTCCTGCGTAATAATCAAGAAACTTTGCTGCCGTACCATGAGTCCAGCAGGCGTAATGATATGACGCAGCGCCTGAAAATAGTCCCCAGCTTGGTAACTTCCAACGTGACCGGGACTAAGTTTGTCTAACCTATTAGACCTATTTTCAGGCGCTGCGTCATATCATTACGCCTGCTGCACCCATGGTACGGCAGCAAAGTTTCTTGATTATTACACAGGAATGAGAGTATAGTTCCTAGCTACATCAGCCTAGAAAATCGCAACTTTTCCTTTTCCGTCGGTCTTAGTACACGATGTAACTACAGAAGAGTCAAGTTTTAAATAGGAAAAATATCGAAACTCTTTGGTCATTTTTTTGAGAGAGATGCTAATGGTCCTGTCCGATTCAATGATCTATGCTAAGCTATGCTAAAAGTGGTACCGCCAGACCCGGAGTTCGGCTGAATGGATTAGAAAACGGTAAAACTAAACTGTTTAACTCTGGGGGAGTTGCAAAATGAGCCTATTTCCAAAAAAAGTGGAGTATCCCTTTAAGTAAAGTGTGCGCATGATATATTAATTCATTCTCTCGTTTTACTAAATCATGTGCACAATATAATAATTCCTTCCCTTGTTTTACATTTTAATCAAAATGAGGGAACGAATTAGTACAACGTGGCCACAATTTACTAAATCGAGGGGACAAATTATTACACATAAAGCGCACGATTTGCTTAAAACAAGGGAACAAATTATATAGTTTGCACGATTTACTTAAAGTATTAGTTCAAACAAAAATGAAAATTCTGTCATTAATTACTCACCCTCATGTTGTTCCAAACCCATAAAACTTTTGTTCATCTTTGAAACACAAATGAAGATCTTTTTAATGATATCTGAGAGGTTACTGTACCTCCAATGAGCTTCAAAAAGTTTGTAAAACTAATCTAGTTTAGTTTTAATCCAAATTTTCTGAAGAGACTTGATCGCTTTATATTGATTAGCGAACATAAACAGAAGCTCAACCGAACCTGTTTGACGCGCTAGAACAAACCTCATTGGTTCTTGCAGAAGCTCAAAGTGCCATGTAACACGAGAATGAACCTCATTGGTTCTCGCACGTCAAGCGAACGAGCTTGAGCTTCTGTTTACCACAACTGATGTGTGAGTTGATTAATGTTTATGTGAATAAAAGCCTAAATAAAATCCGTTCATCGTATATAGCAATTGTGTCTCTTCAGAAAATTTTGACTAAACCGCTCAATTAATATGGATTAGTTTTATGATCCCTTTATGAACTGAAGCATCAAAGTGGTAGTTGCGTAGCTGTCAATGGAGGGACAGAAAGCTCTCAGATTTAATCAAAAAGATCTTCATTTGTGTTCCGAAGATGAATGAAAGTCTTACGGGTTTGGAACGACATGAGGGTGAGTAATTAATGACAGAATTTTCATTTTCATCCCTTTAAAATGAGGGAATGAATAATTATATTGTGCACACAACTTACTTAAACGAATGAACGAGTTTTTAATTCACGGCCACAAAGATATATATATTTTTGACCGCATGTCATGTGCAGGACTCCGTACTAGTCATTTTGAGAAGATAAAAAAAAAAATTGGACATACACTCTGAGCCCTTGTAGATCCCATCTGGGTTCTTGCCAGGGTGGCGGGGGCTTCTGTGACTGGGTTTGGGGAGAGTAGTTTCGGAAAGGGCACATGATGCTGCTGAGTGCTGGGCTTTTTTGATACTGGTCCCCTCTGCATCCCAGTGCTGATCCCCCAGAGATAACCGCACTGAGAAAATCTGACCAACAGATACCATCAGAAAGTTCAGACAAGTGGGAAGAGATAGTTTTGTGTGTGTGTGTGTGTGTGTGTATATAGTAAAGTGCCAAGTCTTACCTTGGAGTGGGCTGGTCCTTGTTCACTTAGTAGCTTGTATTCAGGTTGGATCTTATTGTAACGGGCTAACTCGTTTATCAAGCACATTGGGGTCTTCTCTTTAGGGTTTGCCATGTTAGATACTAAATCAATAAATCAAAAAGAAAACATTTTAAAACTCAACCACTCCAAGAAAATCATTTTGTTATCAGGGAAAACCATGTACTGATGTTTTTGCATGTGCATTAAAAAAGCCTGAAAAATACAAAATCAAAGATGTTTGAATGTTTTTAAAATATATATACTTTTAGGTTTCAAAAATATAATAAAAACAGTAATATTGTGAAATAATAACATTTAAAATAACCGTTTACTATATTAGTATATTTTAAAATGTAATTTATTCCTGGCAAAGCTTAATTTTCAGTGTCTTCAGTGTCACATGATCGTTCAGAAATCATTCGAATATGCTGATTTGGTGCTCAAGAAACATTTCTTATAATCAATGCTGAAAACAGTTGTGCTGCATAATATTTTGGGGTAATAGTAAGAGTTTTAAAGAGCAGCATTTATTTTAAAACAGAATTTTTTTCCTTTTCGCCAGGCGAACCCAGGGGCCACACTTAAGCCCGGGGTTATTGTCCCAGCCAACCCGGCCCTCCAGAGAACCGGGCCACTGGTTACCCTGAATCAACTTTCAATCAACTCAGGTTGTGCGGCTTCGGCTTCGGCCTCGACCTCCGGGGACCCTTCTACTTTCACATTTGATCAATTTTATGAATCCTAGCTGAATAAAAGGATTAACTTATTATTCATTTATTTTAATAACCATAACGACCCCAAACTTTTGAACTGTAGTTTTCCAACATGTTTAAATAGACAATTTCAAACCATTGTTGTGGATGCGAAATATGTTATTAAAAGTAATCTTTACAAAAAAGTTTGAGATTCCCATGTGGGCCTGGGCATAGATGAAGAATTCAAATGTTCAAGTTTTCAAGTCCTAACAGTTAAAGGCCCACTGAAGTGCATTGAAACACGCAGCATTATTCAATGTGTTGATATAATTTTCTCTGAAATATGACGACAAGTTGGGACATATCGAACAGCTCCGCCCCTTTTTAGAAATAACCAATAGCGTTTCGTTTATATCACAGCTGGGCCAGAGCCATTGAGCTCGGCAAAGCCGCAGTTTCCTTCTAATCTATAACCATTTCTCCTATCCTCCATATAGCTTTAAAATATAGATTTCTATGCAGAATTCAAATGGGTCCAATACGTTTTCTGGAATGCGCCGATTCCCTATGGCAGAATCGCACATATGATCCGCTCTGTGCTATCGTGTCTCTAGAACAGAACAGTGGTTCACGTGACACTAACGTGAAACCAGACTTCATTCGCCCCAATGGAAAGCATATTTACATTGTCTGAATCGTTCCCTATGCCATATATAGTGTAGAAAATAGTAAATGATGTGTAAACAAGTGACCGATTTTAGCCCCAGGTTCAGCGTCTATTTGGGGGCAGGACAATGTAGATTCTAAAGAGCATTTGATTGGACAGGAAATCTGACGAGAAGAGTGATGTAATCAAAATCCTTGATCCATATTGGCGGAAGTGAGAGACAAAGTTTTGAATGCTTATATCTACTAAATGTGAATTTTGTCAATGTTTTTGAGCAATAACAGTAAGGCTAACATATTCTTACTAAAAGCCAAAAAACTTTTGATTTCACTTTAAAGATGCCTTCTGTCTAAAAATGCACCAAGCACTTTATCACCAACCTGTGGGGTTGCAGAAGGGCGTGGCGGATGCAGAAGGCAGGGCGGAGTTTCGTAACGGGTGACTGGCACTCTCTGAGGGTAAGGGAGCAGTGGCACAGGGAATGCTGAACCCAGGTTGGGGCGGGGCCAGCTGTAAAGGGGCGGCACTGGGTGCAGTGTTGACAGGCGTCTGGAACTGAAGCTGTGACATTCTGATTGGCTGGTAGGAAGATGGGTCGATTGAATGACCAGGTATAGACTTTGCCGTCAGGTAGGAAGATAAATTTATTAAAGAAGGGTTGTAGCCTATGTGAAAGAGAGAGAATGAGATGAGTTGGTTTGTAGAATGAAGGACTGCAAAGCTCTACCTGCAGAGTGGAAAAATGAAAAGGATCAAAATTCGTTATGATAGATAGACATGTTATGCGTAATCAACCAAAAGATCAATCTACATTTGCATTTCCAAAAAAAATTTATATAAGTGCTAAAACAAAAGAGTAATGTTCATACAGTATTTGGTAAGCTTAGATTTTAGGATTTGACAAAGTAAATGAAAAGCTGCATCTTTACGCATACATACATCACAGCACGATACTGTCTTGGCAGTGTATATCTATATTAGTAGAAAAATCTGTGAACAAATCAGTGTTTATGAACAATTTGTTAAGTGAATGAATCGTTCTTGTTCACTTCTTTGCACTGCCACTTTTGATGTGATATTGTTTTGTTTAAAAGTAAAGAAGACTAATTTTAATATTCCAGTGACGCCATTCTGTTGTCAAGATTTTGAATGGCGATTGGTGTTCCAACAGCGTATATGGATTTAAACGTAGCAACACAATTTAAATGATCTACAAAAGTTTTAAAAGAGTCCAGGTTAAATTATTCAAGCTGAATTATTAGCATAAGATTTTAAAGAAGGATTTAAGAATGATCTAATTTTTTTTAACAGTTTATTGAACCTTTAGATAAAAAAAAAATATTTAAAAAAGTTTGCATGTGTTTTATGTTTTGTATCATATTTAATACATAAGGCCTTTATAGCTCATATAGTGAGAATATGGAGCTCATACTCAGGGAGGGGGAAAAACACCCCAGAAATATTTAGAGGAGAAAAAAAATATGTAATTTGGAGCAGTTGCAGTTATTTATATGGACAAAAAGTAATATGAAACTCTAATAGCCTATAGTGTAAATACATTTTTATTACAGAGATTTTTTTATAACAGACTACTTACATAAAATGCATACACATATAGTTGTCACTCTATATCTCCAAATATCATGTTTTATTTTAAACCCTTAGATTTTGGTGGGCTAATGCAGTGCAATACAATGATGACTGACAGATATACAATTAAATGTCCCTGAAAAGCCTGTTATATCATATTTGGAGCTTACATTTTAACATGAAGTTGCTTTAGTCCAGTAAATGTTCATCTTTAAATATTCCAAACAAAATATAAAAGTAATTCTTACATTTACTCCATAAAAATCGGTACTGCAACCTGAAGGTGGGCATTTTTTAGCACACTTGCTAAAAAAGTATGAACTATCAATCAGAGGGCAAAATGCATTTAGAAGACCATAGAACAGGTTTTCCAGCAAAGTTTTGATCACAGCATTTTACAGTAACATGGCAACGAGCTCTTATTCGTTGACAATTCCTGGAAGCCTACTCAATAACAAGAACAAAAGACATATGCAAAAACGTTGACAATATAACAGTAGGGGTTAACACATCCAGATACAGATCCACTGTACAGTCAGGCAGTCACTTAAGATTAAACTGATATTTCAGAAATTACCATTAGCACAACTTAAATATAATTAGTATGTACAATATACTCTCCTGCTACACTTCAGTATGCAAAGTCTACTGAATTTTAACATATTTGATCTTTTTTAAACTACCGCATAAACTGGTGAAAATAAATATCAGCTGTCAAGACTCCTCCTACCCCTGCAAAGCAAAGTATCGAAGCAAGCGATATACACAAACAACCACTATACACATTTATACCAAGCATGACATAACCAAATCAGCCCTGTTTACATAATATTCTATGTGAATTTCAGTGAAAAGAAGCTATGACAGTATGCGAGAAGATCCATTGATATGAATGGCTCGAGCTAACACTAGCAGCTCGCGCATCTCAGCAGGCTCCTGCTGAATAAAGCTCACCTCAGTTTATTTCTCCCCGGTTGTGATTTACTCCATGAGTTACGATGTTAAAGCGTAGTGTCAGTTCGGTTTCGTCTTATTTTAAGGGGTTCTGGACTGGTTTAGTATGAAAAAACGGGGAAAGAGGTAGAGAGGGTGAGTGTAGACAGGGCAAACACTAAAGAGAATAGCCCGATATTTTCCGCCCCTGCCAGGAAATGACATCACGCCAGTTATTTGTGGGGTTGAATTTATGAGAAAAGGTTGTTTTTTTTAATAATTTTTTTATCATTTAAATTACCTTTCGGCTATTTAATTACTTGTATTTAAACATAATCTGAATCTGCCGAGTAGATATGTGGTTTGGTGAGCCGGGCCTTGTGTTAGTGCTGGTGGGTGGAGGGGCTGTAACTCAATCTTCTCGCAAACATGTTTTGGACATGCTTGAAGTACACTTTATCCTTTTGAAATGCAGTTTATTGGTGAAATTAATTAATGCAACAGTGTTCAAAAAGCATTGCAGAACAAAGCATTTATCACAGGCTTTTTCATATGTACACAATGAAAAAATAACAAATTACATTATCAGTAAAATAAAGAGGAACTCAGCTTATTTTGCCTCTGTATAAAAAGAAAATATATTTATAAAATGCTACTGTGATCTTTTACAACTTTTGCCCATTTGAAGCCTTTGTATAGAGTGGTCATAGCCAGAGAACTTTGAGGATTGGTGATGCCATTGTTTGAGGTGATATATTCAGCAATATAGAAACACCATAAACTCAACCAGAATTAATCTAAAGTAACAGTCAAAGCGACACATTTCAAATCCATTTCAGTAGTTAAAAATTGCTTCACGAGTGACTTCATTCCAGTGCGTCATACGTACCTAAAGAGGTGGCTAAAAGCTTTATTTTTTCACACATATGCACACAACTAGGAGATATAATTATTGCTGAAACATTTCTGACAGTACATAATACTTTATCACATCTAAAGTCATAATAGGAAAGATTTGGTAGGAGAATAGTCTTGCATAAATTAGAGTCCTGAGATTTGGGGTAGAACATAAATGTTTAAAGGTTGTACGCCTGCCGGATGTTGAGCGTGTCTTTCATCATCAGGTCTCGGAGTCTCCACAATGCGTCTGCCATTGTAGTGTGAGCACCCTTGCTTTTCAGCCAGTGAGTAGGGAGACGGCTCTCCTGCTCTCTGGTGAGCCGACAGTCTTTTCTTTGTGCTGAAGGAATGATAGTCAGAAGGAATCATTCAAAGATGCTTTGGCTAGAACATCACAGAAGTCATTTACAAAAGACTTACAGCCAATTTAAATCTAACAGTCGAAGAAAATTATAATTTAAATGAACTAATTATGAATGGTTTTGGTACAAGACACCAACATTATATGAGGAAAAAATATTACAAAAGTGTGGCATAGGGAAAAGGGGAAAAAAATTAAACCATACATAAGTGATTTCTTTAACAATGACAATTCTTTTGCAAGGCACAATATATAATTTCCATTTTAACTTGATATACAATGCCAAAGAATTCAGTAAAACAATAAAATTGCTACATATTTCAATTTCAAATAACGATTAAAATGTAATTTATTCCTGTGATGGCAAAGCTGAATTTTCAGCATCATTACTCCAGTCTTCAATGTCACGTGATCCTTCAGAAATCATTCTAATATGCTGATTTGCTGCTAAAGAAATGCTTATCAATGCTGAAAACAGTTGTGCTGTTTAATATTTTCGTGCAAACTTTTTCAGGATTCTAGATGAATAGAAAGTTCAAAAGAACAGCATTTATTTGAAATAGGAATCCTTTGTAACATTATGAATGTTTATTATAATGTAATTACAATTATAATACATTTAATGCATCCTGGAGGAAATCTATTATTATTTTTACCTTTAAGGCTCTGGTCCCACTTGCTAATGGTGGAGGATTCAGCACTGAGGCCCTCGATGTACTTCAGATAAGCCTCTGAATGCAGAAGACGCTGGGGTTTTGGAGGTGGGGCGACAAACATAGGTGGGGTTGGATGCTGGCCTGGTTGACCTTGACCTGGATATGGTGGTGGAGCTTGTTGCCCTGGCCCATATCCACCCATCTGAAAGGACAAAGAGAAAAGTAAAGACAGAAGTCCTATTCGGACGGGACTAGTTTTCCAGGAGGTCGTTAGAGAAATGTTTCACAGACGGACGATTTTAATCCCGTCCGAATCTGCCAAGTCTGTGTTTTTCCAAGTGACTGTTTTTCGGCAAACTCAACGCCCGTCCGAATGCGAATGTCTGTGATTGCTGATGTTGTATTACCCTAATGCTTCTCCTCATGTTTTTTTGACCTTCCTGAGCTACCGTTTGGCAAACAATCTTCAGCATGCTTTAATTTAGTTCCAATATGGATGGTATTCGACGGAAAAATAATATATACAATTAATAAATAGAGCCAAATCGCGGAAAATGCGAAGACTGCCCATTTTAATATCAGTATCAGGTAAAGCCTCCTTGTCTAGATTTCTCTACTCACTTATTTATCATCAACAGCCACTGCTATAAATTTGTTAAAGTTTTTTATAATAAATTAAAATCATATCAACAATTTTTTTTTTAAAAATACATACGCAAAAAGACGCACAGAGAAAAAAAACACACTCGCACTTCTGTACTAAACATGGAGATGTTAGTCCCACCTGAATCGGTAAATGAAATCACAGACGCTGAATGATAACTTGTAACTCAATAAATCAATTGTAACTCAAACGTTGTTTAGAAAACTAGTCCCGTCCCAAACTGCATCTGCTTTAGTGTCACTAGTGAAAGCTGCATGAATATGTTCTTTACCTGCATGCCATAATGGTTTCCAGGACCAGGACTTCCAGCCATACCGTTCATTCCTGGGCCCATCACTCCTGAGAAGGAAACAGTCTTTAATATAGAAATGCTGTATGAAGGCACGTAACTTTACATTTTAACATCGATGAATAAGGTTGCAAATAATGTGCACTGATTGAATTAATTATATTATGAATTATGTAATAAATTAATTAATATTGTTTTTACTAGTTACATTTTCCCCAAACAAATGGTGTTTCTTAAAAAAAACAAAGATTCAGAGAGAAATGGAGGTGACAAATCTTGTATAAAGAAAAAGTGAGACATTGAGGGAAAAAAACATTAGCATGTTAGTGGTGTTGTGTGAATATTCCCACCCTATAAATTGGATATAACTAAAATTAGATCATGCAGAAATACAGATATTATCTAGTTATACTGAGCATAACAAAGCATTTCTTCATTCACTGAAACAATGTACAAAAATGGGCTCCATTTCAAAACAAATAAGTTGCCTTGTTGTCTAGGCAGCTCACTAGTTTTTGGGAACAAAGCCATGAGTTCAAACCAAGATAAACCCAGATTTCCTATTTTTCAGTTTGGATTGGAGCTGGTCAGAAGATCTTCAGGTGGGATTTCTGACTAATCGGGGTGCTTCTTACCCGGATGGGGCATACCAGGGTACCCGGCCATGCCTGGTAGAAGGAAGTGCTGGGAAGGCAGCTGGGGCACCCCCATGGGATGAGGTGGTGTGCCACCCATGCCCATCATGCCGTCAGAAGGACCTTGCATAGGCATGTAGGGCGGGCCATAATTTCCCATCATGCCTTGGGTGAGGAGATAGCACAAAAAAAATCCATGCATTGATGACATGCAGCCGACTAAAACGTCATGCAACTACAAAATAAGTAACATCAATGTCGAAGATTGAGTTTTACAAGTGTGAATATTTAACCCCCGGTTTCACAGACAAGGCTTATAGTCCCAGACTAAAATGCATGTTTGGGCTGTTTTAACTGAGAGCAACTTGCTCTGACATATCTTAAAATATGTCAGTGCCATTGCTTTGTCTCAAGATACACAACAGTAATGTTTTTTCTAAGGCATGTTTATAAAAGCTACTTAAATATCCTAATTGAACTAAAGCCTAATCCTGGCTTAATCTAAGCCCTGTTTGTGAAACCAGGCCTAAATGTGGTTAATTCAGCCTTGTTAAAAAAAAAAGAGCTCTACATGTGTACTGGTTAATAAAAAAAAGGTTGTCATGCAAAAAGAGAAAAGAACGTGGCAATACTCAAAAACAAAAGACAAGAAGAAAAAAAAAGACATTTAATAAAATGAACTAAATCAGAACTAATAGGGCACATCGCTGGTATGGAGAAGATAGTGACATGATTGATGAGTTGAGGTATTAGATTCAAATGGACGAGAATTGTTGGAGGGTGCCCGGACGCTGCATCTGTCTCTTTCAGCAAGGGTGGGGGAGATTTGGCGTTACCTGGCACAGGTGGCATGGCCTGGTTAAGCATCCCCATAGCGCTTGGGGGAGGCACCACTCCCATCATTGTGCCGACTGGGGTACCTGCTCTTGGGGAAGCCGCCTGCTGCTGCTGCTGATGTTGCTGCTGAAGGACCCTCTCCCGTTCCTGCTGCTCTACCAGTTTAGCTGCCCGTTCTGGAAAAACATTGATAACTGAAATACAGATTCTTCGGTATGCATAATGTTGTGCATAAGATAAACAGTTGACATATACATGTAATCAGCAAAGCATTATGCATATAGAAGAAAACAAAAACACCCCAAGTCACCATAGCTAGCTACTCAATTTTTTGGGGGAAAATTAAATATCAAGCTCCTGGCTATTTTTAAGAAAGAAAAATAATCGTATCATTTAGTATCTGAAAAGAAATGTCAGACATGGACACAATCAAAAATCAAATGCTTCTCTTATATTGCGACAGAATTGGTTGCATTCATTGGAATGACTTGTAAAAATTGTTTAGAGTATGACAGGATATTTATCTTAATAGAAATTAGTAACTATGGTAACAACGGACTAGTGCAACCTCTCAAAAAGTGTTGAGGATGTACCTTCATATTCCACCTTCTTAGTAGCTTCCAGGTTCCTCCATTCTGTTCCCACCAGTCGGCTCAGCTCTCCAAAGGAGAAATCAGGGTGACGAGCCTTTATAATAGACCTAACTTCACTGCTAAACAAGATGTAGCCACTCATGTTGATCTTGCGCTTGGCTCCTTCCTTTTTGGACATGCCCTTTATCTTTGGCGTGGACTGTGCATAGTAAACAGGGGTGTAAAGAAAATGACAGCTACTGTTAAAAATATGAAATATGGGGAATAAAAGTTGAGTCTGATCATCTTAAAATTAGACAGTTGAAGAATTTTAATTTTAATAAAGGATAAGAGTCAATAAATAACTACCAGGAAAGAACAGACAGCAATCACAATATCTACAATATTAAAGAGCATCGATTCATGTTTAATTATTTTCACGTTTAACTTGGTTAAGGCAATTTTGTAAAATCATTTATGTGATGCATCCATAATTGGAAAATGGTTAATATCTTCAAACTGGACAGTGTGTGCAAAGGCTGATTTCTAGGGAGTATGAAGTACCTGTGGTGGTGTATAAGGCATATCCATGTCACTTGTTGCGGATGCCTGACTGGGTGGCATTGAGGGCGTCACTGCTGCTTCATCATCATCTTCATCCAGGTCGTCCATATCTTCATCCAGATCCTCCATGTCTGCAAACTTAGCTTCTAGCTCCTCAATCTTCTTATCCAGCAGGGGAGATGGCACCTTCTGAGGCACGATGGGTTTCCTGAAAATCAGCAATAAGACATACTAAAGAACTCTTAAATAACCTATTCACATTCTGGCTGTGTGATACTTCCCACTGAAACAAAGGTAGGAAAGTAAAACGCACCTAAAGTAGAAGATCTCATCATCAACCACTTTGGCTGAGATGGAGAAACGTTTAAGTGCTTTAAACTTCTTCATCTGCTTTTCACTCTCAATGTAGCGACTCTCAAACAGGAGCACGTCTTCCTCTGGACACTCAGTTGGCCTGCAGGACAGGAAGTCCTTAAAAGAAGAGACCACACATTTCCCTGTGAAAAAAGACAAAGATTAAAAACTTGGTCTATAGTAAGTTTTCTAATAAGAGAATTTTCTGAGAAAAGGCAGGGAACAGAGGAATTAATATTAAAATGTTCAAGCACTTAATCACCAGTATAAATCCTATTTGTAAGCAAGCACAGTCATATAAGTGTCAACATGATAAATTTGCTCCTGGAACTGCTATCATTTATTTCACTTGGATGTTTTTTGTTCTTTTCTCGAGCCAAGCGACCCTGCACTGCTTCAATTATGAATTCAGGGTTCTGAGGTGGCTAGTCTTATACCATCAAATCACAGCAGACATCCACAAGAAGTAGGTCTTAATTGTATTTTTAGTGTCTTTGTGAAATAAAAAGTCTCTCAGTATGATAATGATCCCAGAGGCTGGTTGGCAAAATGTCTTTAACACAGCTTGAACACCCACAGTTTGATGGGCTATTGGTTGTGGATGGACAACAATCTGATATATATATAAAACTAGGATTTCATTAAAATTACAATAAATTCATTCACTTGGTGCCCATACCCAAGATGCAGGTCATAGGACATGACTCCTCCAGATTGCTGAGGAACACCTCACGTTTGTAGAACATCTTTGTTGGCTCATGTTCTGTTTCCTCAGGGTGGATGAAGATGGGTCCAAAGAAGAATGCTGCTCCATCCCGCAGCCACATCTTCTCGATCCTGTCCATGTCAACCATAACAACTCAGACTATTGCTGTAGACTTACATTACTGTCAAAGCTTTCTGGTTAATGAGAACTTTGGGTAAAATAAGCATGATTTTGCCCACCTGCCAACTCGCGCTCGCACCAGTCCATGGGAACGTATGTAGACACAGTCGCCCACTTTAAGCCACATGTCATTGTAGTGGAGCTGTTCAAAGTACTGGCAACCCGGCTCCCCATTGGCCACTTCAACTGGAACATCTTCTCGCTCCTGTGGAAAGTAAGTTAACAAAAAAATGTGACATGCTAAATCAATTTAAATAAGAACTGTACTCAAAATCAATCATTCATACCTTCTCGATGAAGCCACCACTCTCTCCATCAGGAAGAGCAGCCACTTTGTCTTTTGCACTGACAAACATGGACGCAACTCTGACTACAGGTAAAGGTACCTCCCGAGAGACTAGTTTGACAGAGTTTGACGGCATTGACCATATCTTGATCTTCTTAAAGGTTTTGGTCCTGGCAGTGTAGCGGGATTCACAGACATAGACGTCTTCAGGTTTAAAGCCTTCTGGTTGCAACTTGAAATACTCCTAAAAAAAAAAATCCCACATTCAAGAGACTTAAACACACAATACTTTAAGAGCCTGAGAGCCTCTTGTGGCTTATGGCTGTATTTTGGGAACCTCTTGGTCATATAGGCCTGGTTCCAAAGACATGGCTTAGATTAAGCCAGGATTTGGCCTTAGTTCAATTAGGACAAGTAACTTTTATACATACATGCCTTAGAAAAAAACATTGCTGGTTTGTATCTTGAGACAAAACAATGGCACTGACATATTTTAAGAAATGTCAGCACAAGTTGCTTTCAGTTAAAATGCATTTTAGCCTGGGACTAGGCTTAAGTCTTGTCTGTGAAACTGTGGGATAAACGTATTAATTAATCCATCTAAAACATATTTTGAATGTGGCTCGTTACTCACCTTTACAAATAACACAACGCATTTCCCCAAGATCTTGCTGAAAGGCACACGGCTGTAATAGTCGCTCTTAAATACCTCCTTTTCCAGGAACTTACGAGTGGCCAGATGAAAAGTTTCTCCTGGACGATAAAACCAACATCCATACATCCACTGCTCACCTGCAGAAAACAAACACATCCAAATGTTAATGCAAAAAAATGATTTAAAAGAAATATATAATTATGAGTTTGCCAGCAAGTTTTGACATAAGTTCACAGCAAATGGAGGTGATACATCAGTAAAAAATAAAGAAATAGAGAATTATCAAGGGGCAGCAATTAAAGTAAAGATCAAGATGTGCACACCAGCATCATCCTTCCAGAGTTTCTCAATGCAGACAATGTGGGGCTGCAAATTTGCTTCTGAAGGCTGAACATATACACAGTCTCCCACGCTGTAGGTGTTGTTCTCAAAACTGCAGTCCTGACTATATGAGCTTTGAGGACCTGACGGCCACTGGCTTCCTGCAGGACCCTCTACTTTGTCCTCGTCTGGAAGAGCTAAAAATCATAAAAGCAAAGTACACATTAGTACACTTCTATATTTGGGAGTCATTTTAGCAGCAAGACTTTAAAAGGTATCCTGGGGTGTTACATGCATAACCAATGCTAGAAGCAATTTTGGAAACCTTTTTTGTCTTCCTCCTGTTTCAGCCGGTCGTCCTCAATTTCTTGGGGCAGTTTCTCTCGCTTCTCTTGATCTATGTCGGAATGCAGATGTTTGGATGTGTAGCTCAGTGCTGGGGTAAGCAAGAGTTCTCCATTCTTGCATAGCTCGTCACGGATCTTCACAAAGAAATAATGCAACTCCACAGAATCCTCAAAGATCTCAGAATCGGTCCTGATAACACACAATAGCTGTTATGAATTCTCAGATTACCTTTTTAAAGTTCATTTCACGTTGACTCTAACATCAAACGTCACACTGTTAGACAAAAATGGAGCTTAAAGGAATTATTCATGAAGATATTCTCATGTAGGCTACTCATTCTCATGTCATTCCAAACACATATCTTTTTTTCCATGGAACATGAACAGAGAAATTTAACAGAATGTCCAGGCAACGGGTTTCCACATAATGAACTTTTGAAAATGAACAAACAGCTCATAAAGATGGTCCAATATGACTTACTGCTGAATTGAGGAGTGATGTTTGAGAAACATATGACGGAAGGGAAGATTTTCACCAAACACAAAGCTAGCTATCGCATGGCTTCAAAAACTTGGCACATAGCCTAGCCAACAAGTCATCTGGAGCCTTTTTTTTACACTTAGGTGTTTTTAGTCATTTTTAAAGTCTAACCCCATTCCCTTTCAGTTTATAAAAATCAGCTTACTTCCATAATTCCACAGAAAGAAAGATATTTGTACAATTTAAGACTGAGTGAATCAGGACAGAATTGTTTTTTTAATGATGACAAGAAAAGCTGATCTTCACACTCTTCACTGCTTACCTGTTGAGACGTCTTGCTTTCTCCAGTACCTCAAACACATGCTCCTGGAACACGTCCAGTCTCCTGTAGCGGCCGCGATCCACATTATTACGAATAATCTCTAGATTGAGGGGTGGGTCCTCCGGGTTAGTGGGGTCAATGGCGGGAACTTCCGCCAAAGAGTCACTATAGCAGCGGCCCTCGTCATCCTGGTGCCCCATCATTGAAACGAAGAGGTTACGGATGAGCTCACGCACGAGAGAGGCAACTGACAAACCACCCAGACCACCTTCATCTCCATCCTCTTCATCCTCAATCCGGCGACGGGCTTCCAGAAAGGCTCGATGGAGCAGCAGAGCATCTCGGTATATTAAAGATTCGGGCTCATTGTAGGTGCAGGCGTTGTTGAACATAAGGATGAAATCTTCTGCCAGTGAGTCGATATCTTGGTAGCGCCCCTGTACCATGTAGCTTCGTATACGCTCCATGTCAATGGGACGCTTAATGGCAGCATAATAGTCAGGCAGCTCAGAACGTGACGGCAGACGCAGGAAAACGGCGCTGAGACGCCGACCGCGATTGTCTGTAAAATTGCGCACGGCTTCGTAGAGATCAGAAAGCTTCTGCTGGAGTGGTGTTGTCTGTGTACGAGCCTTTTTAGGGGAGGCTGCAACTCCACTACGGCCTAAAAAAAGAAAGGCATTTGTTAAATCTAAAATTTGTGCCTCTATTAATGTATTTGCATTAAAGTGTATTTTTGACAAAAAAACAAAAAACAAACAAACAAAAAAAACATACGAAGCTTGAGTTTGGGAGAGCCAACGTCATCTTCCTCTGGGGGAGGGCCAAGCTCTTTCTGTTTATCCTTAACAATCTTCTCCAAGATATTTGCATCATTATAAACCTGTGGATAAAAAAAAAAGAAAAAGTAATGACAAACATAAACTTCAAATTATTAGGTCTATTAGATTTTAAGACTATATTTGGGTTTGAACCCGCATATATATATATATATATATATATATCAAACAACTTTTCTATATTTTAAAATATGATTTATACCTGTTACAGCAAAGCTGAATTTTCAGCAACATTACTATAGTCTTCAGTGTCACATGATCCTTCAGAAATCATTCTAATATGCTGATTTGGTGCTTAAACATTTATTATCATCATTGTTGAAAATGGTTGTGCTGCTGAATATTTTTGTGAAAACTGTGATATACTTTGTTCAGATTTCTCTGATGAAAAGAAAGTTCAAAAGAACAGCACTTATTTGAAATAGGTTTTTGGTAACATTAAAAATGTCTTTACTGTCACTTTTGATCAATTTAAAGTATTCTTGTTGTGTAAAAGTATTAATTTCTTTCATGAAAAAAATCTTATGGACCCCAAACTTTTGATCGGTTGTGTATTTTAACTTTGAAGTTTGATTTAATAAAGTTGAAAAGCATTCAGTTTGAGTAGTCACAATGCCCACCTGAGATCCCTCTTCATTATAGTGGCGGGCATTGCGAAACATAAGCTTCATGTCATCCATAAGTGCATCCTCATTGTTATAACGCTCAGTGCGGATATTGTTCTCGATGGTACGCAGGTCCATTGGATCTTGGATGATCTGGTAGTAGTCTGGGTAGTCCTTCTTAGAGGGCTTCACCATGAAGAGATCACAGAGGCGCCGTCCAGTGCCTACCTCACGTGCTTCAGTCACTGCAGAATACAGAGTCTTCATTCGGTTTTTCTTGGTGTTCTTCTTGTGGCTGTTAGGATCAGATTATGGCATCAAAAAGTAAAAATGTCAAAAGGATTTTTCATTAATGATTGCAAGTCATATTGATGAAAATAATGCAAGTGATCAACAACAACAAAAAAAAAAAAAAAAAAAAAAAAAAAAATCACCTTTTCCTTTTGCTACTTCCTACGTCAGAATTTGCAGTAGAGACATCTCCTTCATCATCATCTCGATGCTCTCTTTTCTTTTGCTAGAACACAAATTAAAACCAAAGAATTAACCGTCATTTTATCATTCCTCAGTTAGCCCATTAGGCTATGGAACAGAACTGTAAGTATATCAAAGCAGACTGACCTGAATTATTTGCTGCAACCTATGAGCACGTTTATATATAGTGGAGTTGGGCATGTTGTAGCGTTTAGCATTCTCAAGCATGAGTGTGAGGTCAGCCTCAATCTGCTCAACTCCATCATAATCTCCATTCTTCATTTTATCCCTTTAAGAAATGTAAACCATGGAAAGAGTGTGTAAAGTAAACTTGACTTTTTTAACCTTTAAGATTAAAATAATCAGATATTCATGTGTGTTATCCACACCTGATCTGTTGTAGGGAGATGGGGTTTTTGATCTGATGGTAGTAGTCTGGATATTCCCTTCTTACAGGGAGCTGGAGGAACGGTTCAGCTAGAAGCTTCCCCTGAACGCTTCGTGCTCCTCGCACTGACTGGTACAACTGGAGGATTGGGTCACCAGCACTCAGACCACAATCAGCCTCCGTTTCTCCAGTGTCAAAACGCACAGTGCCTGAGACAGAGTATGAGGACAGACAAAGGTACGTCAAAGAACAATCATTCAAAAGCGGACCATGCCAATGTATTTTTGCATAAGTAGAGTTGGCAGGCTCTCGAAAATAGATTGCTATAGAGTAATCTTAGAAAATGGATGTCAAAGGGAAACTATGGATTGTAACCTGTGAGAATTGAGTCTTCATCACTTTCAGATCCAGCCTGAAGAGCCATAGTGATGGCAGACAGGCGGTCACCCTGAGCAGACCTCCGGTTTCTAGCAAAACACACAAAACATGTTACAGACCAAAACATGCCTCTTCAAAACAACAAGCTTACGAAAAAAGGACATACCTGATACGGAGGCTGGATTTAGTGGGTTCAGCCTGTTCAATCTCGGTCTTTCTCTGGGAAAATACCTTCTTAATTGTGTTTGCATCCTTTAGAAAGGTCAAAATGAGTGTGTTATATAAAATTAGCTCAATGTATGTGATGATAGATAACAAGGGTACACAAGAACACAAACCTTGAAAACTTGTGACCCTGGCTCATTGTAGGTTTTGGCATTTTTCGTCAAAAGATCAACGTCCTTGGCCATGGCACTGATGGATTTGTAATGTCCCGCCTACATTACAAAACATTACTATTATAAAGATGCCAAGAGGTTATGATCATTTTTAAACAAAGACTTTAAAATGTACATCATATTATTATTATTTAATAGATACAATTATGACAGATATATTACATCAACAGCCTCTGACAGTAATGTCATGGTAGAAATTATTATACCAGCTCCAAATGTGCATATTTCCATTGCTATTGTGAGACAGAATGCTTTCAAAGCCTCAAATACCTGTATCCTCTGAGCCACAGTGCGCAGATCTATTGGATCTTTTATTACAGCATAGTAGTCTGGATAATGCTGGAAAGGAAGGAATGTGCAAAAGAAGAAATGAATCAATGAAAGTAAACTACATTCAACACCAAAGTGGAACTTAAGTCAGATTTGATTAAAGTTATAAACTAGATTATCCTTACTAAGCGAGTGCACAAACTTGTGTCTCACCAATTTGGAGGGAAGTTTTTGGAAGAGCTCACTAACAAGCCTCCCTGAGGAATCAGTGCATGACACAATGGCCTCCAAGAGCTGCTCCAGTATGGCTTTAAGATAGCTTGGTGGTCTCTGTTGAGCAGACATACAGAGGGAAAAGAGATGATATCAGTCTGGATGTGCACAGAAATAAAACTACTAGCCATCCACAAACAGGAAAAGTCTTCACCTCCTCCTCCATGGAAGCACTTGGGTTCTCCACATCATCCCCTTCCTCATCATCATCTGCCTCCTCTCCTTCCCCTCCCTGTAGCAGTTCATTCTTGGTGGACAGGAAGACATTCAAAAGCCTAGCGGCAGCTCTATACTCTGCACTGTCAGCCTGTTGTAAGAGACCCACATTAGCATTGCAGGGTTGACGGTGGCTGTGATGCAGAACAGTTTTGCTCGTGGAATGCATCCATGGCTAATCAGCAGTCTATAATACTGGACAGACTGCACTGATTCGTGTGCCAGAAACTTCCATATTAAAAGCACTTAAATATGTAAATGCAAACTCACCTGATAGTAAGCTTTGGCATTATTAATAAGCAGGTGAAAGTCAGCTGAGAACTGCTCTACATCCTGGTATTCTTCAGCCCTGAGCTTCTGCTGTATCTTCATCATGTCTATGGGCTGACTCACCACTTCATAATAGTCAGGCTGATTCCTAAAACAAGAAATATAGGAAGAGAGATTAAGGTGCACGTTAGTGTCTATTGCGTGCATTAAAATCAGTGTTATTTATTTCATCAGATTGTAAAATTCATTTTTAAAAAGAATTAAACAGAATAAAGAAGTGTGATTACTACTTTAACTTTCTTCTCTCTTTCTCTTTCCTTTTTAACACCATGCCAGCTTCTATGATTATGTTCATGGTGAGAGCCAGGTTTAGTTATTCAAACATAAAACTAAAGATGTTTAAGGTTCAATTAACATACATTTTATTTCAAGTAACGAAAATGTCTGTTCTGGTTTATGTTGACTACAATAACCCTGAATGCGATCAGATCATTAAAAAAAAAGAAAGTATAAAACATGTAGGTGTGTCCAGACATTTGACTGGCATTTGTATGTTCAAAGGCAAGGAATATACGCGTACCTCCTCTTTGGTGCACGAACAAAGAGCTCGCAGATCTGTCTGCCTTGGTCGTCTTTGTAATCTCTGACAGTGTTGTACAATTCATGGCACACAGCAATCTAAAGATGGGATACATTCAAAATTACAAAAAAAAAATTGTGATTTGAACTGTGTGCCAAAGCAAGCAGCGTGAATACACTAAACCCCATGTACTCACTTGATCAACAGAAGGAGTAGTGGAAGCTCTCCTCCTCTTCCATCCACTGACTGGGGTGGATGAGGTGGCATCGTCGAAGTCTCCTCCGCTGGCACTGCTGGAGGGAGAGGTGGCTCGTCTTCTCTTGGAGCCCATTGAAGCAGTACCTGTTTATGACCCAAACATCCTTTTAGACACAGGGCTTTTGACTAATGAATGTTCATTCCTGATGGAGATCTTCAAAAAAATCATTTCGTGGAGAAGATGTCCATGTATGTCAGGCAGTAGGCACCAATCGTCAGTATCTATCTATACATTTACATGGTTATACTTTTTAGTGAGCACATCACATGTCACCAGTAGGACCAAAAAACGTTCTGCCATTTGAATGTGGCAACTGTGAATTGCTCAAAGAGAATGGAATATTTTAGAGTAAGAAATATTTTCATGCTTATAAAGATGGTATTATTATATGCCACTACATAACTAACATAATTAACTGTAAATGTGTACCTCACCATGTATTATTTTGCAATACAAGACGTTGTTTACAATGTCTATACGAGCTACTAGTCATAAACAAACTACAGTTCACCTGCTTGAGGAAGGACAAAGAAAGGTTTGGGTATTAATTCATCACCCATATGCATTCTTTCATACCAGCTTTGAAGTCAGCCAATAACGGAAGCTATATTATGCTTTGGACTATATGCATGTGCAGTGTTGTGTGGAATAGCATACTTAGCCGCGTGCTAATCTTCCGGTAAACAATCCCTAAACGCCAACAGCCAATCGACACTCCGTGTTTCAGTCAAACAAAAGAGCGGTCTCGAGGTGTGCTCCCGTACTCACTCACTTCTAAGCGCACTTCGGTTTCTTATATTAATCTTGCTGAAGTTAATTAATGTATTCGGGAACAAAAGGCTTTAGAAATACGCTGACCTACCCGTATTAAAATCGCTACTTTATTGGCGCAGTTAGGAATTATCCTTCAGTAGCAACAGAGTGGCAACTGTTAGCTAGCAAGTAGGACAGCTAACAAAGTCCCGCCTCCTTCGTCATAAGAAACCGGAAGTGCTTTCAAGAAGCCCCTCCCCACTTCCGAAAATGTAGAACATTTTAAATATTGAATATTCTTTTCTACTCACTAAAAATGAAAACAAACGGCATTAGAGTTAAGATGTGCATTTTCAGCAGATTTAATGTTTTATTTTCTATTATTCGTTGAATGTATTTTTTTATTTTTTTTATTCCTTTTCCCCCCAAATTACAACGTAATCAAACTAAGCTAAGTTTGCAATGAATTAAGGATGAACAAAAATAGTTATGGAGCTGAATAAAGAATAACTGATATATAATAAATAATAATAATGAAAAATAATAATTTTACAGTATAAAATATTATTACTATTAAAAAATGCAAAAAAAAAGAAAGAAAAACTAAACAAAAAATTAGAGGCTTTCTAATATAATTAAAAAAATGTAATTTTTAATTGATTAATTACCTTCGAGGAATCTTTAGAAATACTGTAACAAGATGCTGCATTCTTTAAAAACAAACAGTGGACATTTACCATGACATTTACATGGGGACCCATTATTTGTTACGCTATTTTTCGGCCTTTAGGCCACAAACTGAACATTCTACGCCTACTTAATAAATTAATTCATTCATAAAAAAAACCCACAAACTCAAAATTATATAAATGTGCAAATGCAAGATAAAATTTTCTTTGACAAAAAAGATTTCCATATATGGAAACATATATGTTCGTACTTTGAACGATTTTGGGGGTATATTTATTTACTTGATGCATTGACTGTAATTTGTTAATGTTAAGTCATTTGCCATTGTGGTCCAACAATCTGTAGGGTTCTGCGAATGGCACTCGGGAATAGTATCATGATGTCCGGATTGTATCATTATATTGAATCATTCAAATAAGACGCCTCCTCCACTCGCTATTTGACGTCAGGGTAGATCCCGCAACTATTGCATCGAAAGAGAATTGCGGATAGATAAAGAGCCAGAAGAGGACCATCCCTCCATAGGAGCAGTCGATCAGGTATTGCATTTATTTTAAGTTTTCCTCGAAGTCAGCGGTTGATGTGCCTGAACTGATTTAAATGTAGAAGCATAATCTTCTGCAATGCCCACAAGCTTTAATGCATGATGTGGACAATAGCCTACAGACAGTTGCATTAGGTGTCTGTGTAAGATAACGTCGATTTAAAACAGAAAACGCATCCTTTTTTCAGTCAATTCATGTAGTTTCCTTGTCTGTTCATAGAAGATTATTAGTGCAGGTGGCATCAGACTCCAACATGGGCATATGCGCAGTGTCTGAATACACACACACTTATACACATACACGAACAATATGCATCCATTGGCATAGTGCATTGCTTGTTCAATGACTCGAGATGCGGAGCACTTTGAGACATTGGTAAGGGTTTTTGTGAATTGTATGTTTTCAATTTATCTGTGAAACAGCGTTTTTCCTAAGATTATAGTTGATTTTTAGCCTTGTTTTGTTGTAGCCTATGTCTATTCCTTTGCTAAAAGTAACGTACTGATGTTTATATAATAGCATGTAATTATATGATACATGTTCACACATCATGGGATTACTCTAAGTAACTGTAAGATGTTGAAAGCATAAAAGTTATGATATGCATAAATTTGAGAGTTATGGGTTGCCGGATCTGCTCAGTTGTTTGTTATTTTGTCTGGCAATTTCTATGAACAGGGTACGAAATAAAGATTTTTCTTTTTTTTTAAAGGTCTGTGAAAGAGGGTGTGTAATATATATATATATATATATATATATATATATATATATGTATGTATATATATATATATATATGTATATATATATATATATATATATATATATATGTATATGTATATATATATATGTATATGTATATATATATATATATGTATGTATATATATATATATGTATGTATATATATATATATATATGTATATATATATATATATATATATATATACTGTATGTGTGTGTTACACACCTTCTTTCACAGACCTTTAAAAAAAAAAAAAAAAACTCACAACAGCACAAATCTGCAAAAGAGATTCATTAGTTGCACCAGGTGTGCTTGAGCTTGAACACATGAAATATCTGACCTGGCTTGGTTTGTTGAGTGTCAGGTTTGACTGCATGTTAGAAATATGGCTAAGTCAAAAGAATGGTTAAAAAAAAACATAGAGAAGATATCACCGTCCTTCACAAACAAGGAACAGGATACAAAAAGATAGAGAAGGCACTAGATGTTCCTAGAGACACCGTTGGAAGCATAGTTCACACAAGTTCATAGTTAAAGGAGCAGTTGTTACACTTCCTGGACGGGGCAGAAAAAGGAAGCTATCAATGGCTGCAACCAGATTTCTGAGAAGGCATGCAGGTTCAGAAAAACCATTGAGTGACTGCAAAAGACCTGCAGCAAGACTTGGTGGCATTGGCAACAGCCACTGAGCTTTCAGCTTGCACAGTTAAACGCATGCCAGAACTCCTAGACGTACATCACTACTGACCCAAAAGCACAAGAGGCTCCGATTTGCTCAAAATCATATAAATAAGCCACAGAAGTTTTGGGATTCTGTTATGTGGAGCAATGAAACAAAACTGGAACTTTTGGGCTCAGCGGATCAGTGGTATGTCTGAAGGAAGAAGATTGAAGCATATGCTGAAAAGAACACTCTCCCTACAGTTAAACATGGTGGTGCTTGGTGATGCTCTTGCATTAGTGTGTTTTGTGTTACATTTTATGTTATTTAGTGAATTTTTATTGCATTATTTTAGTGTCATCATGTGTGTTACCCTGATAGTGTTTTGTGTATGACCCTGTGCATAGTCTTTATATGAGTATTAGTCATGTTTTATTAACAGCTGCTTACAATGAACTCTGATTCATCATGTTCTCTTGTGCCACCTGTATTCCATCACAATGGTTATCAGTATTCTAAGGTAAAAAGGCAGCTTTTGGTAGTTAAAGTAGGTGTATAAACATTATGGCCTGGTTTCACAAACAGGGCTTAGATTAAGTCAGGATTAGGCCTTAGTTCAAGTAGGACATTTATTAAGTAGCTTTTATAAATGTGCCGTAGAAAAACTGGTGTGCATCTTGAGACAAAACAATGGCACTGACATATTTTAAGACATTTTTGTGCAAGTTGCTTTCAGTTAAAACCGCTCAAACATCCATTTTAGTCTGGGACTAGGTTTAAGCTTTGTCTGTGAAACCGGGGATGTATAACTTAATAAAATATACTGTTATAAACTGTAAAATATACAGACATCCTGTAAAACTGGAAGCATTGTCAACATTTTTTACAGTGAATTTCTGGCTGTTGTTGTAAATTTTACAGTTTATATATAGATGTGTGTGTGTGTGTGTGTGTGTGTGTGTGTGTGTGTGTGTGTGTGTGTGTGTGTGTGTGTGTGTGTGTGTGTGTGTGTGTGTGTGTGTGTGTGTGTGTTTATTTGTTGAATAAAATAAAAAACCTTTTTAAGGGGAAATTATGGGCAGACACAGACACACACACACTCACTCACTCACTCACTCACTCTCACTCTCTCACACTCACTCTCTCTCTTATGGAATGCAGACTCAGATTACCAGTAGTCCTGCAGTGTGATGGTGTACTCTGTTTCATGTAGCCTAATTCAACCTAGCTTGTTAGAAATGTCAATAAGTGTGTGTCAGTAGTGGCTCCTCAGAGGAGCATTAATACTGCTGAATCACATTGATCCATTTAATAATTTAATCGATTTAATAATAGCCATGAAACCAAAAACACTCTTCTAAATATACATCCAGATTTTTTTGAAATCATAGTTTTCTCTGTTCTGTGTTTTGTATTAAACTTATACATTTTCTATTTTTCTTTTTCATTGACTTATTCATTGACCTCTACTTCTGTCTTTTTTTTAGTTCCTGAGTGGAAATCAACTATACAATGCCTTTAGGAGAGGATGAAAATGGATGGAAAAAGAAGACAACTGATATCAAGGAAAATTACGATTTCAAGGAGGTCTTGGGGACGTGAGTGTTTAATAAATTAATTGCTCTATTTACCATGAAAGTGCCCAGAGCTTTGTTTGATTAATGCTTTATGCAATTGCCTTTTGCATTTGGCAGTTGAGTCAGTGTTATCTTTGCATTTTTAATATGCTATTATCGTTTTTATTCATATTTTGAGTTAGTTTTTTGTAGTAGTTTTGTTGATATTTGTATTAGTTTTTTTTTATATATATATAATTATTCAAGTTTAATTAATTTTTATTTCAGTTTTAGTTTTTACTCTTTTCCAGTTAGTAATTTTATTGCTTAACTTAAACTTATTTTCAGTTAGTTGCCAAGGTATGGAACCCCTAAAGGGACATGGATATGGAAAAAAAAATTATATGTCAATGCTTTTGCGTTCTCGCAAATGTTTTGCATTCCCCCCAGAAGTACATAACTTTTGTGAGTGAATACAAAAGAATTTAAATAAATATTTTGCTCTCATCTCATATGTTTTCCCATCAGCATGTGTCTTTAGGGGCTCCGTACCCAGGTCACAATTCTACTTTTGTATATTTAAATTTTTTATTTAATTTTTTATTTAATTAACAAAAGTTTTTTTAATAGTTGTAGTTAAGTTGTAGTTATGTTTTAAGTTGTAGTCATAGTACATGATAATTCTCCAAACATGATTTGATTTAATAGCTTCCCTATTAGATCTACACTGAAAAAAAACAGTGTTTTAATTTTTCTTTGGCAAGGTTTTGCACACATATTTTTAAAGTAAATTTCACATATGGAATTAAGTAAACTCTACTTAACTAAGTTAAGTGAAAGTAACAAAGAAAATAAGTAATTTTAACTTGGCTAGTAAAAGGTTGAGTAATATACACTCACCTAAAGGATTATTAGGAACACCTGTTCAATTTCTCATTAATGCAATTATCTAATCAACCAATCACATGCCAGTTGCTTCAATGCATTTAGGGGTGTGGACCTGGTCAAGACAATCTCCTGAACTCCAAACTGAATGTCAGAATGGGAAAGAAAGGTGATTTAAGCGTGATTTATTTTGAGCGTGGCATGGTTGTTGGTGCCAGACGGGCCGGTCTTTCACAATCTGCTCAGTTACTGGTATTTTCACGCACAACCATTTCTAGGGTTTACAAAGAATGGTGTGAAAAGGGAAAAACATCCAGTATGCGGCAGTCCTGTGGGCGAAAATGCCTTGTTGATTCTAGAGGTCAGAGGAGAATGGGCCGACTGATTCAAGCTGATAGAAGAGCAACTTTGACTGAAATACCTCGTTACAACCGAGGTATGCAGCAAAGCATTTGTGAAGCCACAACACGCACAACCTTGAGGCGGATGGGCTACAACAGCAGAAGACCCCACCGGGTACCACTCATCTCCACTACAAATAGGAAAAAGAGGCTACAATTTGCACAAGCTCACCAAAATTGGACAGTTGAAGACTGGAAAAATGTTGCCTGGTCTGATGAGTCTCGATTTCTGTTGAGACATTCAGATGGTAGAGTCAGAATTTGGCGTAAACAGAATGAGAACATGGATCCATCATGCCTTGTTACCACTGTGCAGGCTGGTGGTGGTGGTGTAATGGTGTGGGGGATGTTTTCTTGGCACACTTTAGGCCGATTAGTGCCAATTGGGCATGGTTTAAATGCCACGGCCTACCTGAGCATTGTTTCTGATCATGTCCATCCCTTTATGACCACCATGGACCCATCCTCTGATGGCTACTTCCAGCAGGATAATGCACCATGTCACAAAGCTCGAATCATTTCAGATTGGTTTCTTGAACATGACAATGAGTTCACTGTACTAAAATGGCCCCCACAGTCACCAGATCTCAACCCAATAGAGCATCTTTGGGATGTGGTGGAACGGGAGCTTCGTGCCCTGGATGTGCATCCCACAAATCTCCATCAACTGCAAGATGCTATCCTATCAATATGGGCCAACATTTCTAAAGAATGCTTTCAGCACCTTGTTGAATCAATGCCACGTAGAATTAAGGCAGTTATGAAGGCGAAAGGGGGTCAAACACAGTATTAGTATGGTGTTCCTAATAATCCTTTAGATGAGTGTATATTTAGTTGAAGTTTCCTTTGCAATACATTTCACTCAAACAATATATCATTGAATTAAACCACACTTTTAAAGTATATGCTTTACTTAGAAATATCGCATAGATATTGTGTGAGACACCATATCTACAGATTAGAGATTGCGCTTCATGTGAACGCAGAGACCTCAATACTTGGTAGACAATACACAGTGACTGTAACATTTGATGGATCGTTTTGGTGTTTGAATGTGTCATTTTGAGTAGAAAATGAACTCCAAATGTCACAAAAGCAATGATAAAACAGTGTAAATACAGCTGGAAAACAGTGAAAAATCAACCTAATTAATTATTCAAGGCCCAGTGCATGATGGGAACACCTGTATCAGAAAAGTTGAGTAATTTGACTTAATTTTATAATGTTGATATTTATGCTTTCATTTCTACACGCTTGAATTGAGTACTAATATAGAATTTACTTTTTTGCCTGAACTGGCATTGTTTTTTTTTTGCAGCATTTACTTCACCACAAAATAATGTTTATCCGTTAAAGGACATCATGAGTACAGGAAAATCACATCTTTAGTGTTTTAGCACTATATGGGAATCATTCATCCATCAGACTGTTGAATCGCACCTGCAACTATGGTATCAACAAGTATTCCATCTAATCTTCTTCTGTAGCTCTTCCTCTGTAGATCTCCTTCATTTGTTTTAGTCTGTTAAGAATAGCAATATGTCATGTTGGCATTATGAAAACAATATTCAGAATATATTGGCACTGAGTGTCATCAGAAACCATTTTCTGTTGGAGCAGTTGCCTCTTTTTCTCACTTTGCCGGGTGTGATTAATGACACCTCAGTGTGGCACTCAGCAGGGCTTTCATTTGCCGTCAATAATGGGGATTTGTTAAATTTATATTATTCCTGCTTGTTTTCCTGCAAAAGCAACTACAAAAATTTCAGTTTGTTTTGAAGTCATGTTGTGAGAGACCTTAAAACGCTTCTATTATTCATCTGAAGCCAGTTGTAGTAGAGCGTTCGTCGACCCTAAGTGCTCTAGCCCTTTTGTGTCACAGTTATATTTATACCTCAGAGTGCGTGGGTGTAGTGTGTACATTTACTGTCACGTTCGGTCCATCTTGGGTGACGTGGCTGAGGACGAGAGCCAGAGAGAGGGATAAACAGATGGACAGACTGATCTGCCATGCCGCATCTTAGTGACATTCACGAAGCATGTGAGATACAGGACGGCGAATACTGGGTGCAAGCGCATCGCCAACCTCCAAGGGGCTGCTGAGGGGAAAGTCACTAGTGTAGAGCTGTGATGAATTCCCAGACACATACACAAGCATATAATATTCATCAGGGGGTTGTTATGAGTGTCTCTCCCCTCCTGCGGCCAGAATGACTGCTATTTCAGATGGCATAACATAATCATTTGGGCATGCTTACTTCAGCTTGAGTTCACATGGCCAGCCTCATGTTAAATCCCCTTCTTTGGAGCTGTGCATGCTACACAATCACCAGAGATAAATTCTTAGCATCACTGTGTGGAGCAATTGTTAAGCTTGACCTATGTTGCACCAATACCTCAGTCCTTAAAGTCAACATGAAATTCATATTTGTTATGGAATATTGCAGTATTCATTATAAATTATTTATCCGTGCACACCATTATTTAGTTCTTTTGGTAAATTCATGTGCCCTCGTAATCTTTAATGAAAATGACTTCCCCTCCCTCTTGTGGCAACATCTCTTCTTTTTTCTGATGATAGGTTTACTGGCGCGAGGGCGGGACCAACTGTCAATCACATAGTTGTGCCGGAAGCCGAATGAGCCCCCTACTGAGCCCCTAAAGGGACATGGTGATGGGAAAAAAATATTTTGAATGCGCTTTTGAACGCACTCTCGCTTTTCACTTTCACTTTCCAATTTGCGATCACGTGTACTTTGTCTATAGGGAGCGGTGGTACTGACCCCTCATTTTACAAGATAAGATATTTGTCAGGATCTGTTGCGCACCAAATCCTTCAACATCATCCTGTCAGTCAGTTCTCCTTACTATCCTCATGTGATAAGTGAAATCTGATGTACTGTAATGTAACTGACTACCGCAGCAAGCCTAACCGTGTCCCTTTGGAGGCTCCGTAGAATGCATTATTCATTTTCCATGCCTTTCCGAATTCGGATCACTCACATGTGATCACAGCAATAGCAAAACACAACCATCCAATCAATTCCTGATGGACAAAACCAAGTCCAGCTTTACATTTTTTCTTGTTTGAGAAGCCGTTTCACTCGGATATACGATAGGGAGGATAAGACTATTGCATCTTTTGTTTCATGCCGACTTTAATACCTTTGTGTTCGACTATCAGCATGTAGTATGAACCACTTTGTACATTATTCTGGCAAAGAAATACCTACTTCAACAGAAAGAGACCATCTTCATGACTTATAAAGTGGCCAACCGCAGTTATTTTCATTTGTTTGTGATTGGTTAAATCTGAAAATAAGTGTCCCTTGTGGCAAATTGCAATGCACCTTCAGTTGACGGATCCCACTTTTCTATTTATAGAACAGGTTTTCCAGCCACTTTGGTGAATTTCCCTTTTGAACTTTTTTACTTTATTCATTTACAAATTTCATTCATTGACTGCTATGAAACATTATACTCTACCGTTCAAAAAAAAATTTCTTGAAAGAAATCAATACTTTTAATCAGCAAGGACACATTAAAAGTAACAGTAAAGACATTAAAATATTTCTTTTACATATAAATGGTGCTCTATTCAAAGAATCCTGAAAAAATGTATTACAATTTCCACAAAAAATATTAAGCAGCACATCTGTTTTCAACATAATAAATAATAATAATAAAATAAATGTTTCTTGAGCTCCATATTAGAATGATTTCTGAAGGATCATGTGACACTGAAGACTGGAGTAATGAGGCTCAAAATTCATTGAATATTGAATTCAATTCAGTAAAATATTAAAATTGAAAACATTTATTTAAAACTGAAATAATATTTCACCAAATTACTGTTTCCACTGTATTTTTGATCAAATAAATGCAGGCCTTGATGAGCATAAGTGACTTCTTTCAAAAAACCTTTAAAAATAATACTGACTCTAAACTTTCAGACGGTTTAGCGTATATTCTGGCCTACTAATTCAAGTCTAACCATGATTTTATGCAAAACTTGCATTGTGTATACATGTGGTTATAAAATAGCTCATACAAAGTCATTTTTAATGTATTTCTGATGAAATAAAGTAGGAAACAAGTGACTGCTCCTGAAGTCAAGCCTTGAGGTGACACTCAGTTTTGACACTTCCAGTGCTGACAGCCTTAAGCAATGTGACATTGGTCGCTTCTAGTGTAGACACAGTGTTACATAAATAAGTGCATTGCATTTAATGTGACAATTTACAGTAGAATGATTTTACACAAATTCTTTTAATAAATTTAAGCCGTCGTATGTATCTTGCAAACATGAATTGTTTCTCACCAAACTGATAAAAAACCTGTGTGCTCCCCGACTTCTGGAACTTCATATATTTACACATTTGGCAGACAATTTTATCCAAGCCAGCCAATCAGTCTTGCTTGTCACATCCATCAGACGGTCAGTGAACCTGTCTGCGGACAAGCCGCTTGATTCTATGACTACATGTATTATATTCTTGCATTGGACTGGAGCAGTGCAGTTAGTGTACAAATGGAACTGCGTTTACATGCACGGTCTTAAACCGATTATGCTTAATAAGCCGACAACACGTGTGGTTATCTAAACGCATTGTAACCATTTTCCTTTATCAGTGTAAGATCATAAACAGCTTAAGAATAAACCAAGCGACAGAGCTAGATTTTTGCCTATTACCCCGGCATGTAAACACCTTAACCTGGGTTCTGTCGGCTTATTGAACTGCGCATGTGTGATGTGTCAGGAAAGCGTCCTTTTACAGCAGATTTAAAGGCCCACTGAAATGTACCTTTTTTTAGCTTTTAGTATGAATATGTTAGCTTTTGGTAATGAATAAGCTGGTGTGTTCCAAAACAATGACAAAATTCGCATTTAGGAGATATAAGCATTCAAAACTTACAGTCTCTCACTTCCACTAAAATGTATCACGGATTTTTATGACATCACCGCGAATTCGGTCCAATCAAATGCTCTGTGGAATCTAAAGCGTCCCGCTCCCTATGCTACAAATACCACCTGGCCAAAGCGACCGTTGACACGTCACGGAGCAATATGGGTTGGAGATGTGTGTTCGGCTGCTCAAACGTTCAAGTTTTATTTCGTTTTCCAATTGTACTTTGGTTAAGAATGAAATGTCGCTTCCATGGTGCCGTCAAGTACGACTTGCAGTCTGTGAGGTAAACTAAACGCTATTGGCTATTTGAAAAGGGGGAGGAGCCATTCAATATGTCCCACCTTAGCTTCCTGTTTCAGTGGAAATTACGTCAACACATCATACAATGCTGCACGTTCTAAGCAGGGGGCCAATGTTTCGGAAAACATTGAAGCTTCCCCGGGCTCCGCCATTGATTAGCAGACCCCCACCTGCTGTTAGCATTCCATTGACTGCCATTCATTTTGGCGTCACTTTGACAGCGAATAACTTTACATCTGAGGCATTTAAAGACTCCATTTGTCCATTATTTATTTCTAAAGAAACACGAAAATGTATAAAAGGCTCCATTACATGTAAGCTTAGCGTTAAGTTCTGCCAGGAAGACTCAATCAGCGCGTCATGAATTAACTCACTTCTAACCAATCATGTGTTAACACTCTCAGTATAAAAGAATGGTACTTACATCCGTCTGAGTTCGCAGATACTGACGGCGCCAATTACCTCCATCCTCCCCAACCACCTCCAAGATGGTCCTTTCCCTCCATCCTCCCCACCACCACCAGGATGGTCCCTTCCTTTACCTCCAGGGGGTCGGCTGCGCCCCTGCCTTCATCTTCAGGCGGGATTTGCAGATTCCGTTACCCTCGCATTGCTTGCTAAGGACGGGGCCTACGCCAAAGACTATGCTTGCTGAGCTATTAATAAATTTACTCTTGTTATATCATTTTATCTCCCGAGTCTTTCTGGTAGAACTTGTATCTTACGTTATGGCCCCATAGAAGCTGTTTTTGTAAAAAATAGGCTAACGATTGCGTCATAACCACGCGACTGTCTGTCGCACAGTAGAGAGATTACCGTATGGACAGGAGGAGAAGCTCGCGGGCAGTCGGGGGGACGTGGAGGCAAAATGACAAAATAATTAATCAGAATACTTAGCAAAAGTTTCTCCTGCTCCTAGCTCATGGACAGCTCCTACTCACACTCTCCGTCTCTGCAAGTTTCGGAAGAGAATGATTCAGATTTCTCTCGGCACAGCCACTAGAAGACAGACGGGTTGCTCACGTCACATCTACGTCGTCTGCGCAGTACGCTCAGCCATCAGGAAGTGAGTGCTTCTAATTGACTTCACTTTTCTCCGTTGAATCCAATGGGGTCGCTGTGTCCATTTCTTTTACTGTCTATGGTTCTAAGGCACTTCAGTGGGCCTTTTAGCGCATCCAGCCACAGCGAGTGTTTCGCGCTGCGGGAGGAGAAATATACCGAAAACTCAGATAGACTTTAATATAAAACTAATATTAAAAATGTGATCTCATCTCGGACAGACAAGTGGTACAGTTGTAGAAACTTCAAATATGAGAGGAGAATGAGTCGTATTTTGAAAAACGTATTCTTACATTTTGAAGTCACCACTGGTGAATAACCTGTTTTTTAATACAGTCTTGTAAACACGGTGTACTTGCATTGCCAGGTTATTGATTTGTATGTAAACCGTTAAATTGGGCTATTTCAATAAACTTCAATAAACTAGTTACCTGCGTATTGGTGTGCATGTAAACGTGCTCAATGTCAATGAGCAATTTTAGTTTTGTGCTGAGAGCCACAGGCCATGATGTTTCCTTCTGTCGGCAAACAACAAATTCTACAGAGAGCTGAATGAACTAAAGCGGACTGTGTAGTAGGCAAAATTGCTGCAGCTGGGACCTGTCTGCCCCATCAGCAGAAATAAACAGAGAGAGAGAGTGATATATCATGGGAAAGTCCAAAACCTTGAGACCTTTCTTGATGTATGGTGTACCAATAGAAGAAGCTGTATTTGTAAATGTTGTGGGAAATGTTACCGGGCTAATCTTAAGAAAGGTTGCTCAAAAGGTTTCTGTCATTCTGTACTCTTAGACCACACACTGTACGGTCATTAATCAAAAGGTGTTCTTTTGTCTGTTCTGCACTATTAATCTTGCATTAATGCAAGTATAGACACAAAATGGAACGGTTTCTCTGCATAAGCAAACCTGTAACCCAGCTTTAATTTCAAAGCGTGATGCGGTTATGACTAGTTTCCCAGTAAGGCGTTGTTCAGAGGATTTAACTGTAAATGTTGACGGAAAGCCTCTTTTCTAAAGTAGATTATGGAATTGGTTTATCCGTGAATTCTTTGAGTGGAGTCAATTGATTTATTCTGGGGAAATTGTATCTGCTTTGGTTTATCTAGCTGCGACCATGGATTAAATAGAGGATGGTTAAAAACATGGTGAACATTTACAAATCGACACAAATGTAAATGTTACATTTACTGAGAGCCATAAAAAGAGATACGAGTTGTGTTTACAGTTATATCCAGTCTGTTGTTTTCCATATTGTAATTTATACAGTTTATACAAATGTACATGACTGTTAACAACATAATGAAGAACGGTGGTACTTTGGAGACTTTGTTATGACATGATATGAATAAGTGCTTAAGACATTGCGCTAACTAATATATGAAAATAACAGTTTGTTTATATTATATCTGTAAGAAGAAGGTATGTTTTTTGTTAGACAAGAGGTTAGTATTTCAGGTTTGTAAGAGTGTTTCTGTGTTTTTTCAGTGTTTAGTTGAAAATATGGATATTTAGGAAACAAAATGTGAGCACGGTTTATCTTTGTGCTCTTTCAAAGCTTACAGAATTCAAACATTTGACTTTGCTGTTTTGTTCTCAGCCGCTCACAGTGCTCATCTTATTTACAAAGTGGGCATATGAGGTCAAAGGGGACTGGTTGCTATAGTGACAGGATGAGATATTTTATTTTTAGATGAAAGTTTATGTCACAGAAGGAGGATGAATGAAATTTCTAAGCTGTTTTTGTCTGGAAGGTCCCTTTGTTGATGCCCAACCTTCCTAAACAAAATGAGGCCGATGTTTTGAAAGGAGAATTTGTATTGACTACGCTTAGTTTATGAGGAAGCCAGTTTTATTTAGCAAGTCTCGTCAGGTTGGTATGATGTCAGATTTTGTTTTTCAGTCAGAAGTTATAGCCAAATCTATACGGCTTTCTAAGGGAATCTAAAATGACAAAAAAGCTCCCCAAACAACCAAGCCAACTCATGCTGCATTTTTGTTTAATTATTAATAACAGCTTGTTGTAGCAAGTTTTTCTTTTTTGTTATAAATTATCAATATTTGCTGAAGAAAAAAAAAACGAATTTAAGATAGGGTATTCAATAAATTTACTTTAATTAAATTGAGAATTTATTGTGGAAGACCAAAGACACAAAATTGAGTTGTTTCTGGGGTTTGAATAATAATGAGAGACATTAAATCCGTGTTCTGACACTAACTTTTTGAATGATTGTATTATTGCTTTACAGATTATTTCCCAGGGGTGCGTTTCCCAAAAGCATCGTTAGCCAACTATGGTCGCAAGTCATTATCAGTATAGTTCAATGAGTCAGTGTTTCCCGAAACCATAGTTCCAAGGAACATATGTAGACAATTTTTTCCCCAATGTCTTGGGATGGGTATTTTAGATCCTGGACGAGCCCCCATAAAGTTTACGAACCAGAGATGGACTAGGGGTGCAGGGCTATAACAAAATGTATATTGGAAACCACGGAAAATTTTATGTAATACACATGATGCAAAGTGACTGGGCCCACACATTCAGACAAATTTCATTCTCAAAATGCCCTTGCATTGTTGTTCTTCATTTTATAAATGTTTCATATATTTTGAAAGTTTTAAATAAATATTAGGTAAAATGTATCCTTGTGGCTAATCTAATAATTGCCAGTAAAAGTCCCTCAGCATTGTTGTGCCACATTTAAACATTTGATCTAATGTAAACACTGCAGTGTAATGTAAATATGAATTGTGAATTATGAATATTCATGTATTATGAATATGAATGTTTGTCATTTGCCTTTCAGTGTCGATGTTTTCTCTAAAGAAACACTTTACACCGTGGGCATCTATTTTAGCTGCTGTTGGGAAATTATTGGCCTCATAACATATGTAAGGCATTCCATCAGCTACATGTCTCTGCGAAACAATTTTCTTATTTACAGACCCAAACACCCACACAGGCTGTCTTGTATCATTTCCTAATCTCCATTCTCTCTCCCATCTTCCTCCTCCTTTACCCACAGGAAGCCATGGGAGGCCTTAATTACACCATGTCTCACGGCAACAGCACAGCTCTCACTCTCTTCATTTCCTCTCGCTTTCTTTTCTTCTTTCTTTCTTCCCGACCTCCTTTTGGTCCCCCCCTACACACACACACTCCCCTCACTCCACTTAAGGCACTTTGATAACTCTGTGATACGAGTCCAGTAGAAAGTTTGTTGACAGCTGCAGCGCTGTATGAGATGCTCTCTCTCAATAAACAACCCTGCTGTGACCATGACTCACTATAGTGTGGCTTCCAGGTCATTAGAGTCCTCCATTTTATTTGTATTATCTCAACAACAACATATCATAAGGTCCTTTTAATTAAAATCATCCTCTTACAGGGTTATGCAATGAAACAGGCACGCATTTAAAAATAGTTTTAAAATACTGACAATTGCACACGATGCATAATGACTGGGCCCACACATTCAGACAAATTTTACTGTCATTCTCAAAATGCATGTTATTTTATTTATTTTTTGAATATATTTCACACATATTTTGAGAGTTTTAAATGAATATTTGCAAATATTTTGATCATTTTGGCTAATCTAATATTGCTTTCAAGTCTCTCAGCACCCTTGTACCATTTTTAAACATTTTATGTAATGCAAACAGTGTATTTGTAATGTAAACATGAATGTGTTTTTACATGTGATTCCCAGGGCATCATTATGCGGTTGCTAGCATGTTCTAGGTGGTTTTCTATGGTGTTCTGTTTAGTTTTAGTTCATTCTTATACTATTAAAGAGGACCCATATGCTTTTTTTAAATTACCAGCTTTCTTTAGTGTGTAATGTTACTGTTTGAGCATTAAAAAAGGTCTGCAAAGTTACAAAGTGCACTCCAAAGGGTTATTCTATATATCAGTAAACACTGTTTCAACTCCATGAAACACCTCGACTGACCGTAGCCTTCAGTTTTCTTCCGGGAACAAACATGTCGCAGTATTCCTCATTTAAATAAATCCCGCTCAAGGCATACCCCCCAAAAAAAGGCCTGGTTGAGTTAGTAGTGTGTTGAAACTTGCAGTTATGGTAAAGAGTGTGACATTTCCGTAACATGAAGTGGTTGACCAATCATAAAACACTAGTCCAGCCAACCAATCAGAGCGCATTGTGCTTTTCAGAAGGAGGAACCGGGAGACAGGAACTAAACAGAGTGTTACTGACAGCCTGGGAAGAGAGGTGCTGCAACAATGTAAAATATGTGAAAAATAATGCATTTTTTGAACAATCAAACATGAAAACTTATTCTAGTTTACCCCAAAAGACTTTGAAAAAGCCTCTTTAAGATCATGGTGCTGTAAAACTTCCTTGTACTTATTTGTATTCATATTTAGGAGATTGTAATTTTGAATAGTTTGATACAAAATATATTATAATTTAACAGCTATATATGAAATGTAGCCTTGGGAGTGAGGAAGTGGAAGTTTCCTCTACTGTCATTTATTCTCTGACTTGTTTATTTCTCTTTTCCTTAGTGGCAAATTGTGTTTAATTGCTCCCTCTGTGATTTAGAAGGCAGTTTAGGGAGTGTGTGTTTGGGGCAGCTAGATTATACATGACAGTGCTTGTTTTAACACACAGGCTTTGTGTTTAAGGAAGAGTATGAGAATGAATGTGTTTGTCTGCATATAAGGCTAAAAACCTGAAAGGATGCTTGAATGAGACAAAAACATACACAGATGCCTAAACACATGGAAATATTACTTGGATGATTAAACAGCTTGTGCTGTTTGTCTTTTTCTGGCACAACCTGTGTCCCTCTGGAGAGTGCAGACTTACAGCACACTGTTTCATCTTCCCCTACCTGACAAGTATGACCTGATAAAATATCAGCTGTTCACAATATTTCTGTTGCACAAACAACACACAAAGAAAGGAATACCACGGGAAAAAGGTGTTAACACTAGTGTTTAAGTCCCTTTTTTGTTGTGTTGAACAACAGCCAGGGTTGAGTTACCGCTGAAGGGTAAAAATTACCTTTTTTTTCCTGCTTTTTCCATCAATGATTTAGAAAAACATATGTGCATTAACTTTTAGAGCTGTTCGGAGTTACACTAGGCCTACTGTTCAGGGTCAGTCCATTTTTTCCTACATATTTTTAGAGAAATTCTTTTTTTTAGTGAGCAAGGTTGCATTCAATTGATCAAAAGTGACAGTTAAGATTTATAATGTTACAAAAAATGTCTTTTTAAATACGTTTCATCAAAGGTTGGTTTCCACAAATTATTTTCATCACTGATAAATATAAGAAATGTTACTTGAGCACCAAATCAGCATATAAGAATGATGATGCTTAAAATTCAGCTTTGCCATCATAGGAAAGGTGAAGAATTTTAAAATAATCTTAAAAATATATTAAAATAGGAAACAATTTCATTTATTTCTCAGTTTTTATTCCTAACTTTACAAAAATGTGCAGTTCTGGCAAACCCCAGATTTATATCATATATTGGTGGCAAACTTAGAACATATAATAATTGCCGCATTTACCATTTAAAATAAATATTTACAATTCTTAAAAATGTATATGTATAATTAATATAATTGATATACATGATACAATTACGATTAATAAAAGAATATTTTTTTTTAATTCTTGAATTTGATTATTATTGACTGATGTTGATCATCTTGAAATGGCCAAATATTGTCCAATTAGTCAGCCTGAACTGCGTTTATCAAAAGCATTGGCAGCCTAAGTCATCATAGAGACCATTGGTGCATTTACTTTTGAGAAATGCAGCCCTGGCTGATATATTGGGTTATCTCTACTCTCTGTACTCTCAAGTCAATGTATAAAAAACGTAAGGTCCAATGGGGAAAGTTAAATGTCCAACAGCACTAACTCCATCTTTGCTTTTCTCCAGGGGAGCGTTCTCTGAGGTGTTCCTGGCTGAGGAGAAGAAGACCCAGCGACTCGTGGCCATTAAATGCATCCCTAAGAAAGCATTGGAGGGAAAGGAGAACAGCATTGAGAATGAGATTGCTGTGTTACACAGGTCAGAACCGACTCTCTCATGAACTACTGCATTGAAAAACAGTCTAAATTGGTTTGTTTGGCAGGATGGGCAACTGGCATGCCAAACATCTAAACCAGCTGAAGACCAGATCATTTTTTCATAAGGGATGGCCGGGCATTGGCACAAATTTCATGATTCGATCCGATTCGCAAAAAAAAAAATCTCTCAAATAATGCTGTAAACTATACAGAGAAACCCAGCTGGTACATCACTATAATATTAAAGGTTACAATTAACTGATTTGTAGGCTACTTACATTTAAAATACACACAATAATAACGTTATAATAATACATTTTCATTGACAATCATGTTTCTAGTCGTTTTTTTAATATAAATATTTAAATGTTTGTATATTTTCAATTCAAAATGGCGAAATTACATTAAAAAAGTTGAGTAGTTTGCATCACTGTATGGGTCGTTAAACATTTCCATCGTAAAGAGTTGCCAAATATTAAATGTTTAGCTACTTATATCTTACCACGCACACACTCATTCACTGTAAAAAACGAAAAGTGTTGCGTTGAAATTCACACTCATCTTCAGTTAACATTAAGCCCCGCCTTTTTTGATCTGATTGGCCTTCACTTGCCCCTTATGTCTCCACTGAAGAGATGTATGTCTATCCCTCAAAACCTCGCTTTCGTTCCCATTAAAAATCAAAGATGGCGCTGCAGTGAATAATGTCTATAGCCATGACAGATGCTGCCGAGATCTTGACTCTTTAGTGTTAAGAATAAGTGGCAGTCAAGATGCTGAAAGGTCTCTTCCTTTTCCTCTTAAGAGCCATATTGCTCTTTGAGAGAAGAAAAGCTCTTGTAAATGCTATACGTCCAATCAAAATGTGCTATAGTTTGAGAAATCGTAGAAGTGTGCAGTGGAAATGTCAAGAGTACTGGAGATAGTCCTATTTTTAGTGTCTCTGTTGCCAGGGCAACAGCACACACAGAGGCTGAGATGGTATGGAGGTTCCCCGCAGCAGTATTGTGAAGGAGAGGGACCAAAGAAAAAAAAAAGAGAGAGAGAGAGAGAGAGAATTCCACCATTGATGTGAGAAACTGTAATCAAATGGAAAGCAGGAAACCAAAAGAGTGGAAGTCAAATGGAGATGGAGCAGAATATTATAAATGTCTGATTACACTATTGCCGGTGTAGCTTCATCAAAGACACTGAGAAAATTATATAAAAATAGGGGAGACGGAAGGAAAGCCATCATGATAGAGCATAAAAAGATATTTAGAGCATTAAACAATGTTTGGATCTTCAGCCGTTTTACTGTCTGTCAGGCGAATATGATAAATCTAAATGCCAATTTTCTGTTCTAATTAGACTTGTCAAAAAGAACTGACTTTGGTACCAATTCGGTACAGAAATTTTATAATTGTGACGCTTTGAGCGGAATCGTAAACACCTCTGATTGGCCATTGTGTTCACGCGTTCATCAGATATGTCTGTGATTGGCCACAATGATCCACTCACGGGAGCATTTGAGAGCACACGGAATTGTTTGAAAGTGTTTTTAAAAAATGGGAGCGGGAGCGTTTGAAACATAGACAGTAAAATAAATGGACACAGCGACCCCATAGAAGTCAATTAGAAGCACTCACTTCCTGATGGCTGAGCGTACTGCGCAGACTCAAACTGAGCTTGACGACGTAGATGTGACGTGAGCAACCCGTCTGTCTTCTAGTAGCTGTGCCAAGAGAAATCTGAATCATTCTCTTCCGAAACTTGCAGAGACGGAGAGTGTGAGTAGGAGGTGTCCATGAGCTAGGAGCAGGAGCAACTTTTGCTAAGTATTCTGATTAATTATTTTGTCATTTTGCCTCCACGTCCCCCCAATTGCCCGCGAGCTTCTCCTCCTGTCCATACGGTAATCTCTCTACTGTGCGACAGAGAGTCGCGTGGTTATGACGCAATCGTTAGCCTATTTTTACACGGGGCCATAACGTAAGATACAAGGTAATGGAGCCTTTTATACATTTTCGTGTTTCTTTAGAAATAAATAATGGACAAATGGAGTCTTTAACCCATTTGTGCCTAAATTTTTCTGAATGGTTACATATAATTGTGTTAATAGTGTCCTATGTGAACATGTTCTGCATTTATTTTCCACAGGTTTTTCTTTCTTCAAAATCATATTTGAATGTGCGGCAACTATAGTTGCCGGTGGGCAAATATGTTGTATGCACCCCCTCAATGTAAAATATGAATAGGAGGAGAACATTTGGCATTTATCTCAAAATAACTGCTTTAAACAGATCAATCTTTATTCATAAACAAATTTATTATGTATAAAAGTCGAAGAACATTTGATACAAACCCCCAAAAATGCATCTAGCTTGAATATGAAAACACAACAAACAACAAATCCATTTTTTTAACCCCTGTGTGCTGTTCAGGGTCTTTTTGATCCACATTTTTAACTTTCATTCATGGGGATAACATGGATAATTTGACATGGTTTAGTGTAAGATTTTTGCCCAGCTTTTGGAAAATGCTGTTTTAAAAGTAACAAATTATCACTGTAACCAGTAGATGGCTGCAGAACTATTTGACTAACTGAAATTCACAAGTTTTTCCAGTTGTATTCATATCTACATATTATGAAATCACAATTATAATAATAAAAGTTACTTTTTGTCAAAATTTAGGCACTTTTTGTACAAAGAAAATTTTTCAGTAATGTTATTATGATTAGAAATAGAATCAAATGAATTTTATCAATGGACAAAATTCATCCTCAAAATCAGACACAACACAGAACACACATAGACAGAAATGAATTGGCACATTTTAAATTTGTAGAATTATATGAAAACCAGATGTTTGAAATAAATGATCAACTCTAAAAACTCCATCTTTTCTCTTTGTAACATCCTGATCAGGTTTGACTCTAATCATAATGTAACATTATTGAAAAACAGATTTTTTTCAGTACAAAAACTGCTAAACGTTGACAAAACTTTTAGCCATGGTCTCTCAGACCCCAAACATCCTGACTAAACCGCAAAGGAACAGCGCGTTAACAAGGGTTAAAGTTGTGGAACATAGTGCAGAACAAAGTGCAGCCATAACAGGGCATTGTGTATCAAAAAGTCCAATAAAAAAAAAAAAAATAGAATAAAGAAAAAAATATATCTACGTATATAACAAAAAAAAAGGCAAATAACAAAAATACCAGTACATACAGACAATTTTTGAACAGTAGAGATGTTATTTAAAGGGTTAAGTTATGTTTATGCCCTAAACAAGCCCAATAACCTTGATTTATTAACCTATTAACACAGTATACCCCATTTTCCCATGATATATGTACTTACAAGGCATTTTCCCACCAGCAACTATAGTTGCCGCTTGGACTTTTGACTAAGTATTAGAGCTGGGCGATTTTTTTTTTTCCCTAAAAAACTCGATTTATGATTCGATTCGATTCGATCCCCCCCCCCGATTCACTGAATATGAATCAATTTGACCTACCAACTCGATTTATAAATCAAATCGATTTTTTTCACAGCCCTACTAAGTATACAAAAAACTATAGATCTCTTGTAAGATTTGTTTTGTTTGGATGATTCTAGAGACCTTCATGATTATGTAGATATATATATGTCAACAAAAAATACTTATTAGTAACATGAAAATGACCTTTCTTTGGGAGGCTTTGCCTTCGCCATGCTTCCTGGAAGTAGGGGTAGGAAGTTGACAGCCTCATGTGACAGGAAGGAAGTGAATACCTTTTTTTTTTTTTCTTGAAATCCTTTATTTGGTTGTTTGCTTGCATGTCATTGAGAAATAAAACATGGACTACATCTAGAAAAATACTTACAAAAGGAAAATGACAACTATGCACTGCGGCAACTATAGTTGCCGGTGGGCTTTTAAACGCCTCAGATGTAAAGTTATTCGCTGTCAAAGTGACGCCAAAATGAATGGGAGTCAATGGAATGCTAACAGCAGGTGATGGTCTGCTAATCAATGGCGGCGCCCGGGGAAGCTTCAGTTTACGGCTGATATATTACCCCCTTGGTTTGAAAGCACAAGCAGTCCGCTAATAGACGCTTGCTTTTAAACGTCATTTTTAAGCACCATTGATGTGTATTTACAACACGTTTTTGAAGCGCTGATCATTGTAGCCAATCACAGACATATCCGATGACCCGATGAATAGCCAATCAAAGGTGTTTCCGATTCCGCTCACCAGCGCTCAAAGCGTCACAAATTTTACAATTTCGGTTCCGACTTTTTGACAACTCTTCTAATCATTGCTATCTTTTCTTCTTTCTTTTCAGAATAAAACATGAGAATATTGTTTCACTGGAAGACATCTTCGAAAGTCAGTCACATTTGTATCTGGTCATGCAGCTGTGAGTTTAAAATCTCACCACTCAAGATCACACCAACCAAGATATTGTCTGATGTTTGTTTAATTTGCAGTGTCTTGAATGCTTATGTCATTATAGTGGAGGTGCTAATTGCAGTTTGTTTGCGTGGGTCTTCACAGTGTTTCAGGGGGAGAGCTCTTTGACAGGATTGTTGAAAAGGGCTTCTACACTGAGAGAGATGCCAGCAAACTCATACGTCAGATTTTAGATGCAGTGAAGTATCTGCATGATATGGGCATTGTGCACAGAGACCTGAAGGTAATGCTTACATATTCTTTCCCTATAATCACACTCTGCCTTTCTAAGCAGGCGCAATATGACAAATTATTCAGCATGCAATGTTTTTTCTGTCCTCGGTGAAAGCCAAATGCTGGCACAAAGGGACAAAATCACTGCCAATTAAAAAGTATTTAATGTTTAATATTCAGCTGTGTGGAGCAGAAGTTCAGAGCAATGAGATTTTAACAGTAGGCGTATGGCAAGCCGTTTTAACATTTAATCCTTAAAACCTACTATCTATTTTCATGCTACTAGTGCCTACTCTTTAGATACTAGTGCTTATTCTTTTGGTACTAGTACCTTTTTAAAGATACTAGTACTTATTCATTAGATACTAGTTCCTTTTTTATTAGATACTAGTACCTATTAAAAAGACACTAGTACTTATTCATTAGATACTAGTGCCTATTAAATTGGTACTAGTACTTATTCATTAGATACTAGTATTTATTATTAGATACTAGTACTTATTCATTAGATACTAGTGCTTATTTCAGTAGTGACTAGTAACTATTATTTTGTTACTAAGGGCCCTTTCACACCTACCTTGTTTGGTCCGGACTTTCGGACTTTTCAGTTTGGTCCGAATCAAAATTACAGGTGTGAAACCTCCCACGGACCACGGTCCGGACCAAACAGACGAAATTTGGTCCGACGAAAAGAGGTGGTCTCGGTCCGGATCAAACTGTTCAAAGGTTTGGTTCGTTTCTAGTGTGAAAGCATTTTCTGTGTTGTTCGGACTTTCGGACCATTTACAGGAAGTTCCGGTGGTTCCCGCGTAGCATAAACAACTGAAGAAGAATATTTATGTGCAGATCTGTCAGTCCTGCCCACAGCGTTTCTTCCAGCTGATTCGCGCGCGCGCGCACACACACACGCACACATTTGTCCTGCGTCCTACCAGCGATGATTTGTTTGCACAACGAGGACGTTCATTTGGCGAATTTGAACTAGCGTCGAGTATAGTCGGTGCTGGAGGGAGTAATGCCGTAATAATAACAGCATAGTGGCAACGATAATATGCGTCTGTTCATTCATTCTTGTCAAAGTTACCCGCCGAATTGACAACACGCTGACGTCAGACGCACGTCCGTTTACAAACCAATCAATGTCAATATGCAGCCATGTAGATGATGACGACAGGACGCAAGTACGTCATGAAAAGTTCTTTAGTGCGCTCGCATAATTGCAATGTGAAACCAAACCAAAACTAACCAAATGTATACAATGTATCAAAACATGAACTTTGGTTCGGACCTTGGTGCGGACTTTCAGGTGTGAAAGGGCCCTTAGTCATTAGATACTAGTACCTATTAAATAGATACTAGTACTTATTCATTAGCTACTAGTACTTATTCATTAGCTACTAGTACTTATTCATTAGATACTAGTACTTATTCATTAGATAATAGTACCTATTAATTAGAGACTAGTACTTATTCATTAGACACTAGTATCTTTTGTAATTGTTACTAGTGACTATTAAATAAGTACTAGTAGCTAATTAATAAGTACTAGTATCTAATTAATAGGTACTAGTAATGAATAAGTACCAGTATCTATTGAATAAGTACTAGTATATATTTAATAGGTACTAGTATCTAATGACTTAGTACTAGTATTTACTGAATAAATACTAGTATCTAGTAATAGGTACTAGTATCTAAAAAATAAGTACTAGTACCTAATAAATAACTCCTAGTATCTAATAAATACGTACTAGTCACAGTTGGAATACACACTAGTCAGAACTGAATAGTTGATATCTGAATGACAGATCCCCATAGAAGTCAATGGCAAAATTTTTTATTTGTTACTAGTAACAAAAGAATAGTTACTAGTCACTATTGAAATAAGTACTAGTATCTAATGAATAAGTATTAGTATCTATTTAATAGGTACTAGTATCTATTTAATAGGTACTAGTATCTAATGAATAAGTACTAGTAACTAATGAATAAGCACTAGTATCTAATGAATAAGTACTAGTATCTTTAAAAAGGTACTAGTACCTAAAGAATAAGCACTAGTAGCTAATGAATAAGTACTAGTACTTAATGGAATATATACTAGTGTCTAAAAAATAAGTACTAGTAGCATGAAAATAGAGATTAGTTGGTTTTAAAGATTAAATGTTAAACGGCTTGCCATAGTAGGAGATGCTTAGCAATATGACAGAAATAGGCTTTGTTCGGAATGGTATACTAGTGTATCGCTTACCGCATACTGTATATAGCTCACCATGGCTGCATTTTTTCATAAAAAAAAAACAAACAGTAAAAACAGTGATATTGTGAAATATTAGCAGCCATACAGCCATTACTCCAGTCTTCAGTGTCACATGATCCTTCAGAAATCATTCTAATATGCTGATTTAGTTTTAAAGAAACATTTCTTATTATCAATGTTGAAAACAGTTATGCTGCTTAATATTTTTGTGGAAACCATAATAAAAAAAATCAGGATTCTTTGATGAATAGAAAGTTCAAAATAACATTATTTGAAATATATTTGTTTGTAATATTATAAAAGGCTTTTACTGTCACTATTTTTAATGTATCCTTGCTGAATAAAAGTTTTAATTTCTTAAAAAAAAATGACTGACCCCAAACATTTGAACGGTACTTTATATTGCACATTTAACATGGAAGATATATGATTTATCGTTTGTCACATCTGATTAGGACACAGGGTTATGCATATGAAAATGGCTGTGCATTAAATGTAGTAAGATATGACTTGATTTAAGGGAAACATTCAGCATTAATTCAGATGAATTCATTCTCTTTCTGTGCAGCCAGAGAATCTGTTGTACTACAGTATAGAGGAGGACTCCAATATTATGATCAGTGACTTTGGCCTGTCTAAGATCGAGGACTCAGGAAGTGTGATGTCAACTGCCTGTGGGACACCTGGATACGTAGGTATGAATGAGGGCTATATTCACTTACCGTCTTTAGTAAGGTAATGTGTCTGTTTTTAGAGGCTCTCAGTCATTTGAAATGCTGCACAATGTCTAGTGTTTACATTTTTAAACAGCCTCTTTGATGCTGCCCTCATTCTGTACAGCGCTCAAAAGGAAAGTGAACTAAACGGAATAAAACGAACACTGAAATCGCCTCTCTCTCTCTCTCTCTCTCTCTCTCTCTCTCTCTCTCTCTCTCTCTCTCTCTCTCTCTCTCTCTCTCTCTCTCTCTCTCTCTCTCTCTCTCTCTCTCTCTCCCTCTCTCTCTCTCTCTCTCTCTCTCTCTTTCTCTCTCTCTCTCTCTCTCTCTTTCTCTCTCTCTCTCTCTCTCTCTCTCTCTCTCTCTCTCTCTTCTCTCTCTCTCTCTCTCTCTCTCCCTCTCACTTTTTCATTCAGCTCCAGAGGTCTTGGCACAAAAACCATACAGTAAAGCTGTAGACTGTTGGTCCATAGGAGTGATTTCTTATATTCTGTAAGCATTTCTTGATGTTTGTATTTATTTGAGTGTTTGTTTGTTTATTTGAGTGTTTGTTTATTTATTGTCAATTTTATAATTATTTATTTAATACATTTGTATGTATGGTCAGTCATTTATTCATTGTTTGATTGATTGATTTACTTATTTGTTTATTGCTAATTTCATAGGAATTATTTTATTTATTTATGGTAAATACGAACATATTTATTGAATTTATTGAATTCATTTTAATTATTTGTATTTATTGTCAGTGCTTTAATTTTTAAATGTACAAATATATTTAATTTAATTTATTTAATTATTAGTATTGATTGTGAGTCCTCATTTATTTATGTATTCATTCATACCATTTTGTGGTTAGATGTATGTATAATGAATCAAAATAAATTCATATTTCAATCTAAATCAATATTTCATATTTATTTATTTATAGCCAAATTTATGATTTGGGATAAATTACAGTCAGCTGACCTTACAAAGCATTGTCTTTTGCAGCTTATGTGGCTACCCTCCATTTTACGATGAAAACGATGCCAAGCTGTTCGAGCAGATTCTCAAAGCAGAGTATGAGTTTGACTCTCCATACTGGGACGACATCTCTGACTCAGGTAGTTCTATGTAATTGTAATCATAATCATAATCCAGTATCATTATCTTGAGATGCTTTGATGTGAAATTAAAGCTTAGATCCCGCACCTATAGAGCTCAACAGTAGGTTTTCAGAAGTAAAAATACCATTAGTGATGCAACGGTGTTGAGCCGATCACGATGCGACGTGATGCAGAATCTACCAATAGGAGTGCAGACAGTGACGAACACTTTCTTGAAACTGTTGTTGAGCTCTATTCTGGCCATTTCTATTTTCTTGATGCTTGAATGTTGTTTGACAACATATTGTCGATGATATTCCATCCCAGCCAAGGATTTCATCGGTCACTTGATGGAGAAAGATTCATCTCAGAGATACACATGTGATCAGGCTTTACAGCATCCATGGTAGGATTACCTAAAAATAAGTGTTCTGCATGTTTTGACTATCTTTTCACAAAAATTGTTTTTGTAATCCATCCCCCATCTCTACTTTTGAAGGATTTCCGGAGACACGGCTCTTGATAGGAACATTCATGAGTCTGTCAGCGCTCAGATCAAGAAGAACTTTGCCAAGAGTAAATGGAAGGTGAGAATCCCACAACATCATTCTTTTAAATTCTTCACAATTTGCAATTCCATCCCAACAGATCCTGGTGATGTTCTTTGAAATAGGCAGGAAGAACTTGCTATAAACAGGGTATTTTAGGAGAAAGAATAATTATTAGGGCTGGGCATTGACTAAATTTCACGATTTGATTCGATTTCGATTCACATGCTTGCGATTCGATTCAATTCAATTCCGGATAATTATCAAGTACAGTACTTGTCAGTTTTTTTAAAGGGAAAAACAATTCTACTAATCTCTGAAAACAACTAATGCTGTAAATTAAACAGGGAGCCATATTAGTTGGTTCATTACTATAATATTTCAGGTTCAAATTAACAACTGATTTTTATACAAACATTTACATTGCACATAAGTAAATATAATAATTATATGTAATATACTGCATATATTTAGCTAAATGCTCCTCACTAGAGTTCATTTTTCTAGCTAACTACCGAGCTATGGGCTTTGAATGGTTTTCCTGAGGTAAATTTAATGTTACGTGACATTGCTTACAAGCTGTTTTACTAATGTTGTTTTGCGATTGAAACACTGATTACATGAGACATGATACATTTCATAGGCTGCTACAAATCATGTTTAGTGAAGTCTTGTCCTCATTAATCTAATTTGTAAACATATTTTAGAGACCCGTTATTGTTTGTTGTTGTCTTTGTAGCAAGCATTCAACGCGACAGCAGTGGTTCGACACATGCGGAGACTGCAGCTGAGCACCACCCTAGAGGGGCCAAGCCAAATCACCAGCACCAGCCCCTACCACAGACACCTGCTCCTCCCCGCTAAAGAGCTCGACCAGGAGGAGGAGGAGGAGGAGGAGGAAGAGGAGAGCAGTAAGTTTGAGATCATTCTCGAATGAAAGTCGCATACAATCCATCCTAAACAGTATGCAAGAATTAATGTGTCCCAAATTTAGCATAGGGTTCCCGCAGGGCATTAAAAAGTCTTAAATATTTGTATTTTTTCTGCTAGGCATTCAATTTTAATACATGGTCTTAAATCTGCCGCAAGACGTTTAAATGAGGTACTGTGGGAATTAATTATTTAGATTTTTAGAATGCATTTTTAGAAATACTTTTCCATCAGCCAGTTAAAAGTTATGAGCTTTGGTGTGCTTTTTTCAGTTTTTTTACTTTAAGACTGTGGGAAAGTCAAAGCCATAAATCTAAAGAAGTTGTGTTCCAAATTTGAGGTTGATATCTCAAAAAATTAGCTTTCGGTAAGTTCGGTGGTTTCCACTACATATGACATTCGTACAAGCATGGCTATTTTTATAGACCATTTAACCTTTTCTAATAATTTCCATGATTTATTTGTGTGTGTGTGTGTGTGTGTGTTCACATAGCAAGTGCCAAAACCTTTATCAAGTTTCGTACCATTCCGATGAAGTTAAAAAAATAAAAAAAATCTAAATGACCAAACAGCACCAGAGAGTTTGTTAAATGTAAACAATGCAAAAAATGTCATAGTGGACTCGCACACATTTTACGTTTCGAGCACGCAGGCTTTTTGTCTGATTGTATTTTTAGGCATTTTTCATAATTATAAATTAAACTTCTATAACTTTTTTTTGTTTCTTCGTTTTTTTCACATCAGCAATAATCTGCCAAGTGTCTTCTTTAAAAAGAAAAGTATTTACTCCAAAGCATTCAAGATTTACTACAGTTTCATTTTCATGTCTATGCTCAAAAAGTGGTTAACAGGTATATAAATATAATTTAGTACCATAAAATCCCCTAAAAATACAAAATATTGAATACAATTATTGAAGTAAAATATAGTTAAAAGGATGGTTCGGAGTAAAATCAACCTAGGGTCCTTTGCACCATGACCTCGAGCCAAACACTTCCCTTGGTCGAACATTATTAAAGTTAGAGCTTATTTAGAGATATCAGCCGAATGGCTTAGTGCAGGCGCTAATGATGTATCTCATAAATTACCCCACTAATAATGCCCAGAATGGTTCCAAAATTCTACAGTAGAACAAATAGGTTCTGTACTCATAAAACGAGGCATTGGAAAGTTTGCAAGTACATCAGGAGTTTATTTAAATAACACTTGCCTGACGGCTAATGCTACCGCTAACCCGGTCGTCGAGTTCACTTCACTGATTAGGGAAAAGCACGTAAAAGTCCTGGCAGAAAGCCAGTATATCCAACATTTTTTATTATTTTTTTTCCGAAGTGTTGACAACTTAGTGTTAACTAATAATTGTTGCAAACTGGTACTACCAACAAAATATGAGTGCATTCCTGGAACTGGGCGTCGTTACACTACATCCTTATGCATCGCTTTCTGCCAGGACTTTTACGTGCTTTTCCCAAACCACTGAAGTGACGTCGGTGTCCGGGTTAGCGGTAGCATAAGCCATCAGGCAAGTGTTATTTAAATAAACTCCTGATGTACTTAAAAACTGTCCAATGCCTTGTTTTATGAGTACAGAACCTATTTGTACTACTGTAGAAGTTTGGTACCATTCCGGGCATTATTAGTGGGGTAATTTACGAGATACAGCCTAGGATCCGTTAGCGCCTGCACTAAGCCATTCGGCTGATATCTCTAAATAATGTTCGACCAAGGGAAAAAAGGCTTCTGGTTTTACTCCGAACCATCCCTTTAAAGTAGTTCAAATAAAAATAAAGCAAGCAGCACCAGAGGGTTAATAGTTTTAATAGTTTACAATAACAACACTGGGCTAAATGCTATTTTATATACTATAAGATCCTACTGCTATTCATTTTCATATAACTTTTATGTTTAGATTCCCCCAGTACAGACGGGCGTCGAGGCAGTGCCGATCGGGATAGTCTTAGAAGCTGTGCTTACTGCTGCCGACCGACCAGCAGGATCTGAAGCAGAACTCTGAGCCCAGAGGAACCCAGAGGAACCCAGAGGAACCCACACATGCACGTCTACGGCTCCAGTCTGACCCGGAACACAGAGCTTTCCTGGTAACATGCACTAGTGCTGCTGGTGGGACATGACATGAGGAGAGCGTGATTGTTCCAGACATTCAGACTTGGGTATTTCATTGACAGATATATGTAATTCTATTTTAGCCATTACTTAATTTTGTCTGATTAATATTTCTGTACCCCAACCAAAGACAAAAATGTGTTTAAGTTGTATATTTTATGTAAGGTTTAATTATTTTATTTTATTTTATTTTTTTAAAGAAAACGTTCAGGTCTGTACCCTGTAGCAATTTGGACTTTCTTGGAAAGCCACTAGTTATACAATGTCTTAATAATTATTAATGTCTTGATAAGCCCCACTTGCTCAGGCGATAAATTCACGAGGAAACAAGATAAAGTCATTGAAGTCAAGATAAAGTCATCATTAATACATTTTCATATGGAAGCTTGTTTCCGCCAGAGAAAAAAATATACATAATGGTAATTGCGACGTTTCATCTCACAATTCGGACTCTTTTTCTCACAATTCTGACATTTTTCATATCACAATAGTCGTAATTGCGGAAAAAAAGTTTGAATTGTGAGATATAAATTGCGAGTTATAAAGTCCAATTCTGAGAAAAAAAGTCAGCTCACAATTCTAACTTTTTTTCTTACAGGTCAGACTTTATAACTTGCAGATCTGCGAGCTAAAAAGTCGTAAATTACCTTTTTTATTTTTTATTCAGTGGTGGAAACAAGCTTTTAAACTTTCATGGCTTAATCCATTGTGGTTTTGTTTTATAAAGTCTGTTGGGTAGATGTCCATGTCGTTGATTTTGTGATCTGGTTCAGACTGGCTCTGGAGTGCAAATTGGTGGTAAAATACTGCATATTGGAGTCAGACTAGGAGTATTTCCAAGCTCAAACGGATATCACATGATCTTGTTGTGGGTATATAAACCTTCATATGAAGCATGTGGACAGAACAGTGGTTAATCGTGATTGGGTTAAGAGATTTGAGCCACAGTAAAGCTTTTTTTACACCCAGATTAAATGCAGTATCAAACCTGGATAATCTACATTTTCAAATAAGATTTAATTTCCAGTTTTAGACTTTAAGGGGCAAAAGTAGTCTGTAGCTCCATTTCAAAACCTAGAGAGGATGCATTGGATAAACCCTCCTGGTCCAAAATTATGCTGCCTTTTAAGACACCTTATTTTGGACAAGAATCTTTGCGGAGAAGGCAATCTCAATAATGCAGTGCAACAAGTTCAGTAAATATATTTGATTAAATACAACAGGCCAATAGGGCATTCTGGCAAGATAACTTTTAAAGTTGTGATGAATTCTTCCAGTAACGTTAATAGAATGTTCATTTGAAGTTATCTGGTCTTTAATAACATTATCAAAACATTAGCACAAATTTTTTATTTAATACGTCATTCATGGAAACATTTTAGTTAGATGTTGGTCTGTTTACTAAAAGTTACTATTTTTTCAGATGGTTCAGAGAACGTTCAAAAGTAATGTTCTCATAATACTTGCAAAATAATAAAATAGAGAAAATATTCCCTTAATGTTTTCTCTAACGTTCATATAACCAAGAAAAAACATTGAGAACATTCAAAATAAAGTTTTCGTAACTTAATGGGAACATTAGCAAACCGTTCTTATATTTTCGTTAGAGGGTACTTACTGTTTAACCCAATATTTGGAAAAGCTATCTAGATTTAAGGCCTGTTCACACCAAGGACGATAACTAGCGATGAAAAATCGTTCTAAATACAGTGAGGAAAATAAGTATTTGAACACCCTGCTATTTTGCAAGTTCTCCCACTTGGAAATCATGGAGGGGTCTGAAATTGTCATCGTAGGTGCATGTCCACTGTGAGAGACATAATCTAAAAAATAAAATCCAGAAATCACAATATATGATTTTTTAACTATTTATTTGTATGATACAGCTGCAAATAAGTATTTGAACACCTGTCTATCAGCTAGAATTCTGACCCTCAATTAGTCTGCCTTTAAAATGTCCACCTCCACTCCATTTATTATCCTAAGTTAGATGCACCTGTTTGAGGTCGTTAGCTGCATAAAGACACCTGTCCACCCCATACAATCAGTAAGAATCCAACTACTAACATGGCCAAGACCAAAGAGCTGTCCAAAGACACTAGAGACAAAATTGTACACCTCCACAAGGCTGGAAAGGGCTACGGGGAAATTGCCAAGCAGCTTGGTGAAAAAAGGTCCACTGTTGGAGCAATCATTAGAAAATGGAAGAAGCTAAACATGACTGTCAATCTCCCTCGGACTGGGGCTCCATGCAAGATCTCACCTCGTGGGGTCTCAATGATCCTAAGAAAGGTGAGAAATCAGCCCAGAACTACACGGGAGGAGCTGGTCAATGACCTGAAAAGAGCTGGGACCACCGTTTCCAAGGTTACTGTTGGTAATACACTAAGACGTCATGTTTTGAAATCATGCATGGCACGGAAGGTTCCCCTGCTTAAACCAGCACATGTCAAGGCCCGTCTTAAGTTTGCCAGTGACCATTTGGATGATCCAGAGGAGTCATGGGAGAAAGTCATGTGGTCAGATGAGACCAAAATAGAACTTTTTAGTCATAATTCCACTAAACGTGTTTGGAGGAAGAAGAATGATGAGTACCATCCCAAGAACACCATCCCTACTGTGAAGCATGGGGGTGGTAGCATCATGCTTTGGGGGTGTTTTTCTGCACATGGGACAGGGCGACTGCACTGTATTAAGGAGAGGATGACCGGGGCCATGTATTGCGAGATTTTGGGGAACAACCTCCTTCCCTCAGTTAGAGCATTGAAGATGGGTCGAGGCTGGGTCTTCCAACATGACAATGACCCGAAGCACACAGCCAGGATAACCAAGGAGTGGCTCTGTAAGAAGCATATCAAGGTTCTGGCGTGGCCTAGCCAGTCTCCAGACCTAAACCCAATAGAGAATCTTTGGAGGGAGCTCAAACTCCGTGTTTCTCAGTGACAGCCCAGAAACCTGACTGATCTAGAGAAGATCTGTGTGGAGGAGTGGGCCAAAATCCCTCCTGCAGTGTGTGCAAACCTGGTGAAAAACTACAGGAAACGTTTGACCTCTGTAATTGCAAACAAAGGCTACTGTACCAAATATTAACATTTGATTTTCTCAAGTGTTCAAATACTTATTTGCAGCTGTATCATACAAATAAATAGTTAAAAAATCATACATTGTGATTTCTGGATTTTTTTTTTTAGATTATGTCTCTCACAGTGGACATGCACCTACGATGACAATTTCAGACCCCTCCATGATTTCTAAGTGGGAGAACTTGCAAAATAGCAGGGTGTTCAAATACTTATTTTCCTCACTGTATAAAAGAATAGCAGCTGTCCACACCACAACTATGACGATAACGGCACAGAGAGACATTGTTAGAATCACTTTCAGAATGATTTTGTCCAGCTGATGAATGATAAAAATAGCCAATCAGAATCCATCCTGCTTTAAGAGCATTTAAAGCGAAAAACTGCAGCTTATATAGTTATTGTTCTTGGTGTGAACAGGACTTTATGCTTTTTTTAAAGTTAGCTTAGCAACATGCTGGCATCAAACTTTAATCAATTGTGAGTTGAGTTTTGTATGTGCTTCACATGAGAGACTCTATTTGTTGCTTTGAATCAGTGATTTATGAGATTATATTGCTGGAAGGTTTTGGAACAGCTGTTGATTACTCTTTGTCGTGACACTGATTAAGTTTGCAACCAAAATGATTTATCCGTCTATGGTTATCAGTTTTTCCAGTGCATGTTGTGTGAGCTGATCTTTTCTTTGGGTCGCTGGCCATAATCTGCACTGTTCTCGTGTGCAGAAGACGTCTAATGTTTGCATGACCTCGTAAAAATGTTTACAAGAGCGATGATCAAAACGAAAAATATTCATATTCATATCTTTTCCACTATGCTAAATGAAAAATGAGACTTTGCGGTCATGTCATTTTGAAATCGGAGGGAACAAGATATTGACACTTGACTTTTTTCTTTGTAAAATATATACATGTTATGTTTAAAAACAAAAATGTTGATTTAACATTATATTAAGAACTCAGTACTGGCCTTACTTTCAAACTGGATTGAAACAAAAAGAACAATGCAAGAACATTTATCACATTGTTCATCAGTATACAGCATGCGTGCCAATTTGAGCACATTACTTACTTGAAGCCAACAATAATAAATAATAATAATAGAAAAATCAATGGGTCCCACTTTAAGTGTCTTTAACTACTGTGTATTAACATTTAAATGAATGATTTGATACAATGCACTTATTGTGCACATACATGTTTTTACAAAATGCCTGCATGTAATTATAGCTATAATTAATTTCTGTCATTTCTATAGATTTCTATCTATAATTAAACCTACCCATACCACCAAACCTATCCCTAACCAAATCCCACCTCAATAGCAGCTGAAGGGTTTTGCAATACAATATGAACACCATAAGTACATTGTACTTATTTTTTGATGTAGGTACATAGTAATTAAAGACACCTAATGTAAAGTGTGACCAAACAAGGTATTTATTTAGCTAATCCCTGATATTAGAGACATTTTCCTCTTAAACCTGTGAACAGAACTGCTTAAAACCCAAGTGCTATAAGTGATTTAATAAGTATAAAAATGCATCAGTCTAATGAGCAGTTCAGCAATCAGTTATAGTAATTATGGTAATTATGCAAACTGCCTCAGAAGGGCTGATTAAAAATCATTTAGAAGTCATCTATGAATTACTTTGGCTTTGAAAAGTACTAAAGAAAGCTACACCCTGGGTTTTTAGTAGATAATTCCTCCCTTGATCAATTGTGACCTTTTTTTCCATTTATATTTTCACATGAAAGTTCAGGAAGTGTAGAGTAGACACAAATACAGTATGTGTATTATACAGGAAGATGATGTATACATATATTGTATATCTTTTTTGTAAAAGCTACAAATGTATGGATGCAATGCATCATGTGTTATCGATGGAGTTACGAAGAGCCAATGATTTGTACCCTTAAAGATATACAGGTAGTAGCACGTTATGAATAAACACTCCTTGTCTATGCATTGTGTGTGTTCAGTAAAATCTTTGTGTACAATGCAAATAAAGTTCACATCAAAGTGCTATGCAAAGGCAGACTGTGGTTGGTACTTTCAGAAAATACACTGTAATACATGTCAAAATCTCTTTATTTAAAGACTAAGAAAATGTACAAAACATATTTACAAAAAAAAAACTATGTTGCGTTGTTAGCCAAAACATAGGCTACATCATGAGAGATCAACATCATGTGCTTTATGATGTCAGCATCATATGAGTGGAAAAGCTCTTAAGCAAACCCTCATGTTATGTTCCGGTCGTTTTAACCCAGAGAGGATTATCTTTTCCTGAAAATGCCAGTTAAATCTAGGGTAGGCAGTGTTTTTCATGAACACTTTTTGTTATACTGGTTGAAACACTCTTCACATCCTGACAGCATAGAAGTGGTCTAAATATTGGAAGTCTCAGGACCAAAAAAATGTTCATCCAATCATTGCATTCGGTCCGAATGCAATGATACGATGTCCTACCTGCCTATCAGAGTATGTATTTGCATATCTCCATGCAGACTTGTGGACAGTCACCGAGCGCCACAAACAAACAGCAGCCATCTTTTACAGTTCCTCCTGAACCAAAACAAAGAGCTTATGCCGCGTTCACGCCGTGCCGTAACCGTAATTACAAGATGGCAACCCGAGACGTTACCCGGACTTGTTCGCGTCCTTAGACTCGGATTTATGAGTTTGTCAACAACACTATCAACGCCGAAATGAATCTGCAGCTGTCAGGTGGTCAGTTAGAACTCTTTAAGTTGTTTACGTTAATTATTATTGTAATGCTAGGCTATGTGGTTTGCGACATGAGGTAATTTAACGCCTTCTCTCATGACGCTTTGCATACTCTGCTCTGGCCTTGCGCGTTCATCAAGGAGGCGTGGCTATTTTTGCAATGAGCTCTGATAGGAAGGTTGGGATCTTATGCTTTCAAAGCTAGCTTGCTATTGCTAGCCTATTTCCTTCCCTAGATTTAATGTGATCGCATTAGACTAAAACTTACTGACTTTACTCACACAGGGTATAACAACTTTCCAAAATATTTTTGATATTTTTTTTACTTTTTCCCCACCTTGTTCCCAGTCAAAAATGACTGCCTGAAAAAAATTGCTTATAAATCTTTTGTTATGGTATGTTATTGCCGAATATTGGATTCAATCTTTTTATCAATTGTTTTCACTTTCACTTTGCACAGGTTTCTTTTTGGAACTGCTCAGATCAATGAGGCCTACGATCAATCAGTTTCAAAAAGTAATACAATACCTGTGCAAATTGAAAGAATTTGAAATGAAAAAGTTTTCATGATAGTATTGCATTATGAGAGAGAAGCAATTTAAGAGGCCGGTCATTTTTGATCTGTAAATTAGATAAAAGAGACGTTCAAAACAGTAAAAAGTCACTTATACAAAAAGTATAAATCAACAATGACTTAACTGTAAAGAAATTTGCATTATGCAGTGATACTGACCATAAGAAAATAGTTTTTTTTTCTTGCAATTGAATCTAATTTTGTGTAATCTAACCTTTTCCTGTCTGATCAAATAGTAAGTCAAGAAAAAGAGATGTTAAAATTTGCAGTTGACAATGGAAGCTCATTCGTCATGCTAGAAATGGAAAATCAAGTCTAACGCATTGCATTATGGGATACAGTGTCCTATGCTCTGGCTGTATACTGCACATTATGTTAAACGTAGTAGGAGATCATGTTATAACGTGCACATAGAAAACATGAAAACTTGTGCATACATACCGCAAAACTAGTATGTGTATTTGAACATACCAAATTATTTAAAACATATTTAAACAACAAAAGATAAATGTGGAAAAAGTGGACATGACTGCTGTCTGTTCACATACACATCATTGTGTTGGTAGGATTACATGACCCAAGATTTGTTAGAAACTCCATTAAAATGCATAAAAGTGTATCATCTATAAATATGGCAGACGAATAATTTCTATACACAAACACTAGATACAGTTCCAGTTGGAGTTATTCTGTTCTTGTGTGTGCAAATGACAGCCGCTTACATGAAATCTTATGAGACCATTATAAGTACCTAACATTTTGTAACAATAAACATATCATTAGCCAACATTTCCAACTTTCTTGTCCTCAAAATTGTTCTTTCACATTCTTTGATTTCATTCAAAATCCAAACCCAAGCTTTCTAAACAATGAAGAACTGTCAACTCATCAGCTGGAGGTGCATCAACACTCGTGTAGATCTATGATGTTGTAGACGTGTGATTACAGCTCTTTCTCCCCAGCACTTGCGATCGCTGTCCTCTTCAGACTCTCCTTGACCCTAATGAACTCAGGTGCGCCCTTTGACCTTTCCCTCTGCTCACCGGCCTCTCTCTCAAGCTTAAAAGAATGAAATCATCTCTATATGAGGTGTTGGTATACAGCAATAGCCAAAAGTGATGTCCAGCCTAGGAAAATCTACATCCTTTATTCAAATGTTTTTAAAGGGTTAGTTCATCCAAAATGAAAATTCTGTCATTAATTACTCACCCTCATGTCGAACAAGACTTTTGTTCGTCTTCCGAACGCAAATGAAGATCTTGCGGGTTTGGAACGACATGAGGATGAGTAATTAATGACAGAATTGTATTTTTTTGGGTGAATTATTTTTTTTTTATTGGTGATAACATAATGAAACATGCCAAATTGTGTGGACATAATTTTTGGCCGGGCTGTCTTACAAAGAAATTATGAACACATGCAAATACAAAAGAGAGAACCAATGAAATATTAATAACTGATGATGTTGCTGTGAGCTTTTTTGCATAGTAAAATAAAACATGTAGCTGTAGTTTGCCTTCTTTTTTTTTTTTGTCAAATAATTTTGTTAGATAAATACCTTAACTGAGTTTAGTGTTTTGTTTTTACATCATTTAAAAAATATATATTTTCCTCATATTTTGATGGTTTAATTGAACTTGTAGGGTCTTTAAACACAAATATCCCCTCCAGACATCACTTTTGGACACTACTGCATACAGGAGCAAGTTATAGAAAATGGTTATATAGATTATGATCCATACAACTTTTGGACCAAAGATCGGTCGCTGTGATTTTGCCAAGTAAGGCATGTTCCTGGATCAACATTCCTGTCCAAAAACATAGTCCTAACCCTTTCCCTACCCATAATATATCCCTAAAATCAGAGGAAAATGATAGGAATGGTGTTGAAGCTCCCAACCCTTGTTGTAAGCCTAAACTTGACATTAACTGAAAAACTATCCCCCAAATCTGATTGGTTGATTGAAATGTTCTACTTGGTGAAATCACGTTAACCACAGAGATCAATATTTTCTGGACAAAATCAGGGCATATTCTGAGTCATTTGAATAGCTTCCTAGCATTTCATTAATACAGTATTAATACCGTATATGAATACTCATATCAATTTCGTTTGAGGGGTGTTATTTCAGGTTTTACCTTCTCTAACCTCATCTGCCTCTTCAGTAACTCCTGCTCCAGGGGTGATTTTCCTTCTTCCTGTTTTCTCCCTTGTTTCAGAGCTTGAGCTCTATTCCTCTGTTCAAGAACTCTCTGTAACTCTGGCTTCTCCTCCATCACTGCTCCTCTGATAGATAGGATAAGTGTTACTAAATCTCATATTACGGTATTGTTACTTATAGTGTTTATATATTTCTTTATTCATTGTAACTGGCTGGAAAAGGGAATGATCAGGATGTGGAGGCTGAAGATCAAGTTCATCCTTAAAGTCACCATGAAATCAAAATATACGGAATATTACGGTATTTATTTTAAGTGATTTATCCATGCACATAACTTTTTTTTTTAATTCATGTGCCCTGTAAATCTTTAATCAAAGTAACTTCCCCTCCCTCTTACAGTGACATCTCTTTTATTCTCTGATTGGCGTGTTCTTTCGCCCTACATTTTTTTCTCGTTCAAGAAGCCGTTTAACTCCGGATATACGTCACAATAGGGAACAAAAGACTGTCTCAATTTATAAAGGTGCAAAAACAAATACAATAGCCTAATAATCATAATACTGCGTTTGCGCCATGTCGTAATTGCCTTAATTATGTGATGACAACCCACGGCGTTCAACTCGGAGTCATTCAAGTCCTTAGACTTGGAATTATGTGTTTCTATGGCAACACTATCAAGGGAAAAATGATCTACAATGGCCATGTGGTAAAAGTTGGAGCTCTCAGAAGATAATTCTATGAGGACGTGAACCACGTAAACGCTGTTTACAAGGTGGAATCTCGTAATTATGGTAATTCTGATATGGATTGAACGCACCTCAACTGATTAGCTATTGGTTAACAGTCCACGCTGCCTTAGTGACGTCATTCAAAAGGAAAACCTTTTCAGACGTAAAGCCAGTTATGGCATCTTTGATGGATGTGAAGATAAAAAGGATTAATTTTTTCGTAATGACATGTACTGATGAACCGTTGCTATAAGGAGTGTGTTTTACGGAATTAAATAGTGTCGGTTTTGATATCAGGTGTTTTCACTCCAAATAGCCAACACACCAAATGTAGCGATAATTTTTCCGAAAATGCATTAGGACTACATAAGTATCCACGCCAAAGAGCCTCTACACATACATTAAAGTCAGCATTAAATGGAAGTTGAGATAGTCTTTCTTCCCTGAAGTATATTTGAGTGAATGGCTTCTTTAACAAGAATAAATGTAGGGCGGGACTTGATTTTCATCGCGAACTGATTGGACGGTTGTGGTTTGTTACTGCTGTGATGTCATGTGACAGGTTGCCCCGCCCCTTGCGCCAGTAAACACATCATCAGAGAAGAGAAGAGATGTCACTGCAAGAGGGAGAGGAGGTTATTTTTATTAAAGATTATGAGGGCACATTAATAAATAAAATAAAAATCTTTTATAAAACTGCAATATTCCATGAAATAAAAATAAATTGTCAAGTTTGATTTCATGGTGACTTAACTGCAAGCACAACTTTGACTTTACTGCTATCTATTGGACAGAACATGTACATGCAAAGGAGACATAAACTCAGCTGCGGGCACATGTTTGAAGTGAGATTAGAAATTGGGTCAGGTGATAATTTAAGGCTGAAACTAAGCTTTTGTTCATGCCTCAAAATGTGAACATGCTTTCTGCTCAAAATCTGGGTCAGTTTGCACCTTTTGTGTGTAATAATCAGCTCTCGCTGGAGCTCCTGATGGCACTTAGACGCTTTGATGGGATTGTGGAGCTTTTTGGGCCTGATGAGCTCCTCATAGTAACCGCTGTCCGTTTGCTCAGGGAGCAACTTGCTCTGGTCTAAATCCTCTTCTCTGGCCCACGTCTGATCAGGATCTATCACTGATCCAAGATCAGAGACTAAATCTAATGGAGGGAGAGAAGCAAAAGAGAGCCTTATATTACAAAACGGCCAATATCATCCACCAGGTGAAAATCGCGAGCTAATTTGCATCAAAAAAAAGAATAGGATTCCTCTCAGGACTGTAGCATCAAATTCACCAAAGATTAATACATTGTTTAAGAAAGAATGAGCAATATTAATGAAAAGCATCAGTGTAAAAAAAAAAAATACACAATTCAACTTTATTAAGTTGCTGCCTTAAATTTGTATCAAATTGGCTGTACAAGTCATTTCAACTCATTTTTTTTTGTTTGTTTGCATAAAACTTAAAAGTTAAACTTGTTTAAATTGTTTTCATGAGTTAAAGAAAAAAACATGTTGACTTATTGATCACATCTTTTTTTACAGTGCATTAGTCCATGTAATTGCAACAAATAATATAAAAAACAGAAAACCTGATTCACCAGGTCCAATAAGTGGTTGAGCACAGGCAGAATTATGACTTTGATGATTATGATCTGCCTGTGGGAGGATATGGATATTATAGTTAGTCATTATATTTAACCACAACACAAATTACAGAAGACAAATCTTTCATTTCTTTTGCAGTTTCCTTCTGCTTTTCACAGTGATGAGCTTTATAGTGATCATTGTACCATATATACCATATTACTGTGCGATTAATGTATTTATATACCATGGTATTTCAAATAATGGTATTACCATCATAAGCAGTATCCAAAAACCATGCTATCACTATTACTATGTTAATAAGTGGATATTGCACTGTCTCATCCTTATCTATCCATCCAAACGATCGAAAATAATCACTAAAGCTGTTGATGAAGAGGACAATAGCCCTGTGTATTGAGAGAAACTTGCACTAACACAAGGGAGGCATTGTGTGTGTGTGTGTGTGTGTGTGTGTGTGTGTGTGTGTGTGTGTGTGTGTGTGTGTGTGTGTGTGTGTGTGTGTGTGTGTGTGTGTGTGTGTGTGTTAACACCACGCTGGGTTGATCATATTGGGCTAAAATGGTTTTGGGACCAGCTGGCATTTAGCCACCTCATTACTGGGCCTGCCAAACAAACTCTCCATTTTCCCTTCATAATCTGCTGTCTAGAATGTGATTGTGTCAGGAAAGTCACGAGGAGTCCTTGGACTAAATAACCAAAGGAAAGTACATCAGTTATTGTTAAAGTTACTGCAACCAAATATATGCCTTTTTTACACTGAAAAGTCACATGTAAGCTATGCAGATTAAGATGTCTCGAGCCGAGAAGAATGCAGGTTTAGCTGCTATTACGGCTTACTAAAAGCCGTTTTAATTCACTGACATAAATCTAAAAAAAAAAAAAAAAAAAATCTTGAATCTACTAAAAAATGTACTAAAATTAAACTGAAAATAAAAGCTAATTCAAACCATTAATAAAACTATAAAACTATATAAATCATATTAATAAAACAACTCTGCGCACCTTGATTTCACACATATTCTTAAGAACTGAAACTAATGACCTCAAAACTCATAGTTTAGTGTATTTAAATGTGCGCCTTTAAGTATATATATATGTATTTTAGATTACAGAAAAAATTTGATGAACAGAAAAAACAAACACTCAACTAATACATTTCACAAATTTAAGCCTAAAACGTTGTCTATTGTCCATTTACAATCAGAGTTCTTTATCGTTCTTACACTCATAACATAGCAATAGACCGGTCCTTCAAAATGGAATAAAATATCCTTACTTTCTTTCCATGGGTCACTCCCATGATTCCAAAGGTGCAGAGCACTCACTGCCTCAGGACTGTTCCAGAAATAACTTCTTCGGGTTTCCACCTGCTATCTTCATGCAGAGCAAGAGGAGAAGCAGGAGGGAAATGACATCCCTCCAAGCAAACCCCTCACACACACACACACACACGCACACGCAAACACAAGCACACTTTAGCAAACCCAGACTGCATACAGTGCCCTAACTGGTACTACAATCCAGCAGAGGGAGGGGGAGAGAAAAAGAGAGATTGTGTTAAAACTGATGTCACTTTCCCGTCTTCCACTCATTGTTAATATCAACAGCAACAGTGTTACCTTGATATAAAAGAACCAATGTGAAGGCATTCAGTGTGGAAAAAAGAATCAGCTCTGTTATTATCTTTCACAATTTTTATTTGCTTTATAATATGATCATCATGACAGAATGTTGCTCTTGTTTGGAAAAGAGCAATGTGAACATATGCAAAAGTTCTCCTTGTGTGTTTTATGGAAGGAAGTTGGAAAAACATGAGAGTAAACTATTCCTTCAGTTTTATTTGCTTAGGGAGGGAAGATGGCAAAAAGAGCTGTTAATGTCCCATTTTCAAATGTCCCAGAAGTGTGGTGATCTAAGGTTGGCTAATGTGTCAGACTCATTCAGTCTCAGTTATTCTGGGTAAGCAGCCAATGACCTCCCCCATCTCAGGCCAGTCTCCATACGCGTTCCTCTCCACATCATTCTGAATCAACTAAATGTAACAGAGAAAACAACCTATTTAAATGTTTTGCAGTGGATATTATTAAAAATAAAAATAAAACTATTTAAAAAATAAATGCTCATTTATGGAAATAAAATAAAAAATATTAGATGAAAATGTCAATGAAAACAAATGTAATGAATTTAAATGAAATGTTAAATGCAAAAATAGAAATGCTGCCTTGGAAACTAACTGAAATAGGTTGAAGTTGAAGACCACAACTTATATATATAAGCCTATTTGCCATCACGTGGGAATAACGTTTTAAATCATCAGTAAGCTTTGTTAATTGTGACCGGCTCTGTGACTGGCACTCAGTTTGCCCAGGTTCGAGTGATACAATGTAATTTACTCTACGGGACATTTTAAACAAAAATCATTTTCTTAAGTAGCAACTAGTTTATTTTCCTTTATTAGACTATGCAAACAATAAATGCTGTTGTCCTGGCTGGTGTAGCTATATTTAATGACTTTTGATGAGGTCCACATGGTTCCTCTGCTTCATCCACGCAGTTGTCATCAGCAGAAAAATCCCTCTACGAATGCGTTGGTTGGTTATTTCCCTCTCTATCACCAACATGACGAAATGCGGGACAAATCTCCCAATTTTGGGATTGTGTTCAGACCATTCTCAGTAGTAACTGAGTTATGGTCTGGCAAAGCTTCATTAATAACTCATTTCCAAAGGGGCGTCACCAACGGACGTCGCTCAAATGCCTCTGGGTGCAATTGGATAGACCTAAAACCAATCAGAGCGATCGTCATCGTGTAAAGCCATATGCTGCGCCAAGTTACACTACGCCATAAAAGTATGTACTCTTTTTGTGAAGAAAAGGTATTTACTTTTGAATGTGTAGCAAAAAAGTAGGTAAGCTTTGGGACATACTACTTCGTCATCTTTATCGGACGGATCTGTCGCGTGCATCCTGTCACTTAAACTGCCCTGTCAATCATCTTGTCACAGTTAAAATCCTCTAAATCTAATTTAATGTCCTCCCGTTTCGGAGAGAAATGTAGTAGCACGTTCATCTGCCAGTGGGTCTTTCATGGAGACTGTCCTCATGTGTCGCTCAAATGCCTCTGGGCGCAATTGGATAGACCTAAAACCAATCAGAGCGATCGTCATCGTGTAAAGCCCGCCTCAACGTTTCTGATTGGTGCCTCGATTTGGACGGATTAGAAATCTGCTTGAATGAGCTGTTTGCCAGACTACTTGCAGAGCTAACTATGTCCCTTTAAAACCATGACGCATCCAAACGAATGGACTAACTCTTCTTATTATAGCCCTCCACCTCCCCAGCACCACCTGCCTAGATCTGCTATGGAGGGGTCTCCCTCTCTCTAGCTGCAGCAGCATGTTTCCATTTATTTTATTTTATGTTCTGGGTATTTAACAGAAGCAAGCCGTATTTTCTCTGCAGGAGCAGCAACCGTAGCAGATCTAGCGTAGCAGATCTAGTCCGCCAAGGCCAAAAAAAACAAAATATATTCCATTTACATTAATAAAATGTTTTCCTGACACTATCCCGAGAGTTGTCATGATTGAAATTAACACAGAAAATAGCTTATTGTTCAGTTTGTGAAAGCAATTAAAAAGGAAGAAAAAAGAACGATACGTTCCAACCTTTTCAAAAGGTCTAGCTTCCTTTATTCCATAGGTGCCGGCGAATACCCAGCTATCCCTGGGCTTCAGGGATGTGACCATGGTGCTGCCCAGTGCAGTGAATATCTCTCTAATCTCATCAGTCAGTCTAGAAGAGAGATGGTGGCAGCGGAAGTCAGACACGTATGAATTATTCAACTCAAAACCCTAGTTAATCATGTCGATGGTGTCTGAAGGCTGTCAGATTTTTACTGTGGTGTAGGGTCGATGTGTGAGGCCACAAGCACTATATTTCCTGGCTTTAGTGTCTTTAGATAGGCAAGTAATTCCTCGGGATCTTGAAGGATAAAAGAAGTGTGTCAAGATAGCTTAATTTGTTCAAGTAAATTTAGATTTAATAGATTCAATTTCTTGCATGCGCAAATCCATTAAGAGACCTACCTTTCGATTTCACATTAAAGTAATCATTTCTTAAAACCTCACCGGTTCCACCTAAGAAAAAAAAGAGCCAATTATTCAAATTGAATTTTAATGTCCATAATTATTATGAATTGTCTGTAAACATGTATAAAAATACATATAAAATATAGTAACGTATTTAAAATATGAAACTTATTTCCATGTCAAAATTCAAATGTTTTGAAATAAACAAGAAAAAAATTTAATCCTGCATAATTATTTGTAGTAAACGAACCATTTGCTATCACAATGTTCAGCCCTTGTCCTGCATTATTCCTGATGCCACCCATGATGCTGTAGAGAAGAACATTTGTGCTATTTTAGCATCTATAAGCATTACAAAAATGAAAAATTGTGTCATTTACTCACTCTCAATACATCTTAATGTGATGCATATGTCAGTATAAAACCATTTTATACTTTTTAACTGATTAAATTGACCTGTTTTCATAATGAACTAAGCAATTGATGAATTAACGTATTCATAGGGTTGCCAACTTTCTGAAATGGAAATAAGGAACGGGGGAGACTAATGTATACAACTAGGGGGGGGGGGGGGGGGGGGGGGGGTATTGTGAAAACTAATGGATACATTAAATATATTTCCTACATTATAGCATATTATAATACAATATTTATAGAATATAGGCCTAATCAATATACAAGACTGAACCACATAGATGTGACATATAAAGGCTATCATGATCATTTTGCCAACAATGAACCATGGATTTGTTTAGTTTATAATACGTTTTATTTTTAACTTAAACAAATACAACTTATAACATTCAAAACTCATCGGCTTTAGACTGCATTTGAAGAAAAATAAACACAAAAGTTTTCTGTTCTTACTTCTTTCCAGTGCAAAAAAATCTGACGTTCATAATCTGACATATATCAGAAGCTATGTGTCTGTCATGGATTTGCACTGAATTGATTCTCAAAAATACGGAACAAAGTGCGTTCCGTATCAGTTCAATACGGAACAAGACTTGTGTCAAATACGGAACGGTTGGCAACCCTACCAAAAATATTTTAATAAATGAAAGCTGTACCACTGTAAGCTTTCAAACGAATAAATGGACAAACAGCATGCACATTATTTAAAATATATCTACTATATACTGTTATACTTTTAGTCATATGGATGAGTAAATGATGACAGAATTTAATGAAACTCATACAGGTTTGGAACAACTTGAGGTGAACTATGAACATTGAACTATCCCTTTAACGCTGTATTAGTCTCTCACGAATAAGCTACATGATGTAACGGTTCTTACATTGTATTGTTAAGGCAGATTTTTGCAGCCACCACATCGGCTACACCGCTGTAAATGTGGAATGGGAAGTAGTTGGCAGGGCAGTGTTTAAGTGGACAGCAATTTAAATGAGCCTTAAACAGAACTGCACAGAGAAATAAAAAAGTTGCATGAAAAAAAAAAAAAAAACCAGTACGTAGGCCTACTGCAATCACCCAACTATCATCCACAAAAACATACAAATTAATCTTACCTGGATTATCACAGTCTGTCACAAAACCATTAACTTCATCTGAAATAAAAAGGCCCTTATTTTAGACAAATTAAAATATAACCGTAATTAGATTGAAATGGTTTAACAAGTTCTCATGCATGACACAAGCTGTCACCATATACAGTATAGCCAACATTACATGATCGTTTGGCAGCTTTTTGGTGTTTTGACCATTTGACGGAGAAACACCATATTAAGATGATCAGCATTGTTACGAGAACATAAACACAGTCTGCAAATGAATATATCACAATTAATATGTCATCATTATACTCAAAAACGATCACACAAATTAATCAGAAATGCCAAAAACGTTTTCTTTACCTTTAAGTCTCATTTTTTTGGTAGCACAAAATATTCTTCTCGGCTTCTCAAGGGCCTGATGCAACATTAAAATGATTTCAGACCACAAGAAATGTGTTTTATCTCTCTCTTATACTTCGGAGTTGTTTCCTGTTTTAAAGTTCACAGGGCTATAGCCCGTGAAACCTGATTCAACAGGATGTACCGTAAGGCGTGGTACATTTGCAGCTTTAAATTCAAACAATAATAATCCCTCAACTAACCGACTGTCAACTAGGCAGATAATAATGATTTGTTACATTTATATATCGCCTTTCTCTGCACTCAAAGCGCGTTACATGGAAGGGGGAATCTCCTCAACCACCACCAATGTGCAGCATCACCCTGGATGATGCGACGGCAGCCATGTCACGCACACCACACACCCGCTTACTGGTGGAGAGGAGACAGATGAAGCCAATCAGTCAATATGGGGATGATTAGGAGGCCATGATGGACAGAGGCCAAGGGGCAAATTTGGCACAGAGAGTCAGGACCTCGGTTTAACGTCTCATGCGATGGACGGTGCTCTTTGACAGTATAGTGTCCCCGTCTCTACACTGGGGTGTAAGGACCCACAAAGACCACAGGGTGAGCGCCCCCTACTGGCCTCACTAACACCTCTTCCAGCAGCAACCTGGTTTTCTCAGGTCGTCTCCCATCCAGGTACTGACCAGGCTCAACCCTGCTTAGCTTCAGTGGGCAACCATTCTACAGGGTGATATGGCTGCTGGTTAAATGGCTCCAGATGAGAAGTGTCATTGCATGCACACTGATTTTACAATTGTGTACTGCTCTCTTGTGGACAAAAAAGTTAATGCATACTCATCAAACACACATGGAATATTAATGTATATCATTTTATTCCTGCTCAGTTAAACAAACCATATTCATTAGTGGGGAAACATCTGAGTCTCAGGTGAAAACATGAAAATCTAAAGATATAGAATTCAATCATCAAAAATACTTTCAAATCAAGAACTGGGAAACACAGTTATGGAGCTCTGGGCCCCACATAATATTGCTTTATCAACACTATAACCTTAACATACAGGTAAAGTCAAACACTGCCAATAGTAAATACCATTATCAGCATAGGAAAGCAGACTATTGTTCATTCGCATACCACAGTTAAATTACACGGTAAGGCACTGGAGTGCAAACTCTACAGCAACATTACAGATGATAAGACAGTTTACAGTTAACCACTTATTAAGATGTGCTTCTGGTATTAGTGGCACTGTTCAAAGTATCCAGTGGGAACAACCCTGAGATTAAAGTGAGAAGCTGTTTTAAGGTCAAGCAAAGATCAGGCACACACACACACATACACAATAAATAAAGAGGAACAATCATTGTAACAGACTTTGGAACAACGTTCCTCGTGCACTGAGAAATTCAAGAAGATACTAAATACATATTTCAAGGAGTGCATTTAAAAAGTAGCAATGACCAAATTTTAAGCGATGGGCACCATAACCGACAACTGCCACAGCTCTTTTCAGAAGTTATTTGCCTGAAATTACACTTTCATCTCTAATGTGCATCTTAACGTTTCTGAACCCCTTTCCCCCAGTTCTTTAATGTCGGGGATCTTGGCCAATTAATCCTCCCAAATGTAACCAGCTAAATTTAACTGGTTGGTGGACATATCCGTGCTGAAAAATGGTGGAACAGAGATAAATATTTCAGGAACTCCTGGTGGTTTTTAAATGACCCATGTGATGCTTTTGGCCATATAAAGTCACAGTATTAAAATGGAAGAGAAACTTGAAGGATAGATTGTGCTACATGATTCAGTCCAAAAGGTCCTGTGGAAAGAAAAGCTAGAGTAAGAATAAAAAGTGATTAAGTATATATAGTTTTTGAAAGCCATTATAAACCACTGTTAACATGCCACACGTACTAACCTCATCTGAATCATCGTCCACTTCTCTGGCTGCATTTTGCTCTTCTATTTCTCGCAGTTCTGAGTATCTATATGTTGCATTACTAAAGAAAAAAAAAAAATATATATATATATATATATATATCAGAATATTAGAAATATATAATATACTATATATACTCATATTTATAATATTTTGAGATATGTATGTGTACACACACACACACACACACACACACACATATATATATATATATATATACCTAAAATGAAGTTATCACTTAGTAGGGACTAATGAGTTTATTATTAACTTTCGTGTACATTATTGAAAACAATTTTTTGGGTGAAAGGATTGAAAGGTTAGGTTGCAATGTCACATAAAGCACACTGTGTTACATATCTCTATACCTCTTCAGACAGCAGTATTTTCGTATGATGAAGACAGCAGCTGCTATTGCAGCAACAGTAACGACCACAACAGACGCGATCACCCCTGAATGGAGTCTAATAACCTGAAAAATAAGACATCAGTAGTCAGTATGTAGTATGCGAACTGACAGGGAAGTGACTTGAGCAAGAAAGTCGATAACGAACCTGTTGAACGTTTGGTGCTGCTGAGGTGGGTTTCTCCGAACTTTCTGCCTGTCTGGATTCGCGATATGACGGAAAAGCGAAGGCGAGCTCCCAAAAAACACTATATAAAATCAAATTTAGTAACATATTTGAGTAGTGGCTTACCTTCAAACACTTTCTCGCCATTATAGTTGTTTACTTCCTAGTGATTCGATTCTACCTGTCAAATGACGTAAAGGAGCAACGGGCGTGTGATTGGTCGATCGTGAACGCGCTCAACTTCCGTCAATAATAAAGGTTGCATGACTTGTTGCAGACAGAGATTGGCTAATTATTATAGTGGCTTTGCTTTTATATTTATTTTAATTAAAAAGTGTGATTAATTTAAAACCTGTGAATTAAATTAGAACAAATAATCTACAATTTAAGTTAGTTTTACATTTTACTGTCTAGGAACAATTCTATAAATTTGAATAAAAAGTTGGAACTAAAATAAACTCTGAAATGGATTCAATCATATGGTTTATTAACTTTTCAGTTATGAGCTCAAACACGCTTGAATATCAGTTGATCACTAAGAAACTATATTGCATTAGAAACAGTTACAAGAAATATACACCCATTAAATTCATTGTTCGGAAGGACAGTATAGTGCTTGAATTAAAACCATACATAGTGGCAGTATTGATCAACATGTTGCTCATCTTGGGATCAGAGCAATTCGTAATATTTCCCAGATTGTGGATCAAAGTAACAGTTGAGGCAGGGATCATACATCAAATTGAGAAACTCTTCCTCTCCACTGTTGTCGTGTAACATAGACCCTGTGGATAGCATAGAGAAAAAAAGTTACATATAGAAAAATAATAAACTAAAGTCAGGGAAAGTTTGGAAGTTGTTACAAGGGTTTGAGTCAAAAGTTCAATTACACAAAATAAAATAAATGCTTATTTTCCTCCATCTGTGTTTTTATATTTGTATATGTATATGTTACCCTTTGCATTTCTCCAGTTATTTTCAAAATTGTTTTACTTTTTACATTACAGCCATTCAATAATTTCTCATAGGCAATTTAATAGCAGGTTTGCATTGTGACAATTTACCCCATATAGTGTATAAACTCTTCTTCCTGAGCAGTAACAACTGCAATTTAAGACCCTGCTGTTTTAGTACTGTCAAATAAATATCACTGTGGGTTTTAGATGAAGGAAATATCAATCATGAAAGTAATTGTACTTGAGCACATATCTTCTCTGTGCAAGTGAAATTTAGATCATGATGTATTTTTAGCAACAAAGAATATGTGCCCAGGATGGGGATTTTCTGCTGTCATACCTCTGGTTGAGCCCTTGCTGTGGTCTCCTTTTTCATCGGCCATCTGTTGATTTGGATGAACTATCGGAGGGCTAAGGACATCCATCCATTCTCTACAAGAGGGTTAACCATATAGCCATTAAAATAGAAAATAAAACAGCTCTTGAAGGGGCATGAGCATCTGTCCAAGTACTAAAACTGAATTATATTATATGTACACTATGATATATAGTTTTCATTGCACGAAGCTGCACCAAAGCCCATGTTTGAAACTCCTGCCCTGCTGCTTACGGGTTACGTTCACGGGTTGTGAATGAAAGACACCCTTCTGCAGAGAGTCTCTCTCTTTCATATTCTCTCATTTACATGACACTTTTCAAGGCACCATGTGGTGTTGATGGACAGGCTCCCTGGTGGGACGGGAGGGAGGTGGATGATGACCTCCCAGTGAGCTCTGCTGCAGCGGTGACAGCTAGGTGACACATGCAAGCCTCTGAGCACATGCATAACTCCCAGTTATTCATTGTCCCTGACAACCATGCTTAATTAATCACCGAGGCGTGGCAGTGTGGGCAGCATCCCTTGACAGGAAAAGTTTTGCGTACGAAACTAGCCATAGTTATGCTGTGGGATTGTACAAAATGTGCATATAAAATAATAAAATGACCTCCAAATTTTTTTCTGACCAGTTAATTTACATTTAAAGGTCCTACATTATGCAGAATTAGTTTCCTCATAAACCATGTTTTAATTATTGCAGTATACAGCGGGGGAAATAAGTATTGAACACGTCATCATTTTTCTCAGTAAATATATTTCCAAAGGTGCTATTGACATGAAATTTTCACCAGATGTTGGTAACAACCCAAGTAAGCCATACATACAAAGAAACAAACAAAAATAAGTTCAGAAATTACTGCTGAAAACTTACAGTAATTAAAAAGCAATCCAGCCCCCTGTCAGTGGAAATTAATAACAGCTGGTTCAGTCCCAAATGATGGCCTACAAAAAGGTCTCATTGCCAAGGTGTCACACAAGACACATCTCATGATGGGTAAAAGCGAAGAGCTGTCTCAAGACCTTCGCAACCTAATTGTTGCAAAACATAATGATGGCATTGGTTATAGGCGCCATTCTAAGCTTCTGAACGGTCCAGTGAGCACTTTTGGGGCCATAATACGGAAGTGGAAAGACAATAATTTCACCATAAATTTGCCTCGACCAGTGCTCCTCGCAAGATTTCTGATAGAGGAGTGAAAAGAATAATCAGAAGAGTTGTCCAAGAGCCAAGGATCACTTGTGGAGAGCTTCAAAAAGACCTGCAGATAGCAGGTACTGTTGTCTCAAAGAAAACAGTAAGTAATGCACTCCACCGCCATGGCCTGTATGCACGCTCACCACGCAAGACTCCATTACTGAAAAAAAAAGCATGTTGAAGCTCATTTAAAGTTTGCTGCACAACATTTGGAAAAGCCAGTGAAATACTGGGAGAATATAGTGTGGTCACATGAGAGCAAAATTGAACTGTTTGGATGCCATAATACACACCATATTTGGAGGAGAAATGGCACTGCACATTACCCTAAAAACACCATACAACTTGGTGTTGGCTCTTGGACAACTCTTCTGATTATTCTTTTCACTCCTCTATCAGAAATCTTGCGAGGAGCACTGGTCGAGGCAAATTTATGGTGAAATTATTGTCTTTCCACTTCCGTATTATGGCCCCAACAGTGCTCACTGGACCGTTCAGAAGCTTAGAATGGCGCCTATAACCAATGCCATCATTATGTTTTGCAACAATTAGGTTGCGAAGGTCTTGAGACAGCTCTTTGCTTTTACCCATCATGAGATGTGTCTTGTGTGACACCTTGGCAATGAGACCTTTTTGCAGGCCATCATTTGGGACTGAACCAGCTGTTATTAATTTCCACTGACAGGGGGCTGGATTGCTTTTTAATTACTGTAAATTTTCAGCAGTTGTCTTGGCTTTCCATGCCTTTTTGCGCCTCCCTTTCTTCATGTGTTCAATACTTTTTCCCTGTGTCATTTCACATTATTACACATAACTTAATTTCTGAACTTATTTTTGTTTGTTTCTTTGTATGTATGGCTTACTTGGGTTGTTACCAACATCTGGTGACAATTTCATGTCAAAAGCACCTTTGGAAATATATTTACTGAGAAAAATGATGACGTGTTCAATACTTATTTCCCCCGCTGTGTGTATATATATCATTTTGTTCATATAATTAATAACAAATATTATTGTTGTTATTATTCCTATTTCACAAGTAATTCAAAAACTGAGGAGTGAGGAGAATGAGGAGACTTTTGACAAAAGTTGCAATGCTCTGTAATGACAGTCTGACAGTTTCATCATATAATGAATGGCAGCCAAATCTTTTGAAGACTGGTATCAAATTTTGTGGAGCACACCACATGCTTTCTTTTTTTATATGCTTTGATGTTCAAAAGTTCTTTTTAGTACCCTGGAACCACTGGATAAAATTGTCAATAGAAACATCAAAATGTTCAGTGCCCAAAAGCTACCCTGTTCCTATCACATTTCGTTACCACTTTTTAGAAGTCAGAATTGTTGAAAGTGCATGAGCCCGAGGGCTAACAAGAGTTCTCTTATGAACTTGCATGATAAAGTTCCTGAAATTACTCATTCACGACTGAGCCTTAACACTTAAGAGCTTAGAATAATGGCAGAACTTTACAGACTTAGTGAGGCTAGAAACCTGTATTTTTCTCTTACCTGGGATTAGAGTGAAGAAGAGGGTTCATTTCTTTCTGATAGTGCTGGCCTTGATCCACTGGCTATAAACCACAGAGAAAATAAGTAGTGTGTATTTATAATCTGGTTCTTTAACACTATTAGCTCCAGTCTAGTTGGAAAATATAACATGTTCTGGATAACTGTATACCTTGCTGTTAAATAATGATTTAAGCCTCTTTAGTTTGGAGCAGTGGTTCTCAACTGGTGGGTCCTAAATCAAAATCGGGTTGCAGGTCTGTTCTGAGTTTAATACTAATGTCGTTCCATGTGTTAGGCTGGAGAGTCGCACTTCTGCTGTTGTTTATGCATTTACAAAATGGTCAGTTGTCCAATTCAGCATGTGTCACTTTAATAATGTTGCATATTGTTGGGCCTATGCAGTTCATAGTAATACTGATACACTTTGGTGTTTGATTTTAAGAACATTTTTTATTTACTTCTGCCAGATAAATTATGTTACAATGTAAAATCTGGGTCCTGCAGCAAAACCAGTTGAGAAGCACTTGAGTATTGTGCAAGTTCTTCTAACCTGATGGTGGCAGTATTGCGACGTTTTCACAATCTTACAGTCTTATAATTTGCAGTTTCTCAATACCAGGCATGATTAGCAGTTGCTGCATATCTTTCTAATCAACAGATGACAACCGCATCAACAACTGATGGATAGGGTCTGATATTGCAATGCCATGGGAGTTTATTTCACTCTAATCAGTGTTCTTTTTTATTTTATATAAACTGTTTGATTGCCCTTCTTTATAGGAAACCAGTTTTTAATATTCACTCTGTTATTTGCCCGCTAGCTACAGTTCATCCATACAAATTACTCTGGATAACTAAGAGGCCTAATGATGAAGGAGGAATTTAGACCTTCCCAAGCTGTCCTCAAGTGTGGCAATGTGTTTGTGTGTATGTGTGTGTGTGTTTGTTAGCCCACCAAAGGAATACACTGAGTCCAGGTTGAGGTGTCATCGCTGCTTGCACTCAGACTTATGTTGCAGTGGTGAACCTAAAGGAGCATAAAAGTGTTTGTTTATTTACTGGTATTCTGTTTTTAATATATGATTGAATCTCACAAAACCTGGAAATGTGGTGTGTCATATCAGTCAAGTTAGAAGTATTGCAAACAGAAAGTATTTTTAGTATCATTTAGACACCCATTCTATATTGTATATATTTATACACACAACTGCAGAAAAATGTGGGGTGGGTAAGATTTTTTTTGTAAAAAACAAAACAAAACAGTCTCTTATGCTCCAAGGATGCATTTATTTGATCAAAAATAAAGTAAAATTGTGGGGTGGGGGGGGAATTATTACAAATGAAAGCAGCCATTACTCCAGTCTTTATTGTCACATGATTTTTCAGAAATCATTCTAAAATGCTGCTCAAGAAATGTTTATTATTATTATCTATGTTGAAAACAGTTGTGCTGCTCAATATTTTTGTGATATATTTTTTCAGGATTCTTTGATGAATAGAAAGTTCCAAAGAAAAATATTTATAAAATTTAAAAAAAAAAAAAAAAATAAATAAATAAATAATAATAATTCTAATTAACCCCAAACTTTTGAATATCGTGTATATTAAATAATTTTTTTTGGTAATATTTAAAATATTTATATAAAAATATTTTTAAATAAAAAAATAGCTAAAATAACTAATATTGATAATATTGATTTTAGGGTGATATATGAATATCCTACCTGTGATGCACTAAGGCCTGGGCTACCCATATCTCCTTCTTCCTCCTGCTCTCTCTTCAAAATTGCCAATATTCGTAACTCCTCTTCCTCATCCTCATCCTCTTCATCTTGACTTCTCCTCAGATCACACCTGCTGGAGCCCAAAGGTTGAACTCTCCCATCGACACTCACCTGTAAAGCCCCAAAATCTCATTACTTCATCAGTGCCACTTTGCAGTGAGACAAATCGTTACTGGGTATAGCTAATTAGCAAGCAATCAATCATAGCTTGCAAGCTAATTGGCACCCCCATTAAGGCCAAGACATCAGCAGGGACGGCTGCCTGCTGCTTAGAAATCCACTTATATGAAGTCCTACCTGGATCTAGGAGCGACCTTCCAGAAACTTCAGCAGCATCAAAGTTATGTGCAATGTTTAAATGGGGGGAAAGTAGTGTTATTGGGCACCCGTAATGATCCTCATTCCCACATCAAACTCTATTTAAACCATTTAGTTGATCACCATTTAAGACCTGCGGTGAGAGTCTGGTAGTTGTGCAGAATGCTTGAACCAGTTTTAGTTTCTGTTTAACAAACATGTTCCAACCTTTAAGAGAGGAAAGAACACTAATGAGTTCTCTTTGATTTCCTAGTTGTTTCTCCTAGGCTTCAATGAGATGAAATGGAGAGCAAATACAGATTTTGCTGAAGTCTACTGCTTTTCAGGATTATCGAAAAAATCTGTTATTTTGATATTTTGAAGAACATTTACACTGTTTTTGTCCACACAGCAGGAGTCAACGTTATACCCCATCGTCTTTCATTGTATGGACAAAAAAATAAAAAAAATTCTTTCTTGACATATAGAAATGTTTGTAAATGTTTACAAAATATTCATTTTTGATTTGTTCCTTTCAAGACAAGGCAAGGCGAGTTATTTATACAGCAAATTTCATACACTATGGCAATTCAAAGTGCTTTACATAGAAAATAAGCACAAAATAAAAGCAAGGGAAATTAAAACAGTTATAAAAGGAATTAAAAGAGATAAATGGTACAGTTATAAAATGAATTAGAGACATAGAATAAACTTCTCATCTGGCAAAACACCGGTGTATCTTATTTTGCATATAGTTTTACTCTTACATGGTGTCTGTGGTGTTTATTCGGCGTGCCTAAGAATTCCATTGGACGTCTCCGATGGACCCGATTTTCCCCTAAAATCGGACAGGTGGAGCTCTAGGACTGACTCACGGGGTAACCTCGGGTTCACTGCCCCATCAGTCCGCACCCCAAAAAAAACCCATTTGTTCGGAAGCTCTAGGAATGGAGTCGATCCAGTCCGCACCCCACAGAACCTCGAGTTTAATTGACACATCAAACTCACTACTCCACAGACCCAGGTCATCAGCATTATTTAATGTTTCAATTTCCCCAATTAAGTGGTTTATGTTTCTCTCTTATCCAATTCTCAGTGCCATTTGAGTTCAGTTTAGAATCAAAAGGAAGAATACTGTGCAGTCAGTCGGACACACAGTGGATACAGTTATAAAAAGAATTAAGAGATAAACTGGCAAAACACTGGTGTATCATATTTTCTACAGCTGCTTGTTATACTGTGAGATTATCCCATGTGGATTGTACTGTGTCTGTGGTGATCTATCGACGCGCCTAAAAAATCTATTCGACGTCTTCAATAGACCCGATTTTTCCCTAAAATCAGACAGGATTAAAAAAATTCTTATTTTTTTATTATTATTATTATTATTGGAATGGAAGCATCACATTAGTACATCAATACTGGTGAAGTCCCACTGATCAAGACTCCAAAGTTTTGACTCATGACTCAATTGTCTCATTTGTGTCTATTTCTATATAGGTCAAAGTAATTATGTTGTATCATAACCTAAGCTAAGAAAGAGCGACCTCTGATCAAAAACATTCATCTGGGAGTTCAAAACCCCTAAAAAATGCTTTAAAAATCACAGAGACAAAAGAATATTATGTCCAAGCCATTAGCAATACAAGGGCACAACCCACTCCCCTCAATCTGAATGGATTCAGATTAAAATATCCAGCCTCTGGGGAAGATAAGAACCACACCAGTTCTGAAATTACAATAAGAAACCGAGGCCCTCATAAATAAGCCACTCTGCTGGAGTGCACTAATTCAGCTGAAGTATGTGCTTGATTTGATCCCCTCTAACCCTGAATGCTTGCTATACGGTTAAGAAACATTTCATCCACATGAACACAGGCCATGTGATTTGTGTGGGTTCACTCCACAAAACCCATGTGGTTGCTTTATTTTGAGGCCAATTTCTCTAATTATGCTTGCAACTTGTCAGTTCCTCAAAGGAATAGTTCACCGAACAATGAATGTCATTCCAAATCTGTAAGTATTTCTTTCTTCTGCAGAACACAAAAGAAGATATTTTGAAGAATGTTAAGTCTAAACAACATTGGACCCCATTGGCTTTCATTGTATAGACAAAAAAAAAAACAGAAATTTTTCAAAATGTCGTCTTTTGTGTATATATGCTTGTGTAGATTTGATTTTATCAGAACACGCTGACTTTTTTTGAATGGAAAAAAAAACACTAAGACAAGTGAACAGGCTCACCTTTTGGAGCCCAGAATTGTTCAGTGAGATCTCTCGCACAGATGCTCTGTTGATAGATATCCTGGTGTCTCCATCAGGCAGTGGTCTGCCAGCCTCGGACCGATCCAGTCTATTGGAGGTACTCGGTGAGAGACAGCGGGTTGGTGCTATTCGCATGGGTTCATGCTTCTTTGGTCCTTTAGAGACATGCCGGACTGTGGAGGCCTGAGTCTTAATTGGCTCACAAGAGAACTCTGGTAGGACTGTGTGTTTTTGTATTGAAGGAGGTGGTGGGGGAGCAGTAATGGACTGGACTGCACATCTATGAAGGAACTCTGTCTGCATTTCATCCTGTAAAAGGAAAAAATAATTGACTGTTATTATAAGAAATAGTTTGAATGAAATAACGACATTTTAAACATTTTAAGAAAAAAAAAACATGATACAAGCCTGATGTTAGATAAATGGGTGTTTGCTAGTTCATTGCTACTAGGTTGTAAAGGTGTTCTGATGATAGGGTAGTTACTAGATGGTTGCTTTTTAGCTCTAAAGGCCCGTTCACACCAAGAATAATAACTAAATATGATGATATCTATATTAGCATCCACACCAACAAAAGATAACGCTCTGTTTATTCTAAGCGTGTGCTGCAGGTTTTTTGTCTGCCACTTTAAATGCTCCAGCTCTTTAAAGCGGAATGGATTCTGATTGCCTGTCAATGTTTTTATCGTTCATCAGCTGGAAAAATAACGCTCTGAAAGTGATTCCAACGATATCGTTTCTCTGTGCTGTCATCGCTACAGGTGTGGTGTGTCTCTGCTATTATTATATTATTTAAAACGATTTTTAGAACTAAATCTTTGTCATTATTGTTATAGTTATCGTCCTTGGTGTGAATGGGCCTTATAGGTGCAGTAAGGGATTTCTAAAAAAAACGCTGTTGAAAGTGGATTGGACAGAGCACCAAAAGACACTTATAGCCAATCAGCAGTAAGGGGCGTGTCCACTCATGAGGGGGGAGGTACCTGTGCTGCATAGCGTGTTCGTGACTTTGGGGGCGGAGCTATCAAGTTAGGGGTGTGATCCTTTTGGGTAGGGGCGTGTTTGATTTGGCGATTTCAAATATCTACAGCGTTTCTCAGAAATCGCTGGCTGCTCCTTTAAGACTTTATGATATTCCGGTCGGTTTTAATGTAAAAAAAATCGATGTGATTTTCTGCTCGTTTTCTCATCCACCAGGTAAAGAACATGTAATAGCACACATATCCTCAACAAACAACACGATTTGAGGTATTATTCATATCTGTTGCACAAAGGAAAAAAAATATATATACCAAAGTGTGTTTAAAATACATTTATTTCATACTAAGTATAACTACAAAGCCATTAACATATTTACTGACATATCGTTTGAGACTTACTGATATAAATATTATAATTAAACTTTATTTGGAGTACTTCTTTATCGCACAATACACATTTCTTGATATTAAGCATAAAATGTGTTTTAATATCACTATTAATATAGTATGATCTCTGTATAACATAGTCTTTAAATGCAAGATATTTAAAGTGCACATAAAGTATACTTGCAATAGCACAATCAAATATACTTAAGCATATCTTTAGCTGGACTCCAGCACTATTTCCGGATAACTAAAGTGCATTAAGTACAAAATTGCATTAAGACTTTAAGTATACCAATTTAGTATACTAAAAGTACAATTGCAGGGTATTTATATTAAGTACATAAAATAAATATATTTCATTGACATTTTAGTATATTTCTTTTTCACTAGGGGAGTTATGCACTAAAGTTTGATCCTTAAGGCTTAATTTAAAATTAAAATAAATTCCCTTAGCAATCATCACTAGTCATGAAATATCGAGATTAATAACGGCACTCCGTTCGGTTATCTTCTTTCAGCCTGGGATATTAACACAAGGAAGGAAAGGCATTAATAAATCAAATTTCCCTCTAAAACTACAAATATCAATTTTAATAACAAACTTGTGATGGAGTCATAAAGAGAATGATGAAATCTCTTGCAAGGATCTCAGAGCCACGAACGCCAACGCTGTCACAGATGAAACGCATTAATAGCCACAACGCAAGACAGTCTGGCGCGGGCGAAGTAACATCAGAGTTACCTGTAATTAATCAGGGCGACACTGTGCCCGGAAAGTTGTCTGTCTCTGCTCTGTTTTGGAACAGATAAGGTCTTTAAACTAGTGAGGCTTTGATCTACACTAATGGTCTTAAACAGCAAGCTTCACACTAATGATGACAACCTCACTAAAAGGGCACGGACAGCCGAGCCATCAGATCAGCCTGAGTTTTTGTCTTCTTTCTTTCCATCTTCATATCCCCTGGAGGGACCGGTTTTAATATTTAGGCATTTATTTGGACTACAAAATAAAATAAAATCTCCTCTCACCATGAGTAGTGCTGACATTCGGTAAACACGCATCAGTCTGGTGCGGCCCTATATCTATTTGCAATGAATTTATTTAAGCTAGGCAGGTTATCTAAGAAAGTGAATGTTCTCAGGTTGTGTTTAGTGGTTATTAAGATGTGTTACAGATGAATTTCAAAATGTTACGCCTTCATCTATCTTCTTTTGACAACTCTGTGGCATTAATGGAAGTCATTAGGCGAATGTAATCACCTCTGCTTCCAGTGGAAATGATTTAATATCACACAGGTGCAAGTTATAGAGGTATAACATAAACATAATGTTCAGAATGTTCAAATAAATCTTTTATTTATCATTTATTTTTTTCAACTCCCGTTAGTAATAAGTAGACAAATGCAGACATCTGCTTTTTGGAAGATGAAAAACAAAGATGAAAATAAAAATCAAGGGTGGGAACGGAAGGGGAAATAAACAACAAATAAATCTGTCAGTGGTATCAATCAAAAATCTCTAATTAAGTGCAGCAGAACATATGTATGCCAAAGATGAGAATGATTTCCCAAGAGGAGACGAAACAGACTGCAAATAAATGAATGATGATCCTCTCAATGGACGCAGAAACCAGAGCACCTTGGAGCTCAATGCCGTCTCGTCAGAAATGAACTGAACTGAAGAAAACTGATGGTTTTCTTTATTTACTTAACAGAGTGGCAGGGACCCTGGGGGGAACAATCAAGTTGTGTGTGTATCATTAACGGCTGATTCCACTAGACTGTACGTCGGTCGAGAGGAAACTTGGAAAGAAAACAATGCAGGCAACAGGTGTTAAGGAGTTGGGGAATTGTTTCTGATGTTGTGGTTGCATATGTCTACAGTACATCTGTGGCATTAAAGGAAGAGTTGATAATTTCTTCAGGTGTCTCAGAAAAAGTGTACAGGATTGACAAAATTAAGATGACCTTACATGCAAATTTTTTTCTAATCTATCTATCTATCTATCTATCTATCTATCTATCTATCTATCTATCTATCTATCTATCTATCTATCTATCTATCTGTCTGTCTGTCTGTGTCAATTTTCTATAATAATGAATTAAATGACAAATCCTCAACTTAATTTCTTTGAAATAGTACCAATCCGACAGAAACTAGTGTTTCTTAGTGATTTCATAAGCTGAGTAGGACGAGACCAAAAGCTTACTTTATTATTTTTTTAAATTTGTTTTTATTTTGAACACAATTTAGCTCTAATTATCAGTTGTGCAGCTCTGCTAGTCGCTCTTGTTAACCCAATAGAGTAAATACTCAAATTACTTGAGCAACTTTCTGAATCTGTTAATTCCATGTCAGAAGCAAGCTGTTAAATCAATTATTTTCAAAACCATAAATGTATTGCTGTGTCTGCATTTTAAATTGTGTGTGTTGTCTATGTGTCCATACCTCTTCACTTTCACTACACACGAAATCATCCTCCAGACGTGCATCTTTGCGCTCTCCTTCTGTTACCAGCTTGTGACCTTTAAGGCCAAAGGTCAATTCCTCAACAGGGTTGCTGCTAGCCTGATTCCGTCTGGCTGAGTGAGGGCATGAGGAGAAAGTGAAGACTTCCTCTTCGTATTCCTCGTCGCAGAGAGAGAGCTCGGTTTCTGTGTCACAAAGGTCAGCGTCATCTGTAGTCAGCACACGCTCTGGAGGTGAAGCAGCACACGGAGGCTTGAAGGCTGACCCACATGTATCCGCACTAGAAGCACAGTCTGCAGAAATATGACAGGAAGATTTACAGGTAACATCACCATTTGTTGCAATTTTAAATGTGCTGTACTTTGTATGTGTTAGTATTCTGTTCTGAAATTCTGTCTGGCTTTACTTGGCTGATTTACAGGTCTTAGGCCTGTGCATCATATAACAAACAAAAAAAAAGTGTAATTTACAGTAAAAATACATTTGACAAAGACGTTTCGTTAGGTTGATAAAACAATATATTATTTGAAATTAAGACAGAAAGTATTTGGACACTTTCAAGATGTCAAACCAAGTATAATGCACTGAAAGTCATATATTTGTGTGACTTAAAGAGGTCATCAGATGCCCATTTTCCACAAGTTGGTGTGATTCTTCAGGGTCTTCATGTAAAGTTTGTAACCTACTTTGGTTAAAATTCCTCAATGGTTGTGTAAAACAACACCCTTTTTACCTTCTCAAAAACAGCTCATGCAACCCGTTTCGGTGCATGTCTCTTTAAAGGCACACTATGCAAGATTTGTACCTTAATATAACAGCTTCGAAATCATTTAGATGGTAAACTAACTCATAGTAGGGCGAATCACTCCGATAGCAAAGCAGGGGGGGGGGACGCCGCTGGCAAAACCAGCAATGCAAGTTTGAAAGGTGGCACCCCGACAAATCTCGCGAGAATCACGACTTGCTTTACGGCACGACGTCACATACATCAACAGCATATGAAGCAGCCTCTATGGAAGACACTAGCACGCATTTCAGACGTGAATCGTGGCAGAGTCGACGAAGAAAACGAAGAAAGCGCAGTCGGAAGAGTGCAGAGACGGCTCTGCGTGAATGGTATTTATGACAGTAACGTTAAATACAAGTACCCCACAGTGACTCTAGGGGTCGCTGTTTGAGAAAAACGGAAACTGCAAAGTGTGCCATTAAATGATAATGAGCAACTGCTCACCCCACCCCTTTCTTTCATGGGGCGTGTCGGTGTCGACACAAGACATGTAAAGTGCTGGCTTGGCAACCTGCCTTGTCAGACAGTATACAAATGGCTGAGGGAAATATGCTAATACGGGACAGTCCGTCAGTGGTCATGGGCAGAGCATGAGCAATATGACATTATATTGCTCATAAAATCCAAACGGCTTGATTATTGAGAGTGTTTAGGCTTTTTGAAGATAAAAAAAAAGGAGTGAATGGATTTTTTTCATTGTATGGTGGTTGTGTCCACACACTGCAAAGACACATTTATATGCAAACACCATATAAAAGTGAATTTTGCATCCTTTAAGCATTCAAATTTGTCCTAATACTTTTACATAGACTTACATTCAAAACTTTTATTCAGCAAGGACAAACTAAACTGAATAGAAGTGACAGAAAAGACGTCATTTAAAAAAAATCAAACAAATGCTTTTAAACTTTCTACTAACCAAAGAATCCTAAAAAAAAAAAAAAATCAACAACAACAAAAAAACAGTTTCCACAAATTCTAGGCAGCACAAATGTTTTCAACATTGATAATAAGAAATGTTTCTTGAGCATATTAGAATGATTTCTAATATCATGTGACACTGAAGACTGTAATGATGCTGAAAAATGCAGCTATTTAATCACAAGAGCATAACTTTATTATATACACTTTATATACAATTTATATATACACTGCCTTTCAAGCGTTTGGGGTCGGTAAGATTTAAAAAAATATTTTTTAAAGAATAAACTTTTATTTTTGTAATCTTACCGACACCAGATGCTTGAAAGGCAGTGTATATATTATAATTTTTTTATTTACAATTTCTTCGACAATAACAGTTAGAGGAAACAGAAAAATTATTTAAACAGTTAAATAATATTTAACAGAAAATAAGTGCAACCTTTCTGTAAAAAAAGGCCAATTGAAACCAATGGTAATAACGTTGAGAAAACAATTACTACTTGTTCCTCTTTTTTCCGTTGACTTACTGTCTCTATAAAGATCAATAATGGAGATCTAATTACTAAACATAATGCTTCGTCTTTCATTTTTTATACTGGCACTCATGTTCATCGCCTGCGTTCATTTTAATGAGCATATGCAAATAAGAGCAGAACCAGAAACCTTGAAGATTGAGATAGATTCTACTACGCTTGCCAACTGTGTGCGAGCAGGAATTTATAGGATACGTCCAACCTCTTTCATTTGTTCTGAATTTTATAACTGCAGCATTATGCTTTAATTATGCCTTAAAATATACATAAATGGGGGAGATGCATTAAAATAATATTTTAAAGATGTGTATGGCAGGAATATATGTGCGGTCCTAAGAGAATAAAGAGAAAATAGTATTAACTTGCCAGTGTGTGTGTGTGTGTGGGTTCAGGAATAGGGGAGAGAGTGTGTGTGTGGGGGGATTCTGGCTTTCCCACTGACACAAAAACAGCATCATTAGTAGATAGGGAGCAATGATACAGTAAGATCATAATTCAGACGGGCGATGTGTGCCTGTGGGGTCTGCATGCCCTCATACCAAAGAGAAGACACCCAGAGAGCAGGGAGCAAAAGACACCGCAGAGACCAAGTGATGAATTTGCTGTGTGAGTGTACAGAGCTTTGATCTACTTCAGCAAAATGCACGGCAGCAAAAAGTCTGACTAAACCGCGGTGAAGTTGTGAACTGTGAACCTGAGCTGTACTTTCTCGTACCTAGAGACAAGGACAAATAAAGGGCATCGAAAAGCCGAACAAATTGTTTTGCGCTTTAAATTACTCCGGTTGATGACTATCATCATCCACCACAAATGCACAGGTCATACTGTTGACACTACATTTCTCATAATGTTTTGTGGACTATTAGATGAATGCAATGTCCTATCACAGCAAATAAATGTTTTTATTGCTCAGTGGTTGCTCTTTTGTAGCTCATAAGACTTCTCGGCTGTTTCATTTAAAGAGGACCTATTATGCTTGATTTTCAAAGTCTTGATTTTGTTTTTTGGGGTCTATTAGAAGAGGTTTTCATTCTTGATTTTTCAAAAAAACATTATTTTTCACATATTTTACATTGTTGCAGTACTTCTCTTCTTAGTCTGGCAGTAATGCTCTGGGGCCTCATTTATAAAGCTTGCGTACGCACAAAACGGGGCTGAAAACATGCGTACGCCAGTTCCTGCGCAAAAGGTGGGATTTATAAAGAAAAACTTGACGGGAAAATTTGCGCACCTGTACGCAAACTCTGACCCATGCGTACGAACGTTTTGGAGATGGAGCACTTTGGCGACACCGATGGTGAGCTGGAGTTAAATGTATTTTTGGTCACTTTTAGACAGAAAATCTAAAGAAAATGAAACATATACAGAAAGATTATACAAATACAATTTCAATCACCAAGCCTGTCACTTGAAGCAAATATCCATTCCTTCTTAAATGTCCGCGGCAGCGAGCGTGTTGAGCCGTTTAGTGAAACTGACGCAAATAACAGTTTAAATAAATAAAATACTTCTGATATAAACATTTATATTAAATATGCCATTCAAATTAATGGAGTTAAACACTTAAACATGAAATCATTACTGAAGTTACAACATTTTTTTAAATTCAATCATTAGAAATATTTGTTGTGGATGCGATTGTTTTTGAACATTTTTCCTGTGGCGTGTTTTAATGTTTTAACCACAGAGATAATTGCTTATCATGATAATACCAGATTGTCTGAGAAAATAGTTTTGTGCAAATAATGCCCAAGGCCTATCTGTTTCCATTAAAAATATAAATCAATTAAAAATACAATTCGGCAAGTGGAAAAGATTGAGAAAAACTTTCTCTGAAATGTATTTTACACTATTTGATTTATGTAGGCTATTCAAAAACAAGGCAAGGATAGACAACTATTTGATTTGTATTAATGTAATGTTTCTTGTACCGTTTATATCATTTGCATATGATTATTCATCCACGTGATAACGTTTAAGTTATCACGTGGATGAATAATCATATGCAAATGATATGTAGATGAGGATCTGCATAGTAAAACTAGGCGTTGTAAGCTCCATATATGGTTATTTCGGGTGGAGACGCATGTACACACAATCTTCCGCTGACTGGGATTTATAAAGTGAATTCTGCGCAGGTTCTGGCGTACGCATGGTTTTATAAGTCTGAATATTTTTTTGCGTACGCCATTTTTGGCTTTCGGGCGCACGTACACTTTTAGTAAGGTTCCTACGCACAGTTTTATAAATGAGGCCCCTGGGCTGAGTTTCCCGATAACGATGTATCTTAGCTCATAAGATCTTAGCTCTCACGCGCGTTTCCCAAAAATGCACTTAACATGAACGCGCTAGAACGCGTTCTACGTGCTACTTAAGAGTTGCTGTCCATTTGTCAAGTGCTGAAATGTCACCTTGTAGAATGGCTCGTAATTGTAGCACACACTTGTATTTTGAAATGTTTAAACTGATGTGCATTTTCTACGAGGCCAATAATCTACAAAAGCACAAACCTGTGTTTACCAGCAAACCTACACCAGCAAAATGGCAGAACCAAAAAAAATCAAAGAAATACTTTTTTTTTTAAAGAAGAGATTAATGTCATTTTAGAGCTATACAAACATTATTTTCAGCAGGTTTAAGGGAAGTCATACAAATAAACAAAAACTGAAAATCTGGGATTTTGCTAGAAAACTGACTGCAACTAGTGGCATTAGAAGATCAGGGAAGGAGGTCAGGAAGAAGTGGCAGGACTTTGCCAGCTTTGCTAAAAGGAAAAGGGCACTGCAGAGGACAACATTTAATAAAACAGGTGGTGCCCAATGAGTCCTCCCTTCTCACAGCAGAGGAAGAAAAGGCCTTGTCAAATGCTTGGCACAAGTGCTTCAGATGGCATTTGTGGTGGTATTGACATCCATGGAGGAGTAGGGGTAACACAGCTTGAGCCTGAGTCAGGTCCTTCATCAGTTTCATCTGCCATCTCCCAGCACCTACCATCTCCTAGTCCTCCAAACAACCCTCCCAGGCCTCAGCCTCCATCTTCTGTTGTCCAGACTGCAGCCACAACACCTCAGCAGTTTGAGAATGTTTGTAGTTGTTGTCAGGGCATATGAGAGTGTCCTTACTTAACAGGGAGGAATAAGATGAAGAGGTGGTGGAGGACTAGGAGGACAAAGATGGCATGGGACCACATGATGGCCAACCAAGAAATGCCCAATACATGGCTGGTTTTCGTGCATATCAGCAAGTCATTGTCAGATTTTTTCCTATTTTTCTCAGTCTTTGAAGCATATCACACTTTTTTTTTTTCTTTTTTTTTTCATTCGTTTAATTTTTATTAAAATTATTAGATTAAATTATTTCTATTTTTTGTTTTGTTTTCTGACCTTTTTAATTATTTTATTTATACATTCATTTAACAAAAAAATTATAATAATAAAGTAATAAAGTGTACAACAAAGTACAATGAAAACCTTATATTATAATCACATTGCATTTGAATAAAGTTAAAGGTGTAATCTGCCGGTTGTCCTGCAGGGGACCTCATAACTCTGTCTTCTTACGATGCACTTAGGGATTTACGATTACTCCAGACGTCCAGAGCACTCGTAGATCTACGAATGATTTTCAAGTGCTACTCAAGTTACGATGTTTTTGGGAAACAGACCGTAATATTAAGATCAGTCGTACGATCGTTTTTACGATCTACTTCGGCTTACGATGCTTTTGGGAAACGCAGCCCTGTTTAGTTCCGGTCTCTATGAAGCCCCTCCTTCTGAAAAGCACAGTGTTCTCTGATTGGTTGGCTGGAACATTGTGTTGTGATTGGTCAACAACTTCGGGACTACAATCGAGGCGTTTCAGGAAGTTCAGAAACAGGGTTACCGATATAGCGAATAACACCCTTTGGAGTGACTTTGTGCTTTGTAACTTTACAGACCTTTTTAATGCTCAAACGGCAACATTACACACTCAAAAGTTTGAAAATGTAAAAAAGCGTAATAGGACAACTTATCAACTTATTTTTCCTAAGATTCCTTATGAGATATAGAAACAAATGGGACAATTGTTGACATAGAGGTATAAAATTAATATAAAAATCTAAATTGAATTCTCAATTCTCAAATAATCTGTTTTTTGTATGAATTTGATGAGAAATGTTCACGTTTACATTGAAATCCGACTTCAGTTGAAATCTTGGCAAAGATTCTGAGCACATTTGAAGGTCTAGCAGACACTTATGATTCATCACTAAGGTCTTTGATACATCACTCCATTTTTGTCTCCATTTATTTTCATTGCTGTCTAAGAGAAACAACTGTGATGCTGAGATTCAGCTCTAATGGGTTGCTGGCCTGTGTTTTGTTGTTTGTTTTGCTTACATGCATGGATCATAATGACGTTGTCAGCTAAACAAGATGAAATACGAAAACGCCAACATAATGGCCATGTCAGATAAAGTGATGTAAAGGCTCTATTAAGCTCTTCACAGAGTATCATTTCATCTAATTAAAGCATGCACGCTCACAGAGCACCTCTCAAGAGTTGCCTTCGCTCTTGCCATTCCAAGGGGTTTTGCATATTTCGATTCCTGGCACGTTTTTGAACAGGCTTATATTGTAATCACCTTTTCTAATTGCCCACGGTGCAAGCTTGCCTGAACCCCAGAGACTTCTTTCTGACCTACACAGTGTACTTAATGTCCCATTACCACTAATGAACTCTCTTTCCTCTGCTAAAGGGAAGTTAGAGTTAGACCTACTCCGCAGGAAAGGATTGTTAATGTGGAACAACTGCTCGTGTTCTCAGTGCTGGCATCAAGGCGGCTTCCAGAATCACTCATTTGGTATGCTTAGTTTGCTAGGCCTTTGGTACTTCAAGACAAGTAGAGCTGAACTCTGAGAGATCAGGATGGATGTACAGATCTAGTTTTAGAAACATTTTGTAGTTGTATACATGTTTAATTTACATTTAGATTGATCTAAATTGGTCACAAACTATTCCATAATTGGAGCTGTATTAACGTAAAACTACATTTGTACATTATCTGTGCATTAAAGCTAGGGTAGGCAATGTATTTCATAAACACTTTTTGTCATACTGGGTGTAACTCTCTTCAAATCCTGATAGCAATTAATAATAGAAGTGGTCTCATCTGTTTTGAAGGAGGCTCTGAAGAGAGGATGGGATCTATGCTTTCAAAGCTATTGCTAGCCTCTCTGAAATTGCCTACCCTACCTTTAGAAAATGTGAATGATGCCTTCCTGTGCAAAAATTGCCATCACAATGGGTGTCTGGGCATAACAATGTGTTATTAAGGGTGTTCTGGGCAATTGTCAGGGTGTTGCTAGTTAATTTCTATGGTTTTCTGGGTGGTTGATTGCTATGTGGATGTTTAAAGGCTTACAAGTCTATATTTTCTAAGTCTGATCACTTAACAATTAAATGAATCATTTTAGAGCACCTCTCCTAACCAAAACCATACAACTGAGGTTGTGTGGCTTGTTTAGGAGAGGTGCTCTACTATAACATGTAACATGTAAGGAACATAATTACTCACCTTGCAGAACTGGATCGGTTAATTCATCTTCTACTGTTAAATCAGAGCCCAGAGTTTGAAGTGAGGATAATGCAAATTTTCCTTGAAGCTCAGGTCCCTTTGGGTTCAGGCTAATTTTGCCACCTTCTTTATCTTAGGGAGTACATATGAGACTAAAATAAAATCCAATGACTTTGTAGTAGCAGCAGACTTCAAAAGTCAACAAGGAATTATATTCAAGAGAACACTTAGCACTTGGGGACGGTCTGTCTGATTAACATTTCTAAAAATAAAAAAAGTGCTAATTTTGATTGCCAAATGCAAAACATCAATACTGAAAAACATAAAAAGTGCTCTTTTAAACAAAGAATATTTAAAGTCCACAAAAATATATGGACATTCTGAAGCTGAGTGACCTAACATCTTACAAAAAAAAAAAAAAAGTTTGGGGTGAGTTCACATTATTTTGATCAAATGTGGCAGTAAAGACATTTATAATGTTGCAAACGATTTATATTTCAAATAAATGCTGTTCTTTTGAACTTTATATTCATCAAAGAATCCTGAAAAAATGTATCATGGTGTTCAGGATTGATAATAATAAGAAATGTTTCTAGAGAATTAAATCAGCATTTTAGAATGATTTCTGAAGGATCATGTGACACTGAAGACATATTTTGAAACAGAAAACAGTTACTTTAAATTGTAATAATATTTCACAGTATTAAAGTTTTTACTGTATATTTGATCAAATAAATGCAGCCTTGGTTAGAATAAGAGACACATTTAAAACACATAAATAAATAAAAAATGGTCCCAACGCCAAACATTTGAATGCTCCAACAGGCTCAGTATATAATATACTTAAATAAAGTCACCTGTGTTGTATTTTTCTCTCCTTGCACTGTGGATTCTCTGTGGTATCCTAGATCCCATTCTCTCAGCGGACGGCCTTTCAAGTGGAGGTCGTGGCTGAACATTTTCAGCTCGGCCTATATTTGGAAACATAATATAATAGTACAAAAATGATTGCTTTCCCCAGACTACATCAACTCATGTATCATTACTAAAATCTAATCTCTGAAGTAAAATTTTCATTACTCTCACTAGGTCTTAGATGTTATGTGTCAAGAAAATAAATAAATATGTATTTGCCTAATGGTGTGTTGAGGCTCAGTTCAGACTTGGATCTTTCTTCTTTCCTATTTGCAGATGTGCTGCTCTTCCTGGCGGTGAGCGGAGGAGGTCCGATAACTTTTGAACCAAAAGCAATATGGGAGAAATCCTGGGTTGTAGGACACCTTGTGATGGATGCCTTGACGCCACCTGTCTCTTCTAGAAAACAGACATGCACAAAACGCTTACCAAATCCTAGCTGATATACTTAACCCAGGCAAATTTCTAAGACCTCTAAATTATCAACATGATCAATACTTTGATAAAAAAAAAAAAAAGAATAAAATACATATATATAGAGAGAGAGATTTACATTGATTTAGAGAATTTCATTTGACTTTTTGGCCATATAAATATCAACATATTAAATAGCATAAAAAATGTAGGTGTTTTTTTTTCCTCCACGAGTATGGGCTCCAAATTCTCATAATATCATAATATATGAGCCATAAAATCCTGATGTATCAGATATAATACTTAATTTTTTTATTTATTTTTTACATTATTAAAATATTATGTCTAAAGGTTCAATAACTTTTCCATATCGAAAAATTTGATTTTTCTGACTATAACCCCATGTGTCAGGCTTATGTGTCTGCTAAAAATCAACCATAAAATCAGAATCAAATAAAAGCATCTTCTTGTCTACGTAAAGTTATTGCTTAACTTCTAATAAATCAAGCAAAATTTCTATTCAAAGGTGGATTGTTTCAACCCAAATTAACCCCTGAGTATTCTAACATCTGCCATTCAAGCAAAGTGACGATGTATTAAAATGGTTAATGTAATATTGTTTGTATTTAAACTAACAACATCTCGGCATTCTCTATGACAATACGACTGCTTTCATATTCATAATCCTTGTAATTGTGAGGCCCTTGCCATCTGTTGGTTTGGAATTGGCATATTTTCAATTGTTATTTAGTGCAACGCTGCAAGAAAAAGCAGTGTTAAGGTCATGGCAACCTGGCAGCAAAACACAAAATACTGCCATTTGTCATTTCAGCATAACAGCCAGCTCAGGATCCAAAGCTGTGAGCCACAACTACACGGTTTCATACAAGGCCCACGGTGTTTTGATACATTGTTGCTAGGTTATAAAACAGGGAAAAAATGATTAATGTAGAACTAGAGATTGCGGAATTTGTATATGTAGAAACATTTTTATATGATTTCATTACAGTCTAACACCTCTTGTCAGTTGACCTCTTGTTAATATCTTGCTAGGGCATTATTTGATTCTTTTTCTAGAATCTAAAGGTGAGATGACAGCAGTCTGGCACTGTGATGTGAGGCTAACAGATGTCTGGATAAATAAAAACCCTAAGAACAGCTATGAAGGTCTCACTGGGCTGGCAGAGTGGACAGGTATGTGACTAAAGAGAGATGATTAGAGCTCTCTTGGCAAGAGGTGTCTCTTGTCAGCAAACTAACAGACAGCAAATAGCAGGAGAGTTTTGCAGAGGGGACTGACCTTCTGTTTAGCAAAGAACAGGAGAAAAGCACAACATTTTATGACTCGGTTGAGTTAAAGACTCAAAAAGAAATGCAGAGAAACTAAGCAGAGAAGGGAAATCACATTGAAAGATGAAGTATTTGCATGTGGAACTGACCAGTATCTGAATTCGCAGGTCCTCCCTTTAAATCAGTCTGTCCCAGTGTCTTCATGTTCACCAGCTGGACAACATGCTGAACTTCACTAGGAAACTGACAGTTCCTGGGAATCTCCTCTTTTGGACCATTTCCTATTTCTAAACCTAAACCTAGAGTAAAATACAAAAAGTAAATGTTTTTAGGCAATGAGAAAGCAATTTTGCAAAGATGTTTAATGTCAAAAGGTAAGGCTAAGCATTTGGCACTTTTCATGAATTTTTTATCTTTTTCAAGAAAGGGTCAGTGAAAAGGTGCTTAATTTTCAGACTTTAAACCAAGGTCAAACAATACATTATTTAAGCTTTTTTTTATTTTCTGCGAGGTTTGCCGTTTTTGCAACACTGTTGTGAATATGAATACAGTTTAATTTCTTTTTTGTGAAAAATAAGTATTAATTAATATTTTTACATTATTAACATTGACTGTATCATTAATGTTAAGCATTAATATAACATATAATAAATATAATTATTTTAAATATATAACATTTATTTATTTATAGCCTACATTAAATGATTCACTAGTGACTAACTAGTTTGCTTTTTTGTTATTGCTAAACGTATTTCTCATAAATAAAAAAAAAAAAATAAAAAAAAACGCTTGTCATACATGTCAAAAATGTCACAAATATTATATTTTTTCCTCTCTATACCTACAGGTTTGAATGGGTGTGCTTAACAAATGCAGTTAATAATGCAATCTTTGAGAAAATGTAATGATATTTTTTTTTATTTGCCATGCTGCAGAAACTGATTTATTTTCGTAGGAGGAAGTTTATGGATTTTTCTTTTTTCTTTTTTTTTTGTAATAGGAGGAAAGTCATGCAGCAACAGGTTTGCAAACAAAATGTTAGACACATGCTAAACATTACATTTAACATTAGATTTTGTGCTCTTTGTGCTCTAATTAAAGTAATAGTACACCATTACCCTATGGAAAGTGCCACTTAACACAATTTACTTTAAAGAGGACCTATTATGCCCCTTTTCAATGTCTTGATTTCGTCTTTTGGAGTTAGGAGTAGGATAGGTTCTGAATACCTAGAATAGGTTTTCAAGTTTGATTTCTCAAAAAAACATATTTTTCACATATTTCACAGTATTGCAGCACCTCTCTTTCCAGTCTGTCAGTAACGCTCAGTTTAGTTCTGTCAGGAGGACCACTATCGTCAAAGATGATTGACAATTAGCATACGATTTGGTGGTGTGGTTCTGCACTGGGGAAGAACTCCCCAACCATCCATGCAGCCTACCATAGATAAGAACAGGGAGTGCACTGCAGGGCAAATGGCTGGAGCTTACGTGGAGCTTACGCAGTGGTTCTCAATTCCAGTCCTCGGGACCCGCTGCTCTGCACATTTTGTATGTCTCCCTTATTTAACACACCTGAACCAGATCATCAGCTCATTAGGAGAGACTCCATGAACTGAACTGAGTGTGTCAGATAAGAGAGACATACAAAATGTGCAGAGCAAGGGGTCCCGAGGACTGGAATTGAGAACCACTGAGCTAGCGAATGTAATGTGGGCCTAATGGGTGGAGCTAGAATATCCAACCACACCCTAACCCTACCCACAACTCTATCCCTCCACCCCCTTAGAGCTCCAGAGAGGAGGAGCTGGACGTCATTTGACTCTGCAGTAAGTACCAATTAAGTGCAGCAATAACCCCCTTTGGCCGCATGTCCACCAAAGCGTTTTTAGTCAGCTGAAACTGCTAGGTGCTCCAGCTGAAAACGCCTAGGTGTGGGTGCTCGAGAGCATTTTCAAAAAGACGCTTTGCTTGCTATGATACGGAATATCCACGGAAGTGTTACTAGTATCTCATCTCACAGATAGTTTGTTTCTGTATTGTTTCTATTTAAAAATGTAGATACAATGTTAAGTATTTGTTCGGACTCTTTTTTCCGTCATTATGCTTGTTGTTGTCACCTGTTGACGCTGTACAAGCAGAATGTGGCGGTTGGTCGGTGTGGTATTTGTCCCGCCCCTCCTCCACTGTTACTGGACGGCTGGGTAAAAAGTGACAGTGTCAGTGATGAGCGATGCGTTTTACCCAAAGTTGAACATTCTTCAACTCTCGGCGACCGCTAAAAAAATTGAAATAGACGCTCAGCGCCTCCTTACGCTCCTGCCTATTTAAAAATGCGAACCTCCCATTGAAAACAATTGGTAAAATACGCTAGACACGGGGAAAAAACACTTTGGTGGAGACACAGACTAAGAATGGTTGCCCACTGAAGCTAAGCAGGGTTGAGCCTGGTCAGTACCTGGATGGGAGACCTCCTGGGAAAACCAGGTTGCTGCTGGAAGAGCTGTTAGTGAGGCCAGTAGGGGGTGCTCAACCTGTGGTCTGTGTGGGTCCTAACACCCCAGTAAAGTGATGGGGACACTGTACTGTAACAAACACGGTCCTTCGGATGAAACGTTAAACTGAGGTACTGACTCTCTGTGGTCATAAAAAAAATTCCCAGGATGTTTTTTTTTTTATTTGCCCATTGTCCATCATCATGGCCTCCTAATCATCCACATATACTGACTGGCTTCATCACTCTCTCTGCTCTCCACCAATAAGCGGGTGTGTGGTGGGCGTTCTGGCGCAGTATGGCTGCTATGTCATCCAGGTGGATGCTGAACATTGGTGGTGGTTGAGGAGATTCCCCCCTTCCATATGTAAAGCGCTTTGAGTACCCAGAAAAGAGCTATATAAATGTAACTAATTATTATTATAAATTAGTCTGATTTGAAGAGGAATATCAGAAGGCCAAGTCCTGTCTTTACGAGAGGAGGAGCTGGGGATTGAGGAGGGTAAATAGGGTAATTAAAGCTGCTGATAATAATGAAGGGACCTTATATAGGGATGCAAGTCGTTGTATTCCTATAGTTAGACGTGTATCATCTAAGAGTCTGCTGATGCGAGCTTGACTGACGTGACCTGCCAGAACCAATGCTAGGCTTGATTTCCTGTCTCTATGAAGCCCCTCCTTCCAAATGCACAATGTGCTCCGATTGGTTGGCTGGACCAGTGTGTTGTGATTGGTCAAGCGCTTCAAGTATGTTTCGGAAATGTCACGTCCCTTACCATAACCGTGAGTTTCAACACACCTCTAACTAACTCAACCAAGACTTTTTTTGCATATGCCTGGGGCGGCAATTATTTAAATAAGGAATATTGTGACGTGTGCGTTTCCAGAAGAAAACTGAAGACTACAATCGAGGCATTTCAGGGAGTTCAGAAACAGTGCTTACTTATATTAAGAATAGCTCCCTTTGGAGTGACTTTGTGCTTTGTAACTTTGCACACTTTGCAAACTTTTCATGCTCAAACAGCAACATTACACATTAATGAAAGTCGAAAATCCAAAAAAAAAAGCATAATACGAACACTTTAAAAAGCGGGCTACAAAATGGTATCCATCAAGTAAAGCTTTCCCCAACCTCCATCTACGCAGTCTGCCGGTTCATTCTTCATCGTGAAGATGCGGCGAACCTTACAGCAGGCGGAGATGATGATGCCATCCAGAGACAGGAAGCGCTTCCCTCTGAATATCTCAGTGGTGAGGGAGTCCAGATCGATACACAGATTACACCACTGCACACAGACAGTAGTACCTTATCATACTAGCTCCAGAACATTTTTTACAGGTCATTTTTTGGTCATGTTACAAAGTATCTCACAGAGCTAAGACAGAATGATCTGACTGCTCATTTGCAGATAGTCGTGGAGAATGCAGCAGCGCATAATGTTCATCAGGACTTACAGTGTTTCGTTTGAGGCACGTTAGAGGTATTCTCGCATGCAACGGGGTCGCTGAGAGCTCTTTATGAACTGTCGACAAGTAGAGTCTTCTCTTTAGGTGCTCTTCATCAGTCACTCTAGAAGACAGCATTACAAAGTTGACTAAATAGCTTGCTCTGTGAAGCAGATGGAAAGATCTTTAATCATTTTCTCATGTGTGTTTGAACAAGAATGTGTAGGAGTGGTATCTGCATGCCTGAAAGTGTGAATTAATTCACTCTCCATGGTAATAAACCCTGCATTTTAACTATATCATAGCAGCGCAACAACAAGATTGTTTTCAGTAGCTTGAAGATAGATGTCGGATGAACCTGTTAACAATGACACTACATTTTTAATTAATTTAAAAAAAAGAAACACTTACAGAAACTCTGTGGAAAAGTCTTTTCCCAAAGGAATGTTGACCTGTAGAATCAGAAACTTCTGAATCAGACCAACTATGGGAACAAGAAAAGATACGCACAAAGAGACACATATAATCGGTGATTCAACAATAATCAATCCCTATATGACAATACGGGAACACTTTGCATTATTAAACTGATCTTTTTGTTGCAATGAGAAAGCAATGTTGTGAAGATGCTTAAGTACAGAAACAGATCTGGGCTAAAACTTCAAAAATAGAATTTGGCACTTTTAACAAAGGTGCAATATATTATATTAACAATATATTATGTATATTTTTTTTACGAATGTTTGAATACAGTTTAACTTTAATCTTAAAGATTAATCTAGCTTTGTAGACCTAAAAAAACAGTAGCCTTACTATAATAGAATATCTTTCAAATTAATCTAAGCCCTAAAGCTAGCCATTCGTTAGCTATAAATGTAAAATGTGAAATGTAAGTGCCAATGTAAATCTGAAATGTAATGTAAATGTAAATCTGATTTATTCTGACAGCACTTACGAGCCATCTTGCTATCCTTAGGTAACTGCATCTTGTGTGTTTGACTGCTGCCTTCAAGACTGTATACAAAGCCCTTCACTTCTTTATCAAACACCTGTTAACAAAGAGAAGATGAAATAAATAATAAGACAGATGCTTCAAATAATCCTCCTCAGTAGTATTACTGTATGTACCCACGATATCTCAATATATATATATATATATATATATAAAAACATAAAAGCAATGCATGGACTTTTTGCAGATACCGCTGTGTATGGTATTATTTTAGGTCTTCTTTTTGCAGCTACTCGTGGTATGTTTCAAGTAGATGAGAATGTAAAATAATAGCCATCATCCAATTCAAGAGATTATTTACAGGGCAGATTCTGCAATGCAAACTGTGTTTCTATGAATGTGTGTCCCTTTTTACTCCACTGAATAAGGTTTTTATTAATTTATACCAAGGTTTTTCTTTTCTTTTTATGTTTATTTTTGAAGGCCAGTTTCTTTATATGGACATGCCTTAGAGTCTTGGCTACATATAATTGCCTAGGGGAAAAAAAAGATAAGTTCTTTGAACACATCCTGACCTTGTGACAACATGCCCCCATTACTATGAGGTAAGTTGTCAAAATGGGAGGCCATCATTACATTGCTTATATTGTAGGCTTTTATGCTAAATTTAGAATAAAACGATTATGAAACACAGCAAAATATGATGATGCTAAAAAATATATTGAAAAATATTGTAGGCTATATATTTTCTATGACCAGTTAAAAACCTCAATTTTCTTCTTTTCCTTATGGCAAAATATGTCATTACTGAAACATGCATACTTTAGTTATTGGAGGTTTTCTGCCATATAGTTTCCATTTTGCCACAGGATCTTTTCCTTGTGCACTGAAGATGTCAACCGTGAGACCACCCTACACACACACACACACACAATGAAAAGCATTGAAAAGAATTGCAGAATACAGCATAGAACTACAGTTCAGTGCCCACTCACATTACCTGATAATCGTTCCTAAACATGCTGACAAAAGATTGAATTGTGAAGGTTGCTTTATTATGTCCTCTTCGAGACAAACAAAAGCTGATTCATAACCACTGCAGCACAATGACGGTTCTATAGAACTAACGTTAATATCAGCTAGCAGTAGCCTTCATAATGGTAACGTTAACTATCAGACTAGCGCACAACACATTTTAACCACATTCACCCAGCAGAACGAAAAACAGTGTTAAAAATTCTCGGTTCGTTTAGTCATTTAGGCTGTTAGAGCGCTTTAATAATAAAACACTTAAGTTGGTTAGCTGATTAGCTAATACACACACAGCACAGGCAAGTGCAGCGGCAGGTCGTTTCCATGGCAACGGGACGCTGTCACCGTGGCACTCTGGAATAAATAGAGAATGCATTTTAAATTCCATTTATGCAAACCTGTAATGTGAATTCGAAAATTCCGGAAATAGAATTGAAATAGAATGAGATTCTAAGCAATTTATATAATTGCTATGTGTAGTTTTATTAATACATTTCATTGTTTTAGTATGAATTGTCCATATTATTATATTAGTTCATTACATTTATATAGCCCTTTTCTCTGCACTCAAAGAGCTTTACATAGAAGGGGGAGATCTCCTCAATCACCAATTATATATTTATATTAATTAACTTGATTTTACCTGAACATTCTCTATGTCATGTTGAATATGCCTCTCTTTACTCATGGAGAATGTCTTAATATTGTAGAGGCAGAAAGCTGACTAGTGAAGTTTGAATGACAGTGCAATTGCATGTGTTAGAAATAACATCTACCCCAAAGTCTTGCAACACCTTAGACCTACTGCTTTAAGTGCATTGTGAATCATTCATCATTGTTGAATGGTGAATGTCAAATGCATGCGTTTTTTGTAAGTCAGAGATTAAACTTTCAGTATTTTACCCTGTGACTATGGAGACTGGCATCAACAGAGAATTAGTATTCATTGTGTAATGTGCAAAAGAAAGAAAGAAAGAAAGAAAGAAATATTATCTGTTAGGTTCCTATCCATGATAATTTAGAGAGAGAAGCGTGTCTTGCGTTTGTGTGTGACAAAGGTTTAACTTTGAGCAGATGGTGGGTCTTTACATGCATTTCAATACTAATGATGCAGCAACTGCAAACTGCTCCCCAAATTGGATTTTGGACAGTTTTTAATAAGTCTATTACTAAGCAATGTAAATTAAGGCCATTGTCACTGAAGGTCAAATATGTAATTTGATGGCAGCTTGAAACATACCTGAATAGACATCCTACAATCAATAAGCTAACAACACTATTCAAAACCACAAAGAGAGCCACTTCATTGTGAATGTAGGCAATCTGTTGAATACTGAAAATTATTACCCCATTTTTTTTGTAATTACCCACAGGTAATAGGTGACCACTGAGCTGTCATTTCCTATAAGAATAGCCTTATTTAGGCCTATGCATGCAAACATACATTTACATCATTTTTCTGGCTTAATACATTTGCAGAGTTCATACTAAGATTTTTTATTGAGTGCCTTTATGCACTTAGAATTAATGTTGTTCCTGATGTTAATTTATTTCAGCATGTAAATGAAACATTGTGCACTGACTGAATTATCAGTTTGTTTTGGTGTGGATGTGTTTAAATAATGATGAGAGTTGTGTATTCTGTTGTGCGTTTTGCATATTGATTAGAAAGCTTTTTTTTTTTTTTATAAAAAAAAAATCTCATAACTTAAATAACTCCATAAAAATAACTTGGCCTTTTTAACAAATTCATGCCTTTAGCATTTAATTAAGCTATTTTTAATAAGCAGTTACAAGAAGAACTGTCTGCTATGCAGAAAACGTTCATTATTATCATTGCTATATATTAATATCTATAGGAATGTAAAGGCCAACCCCCAGAGAGCACTGAGGCTTACATTTACTCAGTGTAAGGTTGATTTTAATACTCAGATAAAGCTGAAATGTGTCTATGGTTATCTGAAGGCCAACATTTAACTTGGTTTTTTATCGGTTGTAATATTAATATATTATTTTCAGTACAAAATGACCTTTTAACAAATGAAGTCTATTTGATTCAGTTAGTCAAGCACATTCTAAATTTTTCATCAGTAATCTCATTCACTGTATGGTGCATTATTTTGCACTGTTTCAGTTTTGAATCAAGTTAAACATGTCAAGTCAAGTCACCTTTATTGATATAGCGCTTTTTACAATACAGATTGTATCAAAGCAGCTTCACAGTGATAACATGAAAATAATACAACAAAGTTTGTTTCTAGAAGAAAATTGTCGTGGAATCGTGGATGGGTCCAGGCGCAGGTCCACCATCTGATCTGGATACGGCCCGGATCCGGCTGACTTCAGTAAACCTCAGTATAAACAGAAAGACTATAGCGTAGATGCCATTCTTCTTATGATGTAACGAGTACATCAGGTGTTATGGGAAGTGTCCCCGGTTCCGGCTGACCTAATCTATGCAGCCTAATAATCAATTAACTGATTTGAATAATAGAAATGTAATGTTCTATATGAATGCCAGGTAAAAAGAGATGCGTTTTTTGTCTAGATTTAAACTGACAGAGTGTGTCTGCTTCCTGGACAATGTTAGGAAGACTGTTCCAAAGTTTAGGTGCTAAATAGGAGAAGGATCTATTGCCAGCAGTCGATTTTAATATTCTAGGTATTATCAACTGGCCGGAATTTTGAGATTGCATTAGACGTGAAGGACTATAATGCGTTAAGAGCTCGCTCAAGTACTGGGGAGCTAAACCATTTAGTGGTTTGTAGTCAGCAATACTTTAAAATGTATACAATGTTTAATGGGGATCCAATGCAGTGTTGACAGAACAGGGCTAATATGGTCATACTTCCTGGTTCTGGTAAGAACTCTAGCTGCTGTGTTTCTGCGTTTTTGTTTATTATGCATGCAGGGCAACCACCCAGTAGAGCATTACAATAACCTATCCTTGAGGTCATGAACGCATGAACTAACTGTTCCTAACTAATTTAGATATATTTTTAAGATGGAAGAATGCGGTTTTACAGATGCTAGAAACGTGGCTTTCAAATGAAAGATTGGTATCAAAGAGCACACCCAGGTTCCTAACCGACGACAAAGACTTGACAGAGCAGCCATCAATTGTTAGACAGTATTCTGTGTTAATACGTGCAGAGGTTTTTTGCCCAATAATTAGAAACTCTGTTTTTTTTCAGAATTAAGTAGTAGGAAATTACTAGTCATCCGAATTTTTTATATCAGCTTTGCATTCCGTTAATTTTGTGAATTGGTGCGTTTCGTCGGGGCGCGAAGAAATATAGAGCTTAGTATCATCAGCATAACAGTGAAAACTAATGCCATGCTTCCTAATGATTTCTCCCAAGGGTAGCATGTGAACAGCAACGGTCCTAGTACTGAGCCTTGTGGTACTCCATATTGAACTTTTGATCGATATGACATCTCTTAATTTGCTGCAACAAACTGATAACGGTCAGATAAGTATGATTTAAACCATGCTAGTGCAATTACACAAATGCCAACATAATTTTCGAGTCTATTCAAAAGAATGTTGTGGTCGATGGTATCAAATGCAAGCACTAAGATCCAGTAATACTAATAGAGAGATGCAACCACGATCGGATGATAAGCGCAAATCATTTGTGACTCTAATGAGAGCTGTCTCAGTACTATGGTACGGTCTAAATCCTGACTGAAAATCCTCGCAGATATCATTTCTTTCTAAAAAGGAACATAGTTGTGAGGATACTGCCTTTTTTTAGTATCTTTGACAGAAAAGGTAAATTCGAGATCGGCCTGTAATTGACTAATTCTATTGGATCAAGTTGCGTTTTTTTAATATATGAGGTTTAATAATAGCCAGCTTAAAAGTTTTCGGTACATATCCTAGTGACAAAGATGAATTAATGATATTAAGAAGAGGATCTATGACTTCTGGAAGCATCTCTTTCAGTCAGTATAGGGTCTAACATACATGTTGTTGATTTAGATGATTTAACGAGTTTAGACAATTCATCCTCTCCTATAGCAATGAATGAATGAAATTTTTCCTTAGGGAGACTACAATGCACTGCCTGATGCAATACTGTAGTAGATGGTTGCATAGTTATAATTTTCTCTCTAATATTATCAATCTTGTAAGTAAAGAAGTTCATAAAGTCATTAATGCTGTGCTGTTTGGAAACGTCCGGTGTTGAAGCTTTATTTTTTGTTAATTTAGCCACTGTTTCGAATAAATACCTAGGGTTGTGTTTGTTTTCTAATAAAAGTGTTAAAAAAATAGGCAGATCTAGCAGTTTTTAAGGCTTTTCTGTACGCAATAATAATTGTATAATAATAATTTTGTTTTCTTCCAGCTACGCTCCATTTTTCTGGCTGCTCTCTTAAGGGCCCGAGTGTGCTCGTTTGTACCACGGCGTTGGACTATTTCCTTTAATATTCTTTAAGCGCAATGGAGCAACTGTGTCTAAAGTGCTGGAAAAGAGAGAGTCAATCATTTCTGTTGCAACATCGAGTTCCTCTAAGCTATCTGAGATGCTGACAAGATGAAACTGATCAGGAAGATTATTTATAAAGCAATCTTTAGTGGCAGAAGTTATAGTTCTTCCATATTTATAACACAGAGTCGACTTTGCAACCTTGGCTAAATTAAGTTAAATAATGATCTGAGATGTCATCGCTCTGCTGCAGAATTTCAACGGCATCAACATTGATTCTGTGTGATAATATTATTACGACCTGACACGTGACACGTGTTGTCTTGACTCTTGTCTAACTCCCATAGAGTTTAAAATGTCTGTAAATGCTAATCCCAATGCGTCTTTTTCATTATCTACATGGATATTAAAATCACCAACAATTAGGACTTTATCTGCAGCCAGTACTAACTCTGATAGAAAATCAGCAAATTCTTTGATAAAATCTGTAATGAGCATGTCTCTCAAGGTTCAGGTTGCTGCATACGATAACTATAAATTTCCCTTTATTTGACTATATTGTCTTTGCAGTGGAAAATGGCCTCAGCAATTAACTTATAAACCATAGTCTTTGTAACCATCATTTCACTGTCATGGATATATGAAGATTTCTTTGTGTGGCAATAGCTTGACAACTTTTCCATGTAACAGCTTTTTTTCCCCCAAGTAAACCAATTATAGAGAAAATAATTGTGCTGTAAAACTATTTTAGAATGTCCGTCCCTTGGTGTTATGCAGAGACTGAGAGTAAGTTTTTCACTCTCTGCAATACACATGTAAACAAGCTGCTAATAAACTGCAAATTATTCACAGACAGTAAGGCAAATTCACAGGAGAGTGGCTCAACAGGGAATCAAGTGTCTTTGAACAATTAATCACTGTCTCGTTTTTCTGACTGAGGTGTAAATGTTCCCTCTAATTAAATGATGAAAAAATACTTCTGGCTACTGTTCCTGATGACCTATACATGGAAAACAACAAATTAAACTTTTACAGTACATTAATCTTACAAATCTAAAATTGTATTCAGAATTACATGGTTTCCAATTTCTTAAGTCTGCGCTGGTACACATTAACATAGTGCCGGTAGGTGTCAGCAAAGGACTGCGTTTTTGAGTGAATCAACAACATTCAACCGATTCGCTCCCAAACGCTGAATCTCTCAGGAACGAAGCCCTCTTTATGAGTGATTCATTGAATCATTCACTCAACCGATTCGTTCAAAAACAAGTTAATTCAGGATCTAAACACCACTACTTTGTGTGTTGCTTGGAGGCGGTTTATTCTGCTTTAACTCTGGTACGATTTTCGTTGGAGGAGCAAATATTGTGTAAGTTAACTTCTTGTGAACTGTAGTATAATCATAATTATGCTGTTGGTCGGAAATAGAATGAATGGAATAGAATGAAGTAACGTTAGAATGCTACTACAGTATTACACAGCATGGCTAAGTTAGCTGTATTGGACAATATGGACCCTGGCAAAAACCCATATATTGCTTCGCAACGTGTCAACAATGGATGGTCGGCCGCTTTGGCCAGGTGGTATTAGATTCTAGAGAGCATTTGATTGGACAGAAGATGTTTTTTTTTTTTTTTTTTTTTTTTTAGACAATAGACATAACATACAACAATTACAACAATAACATGACATCCAAAAAGATAGCAATCAATAATATTGATTTTACAATAAGTGAATAAGAAATAAAAAAATTAAAACAGAATGAATTAAAAATAAAAAAGAAGGGCTATCTATTGTGTATAATAATAATAATAATTTAAGATAAAATTAGAAACCAGTAATTTATACTACTTAAAGAAACAGCATATATTAATTCACTTTTCAATTAGCTTCAATTCTTTAGCAAATACAATTGTATCATTAAATTTTTTGTTATCGATACATTTGAGAGACTCAATATACAACTGAAAATCAGCCAAAAAAACCTTCTAACAAGGGTTTGGAATTATTTATTTTACTCTTGTGAATATGAAATTTACCTAATAAAATCATAAGTTTCATCATAAAATTAACAGAAGCAATTTTCGAATCAAAATATATGATAACATCTTTGGATGCTAATTTACAGTTATAAGCAGATTTCTGTTGAAAATGTATAGATAGATCTTCCCAAAATATTTTAGAATGATAACATTCAAAGAAAAGGTGTAGATTGTTCTGGCTGATCTGGACAGTAGATGTTTTTTTTTATTTTAATTTTTTTTATTAGACATAACAAACATCAAAAAACACAATAACATGACATCCAAAAAGATAACCATCTAAAAACAAAATTAACAAAGAAAAAATTCCATAATAGAAAAAAAATTAACAAAAAAATATTTAAAAAAATTAATGAAAGGGGATAAAATGTATAGAAACCAATAATTGGTACTACTTTAAAAAAAATCAACAACATATATTAAATCAATTTTCAATTAACTTCAATTCTTTAGCAAATATAATTGTATCACTACATTTTTTGTTATCAATACATTTGAGAGACTCAATATACAATTCAAATTCACTCAAAAAAACCTTCAAACACAGTTTAGAATTACTCGATTTACTCTTATGAATATGAAATTTACCTAACAATATCATAAGATTCATCATAAAATTAACAGAAGCAATTTTCGGGTCAAAATAAATGATAACATCTTTGGATGTAAGTTCACAATTATGACCAGACTTCTGTTGAAAGTGACTAGAAAGATCATCCCAAATTTTTTTAGAATGATAACATTCAAAGAAAAGATGTAGAATCTTTTCTGGCTGATCCAAACAAAAAGTACAATTTTCATCAATATCCATACATTTTGATAAAGTATAATTACTAACATAAATATTATGAAGAATTTTCAAATGTACTTCTCGAAGTTTGTTAAATATACAAAACCGAAAGGGAAGCAACCAAGCTTTTTTCCAGATAATCTCTGAAAAGCAAATATTCCAGAAAAATTTCCCTCTAGGCTGAACAAATCTATTTTTATAAAATATATTTCTAATGAATTTATTTGAGCACTTTTTACTTTACTTTTTAATTCTACAAATGTTAAGGGACATCATATGACTTCTCATTAACATCATTAGACCAGTAGGAATGGCTTTTATTACAGAATAATACTCTTTATATTTAATAGGAAATGCCCACTTATTCATAAAATTTTCATAAGAAAGAAACTGAGCTGACTGATCTAAAAGGTCAGATAAGAAGTAAATTCCTTTGTCTTTCCAACTCTGTAAATAAAGAGATTTCCGGTTTACTGTAATATAAGCATTATTCCACAAGATTGCTTTATGTGGGGAAAAGTTATGTACATAACATAACTTCCAGGCCTTAAGAGCTTGTTGGTAGAAATTGGATAATGTCACAGGCAATTTACTAATAGAATAATCACATACTAACAAAAAATTTAAACCTCCAATCTTTTTAAAAATATTATATGGAATAAAAAACCATATAGAGTCTGATTTAAGAAGACAGTATACTGAGCCATTTAACTTTGAAAGTATAATTCAAATAAAAAAAAATCCAAAAGCTCAAAACCACCTTCATTTCTTGGACCATGAAGAACCTCCTTTCTTAAATGATGATGTTTATTCCTCCAAACAAATTTTGTAAATAACTCATCGAATCTTGAACAGCAAGCGATAAAGCTGGATAAACAAATCTAGATACCCCTTCTGCTTTGGTTAATAGGACTCTGCCTATGATAGTCAAGTCTCTTTGAAGCCAATTATTAAAGTCTATATACAAAAATTTTATTCTTGTCTTTCTGCTATATCTTTTGTTACATTTATTCCTAAATACTTAACCTTGTTTTTTACTGGGATATTACATATATTTTTTTCTTTTGAGTCATAGAGACACATTATTTCACATTTATTTACATTAAGCTTTAATCCCGAGGCATCAGAAAATGTACCTACTAGCTGCAATACTGCAGGTAACTGTTCTTTATCTTTCAAAAAAAGAACAGTATCATCCGCAAGCTGAGTTAGTCTAAGCTGTTTATTGAAGATGGTAAGTCCTTGAATATGTGGAGGATTCAAGATTTTTATGGAAAGAAACTCAACTACAATGAGGAATAAGAAAGGGGCTATAGGACAACCTTGACGATCTGGACAGTAGATGTGATGAGAAGCTGAAGTCCGCGGTGACGTCATTAAAATCCGTGATACATTTTAGTGGAAGTGAGAGACTGTGAATCACTTAAATGCGAATTTTGTCATTGGTTTGGAACACACCAGCTTATTCATAACCTTAAGCCTAACATATTCACACTAAAAGTAAAAAAACTTAAATTTTGATTTCAGGGGGCCTTTAAAAACGCCTCTCGAGACCGAATGTACGGTGGCCGAGAGGTGCAAAACAAATCACAATTACAAAAACAAAATAACAAATTATAAACACAATGGCAAGTCTAAAATCAAAATAACGGACAATTTCTGAATTGTTATTTTGTTTTCTGAATTGTTATTTTGTTTTCTAAATTGTCGTTGTGTTTTCTGAATTGTTATTTTGTTTTTGTAATTGTGATTTGTTTTGCACCTCTCGGCCACCGTACAAATGCATTTCTTGTTGAAATCTATTTTTTACAGTCTGTGGTTGAAATCCGTTTTCGTTTTTTAAAACGCATGAACGCATCTGCGTCCAATTGAGAAGATATAACACTAATACTGTATACAGTATTTTACTTAGTATAAAACATAGTATAGGCTACTATGTTCATAGTTCATAGTGTGCTGCTGACTGCATGTGTAGGCCTAAGTGTATAATCTTTTGGGATGCAACTTTATGCTTATCCAGGCATATAATAAAAACACCACATGTAAAGCGCGGTCAAATTAGAGATTCTTGGGCAAAATTTCACTAAGTACAGTAGGCCAAATGTCGGCAAATGCAGTGATGCATGACACCATACTCGGTGGTTGCTTCCAAACCAAGCAGCTTTATATTAGTAAGCCTGGCGAATTTGCGTGCTAGAAGATCAACAAACTTGAATACGATGTGTAGTCAGTGCGGGGTAATGTTCGTGTTAGGTGTACCTATACAAAGGTAACTGCCTTTACTGTGTTTCTAAGTGAGCTCAGTTTGAAACTATGATATAAAAAGTCACGACTCCAGTAGTGCTAGTATTAATGAGACGTTCTACTACATCACATCTCTTCTGATTCCTCAAGCATACATTGTTCTTCTTTATCAAAAAATGACCTAGATATGTCTGGACGTGTTAAAGTGGAAAAGATAATTAGGATACTCTTTTATATGCCATGTGATTTGCTCATATTGATTTTGCTTGGTTCTGAATTCAGATTAAAAGCACAAGATAAAAGCTCTAATAGTACAGCAGAAAATGCATTGTGGAATTCCATTAATTTATAATATCATTATTCATGGTCCTCTTTATTAAATAAATATGAGCACGTGTTGGCAGGTCTACTGGTAAGGGATCTACTTTTCTGCAAATGTCAAGGGTTCAGTCGAGTGGAGTGAAACTCAGAGGCCGAAATACATTAGAAAGCAATCTGCCTTGACATGCAATGTTAGTGGCCCTGCCATGAATTGTGACACATGTCATGGACATCGTTGCTCACTGAGTGAGTGTGTGATATTTCTTTGTTATGACAATACCATTACAGCATGTCCAAAAGCATGAGCTGTGGAGAGGTTACGGAAGAGCATTCTGATATTCAGTGGATGTCTTTTATACAGCCCAAGTTACTGTAATGAATGTAAATAAATCTAAACTAGCAAATTGGAACATGGCATTTACTTGACAGGGCATTGCTATGCAGTTACTAAGGTGTTCGGAGCGGCTTTGTTGCTATGTGGTTTTGATAGGGTGTTCTGGTTGCTAGGGCATTGGTAGTGGTTTCTTGGAAAATGAAAGGAGATACATGAACATAATTGTACACATTTAAAACTTCTTAAAATCATCATCAACAGAATTTTTTTTTTTTGCAGTTTTAGAAGGCATTGGAGTATTTTACCTGGAATCTATTAAGTGAACGTGCAGTGCTTCAAGCAACCAAAGTTCTCTGGATTGCCTTTGTTAGCATGGTCTGGCAAGCACAGAAAATCAATAAACCGCTTCCACTTCAGTTTACAGTCATTTAGTATAGACATTATGTTTGTTTCTGTTCATTAGATGCATTCAAATCTCTTTAAGTTTGTGATGTTAACATAGCTGTGGGTGATAATGGAACACAGAGACTGGTCTTGGTGGGTTTTACGCAAATACAAGCTTTGAAAACATTATTGGACGATTATTCCAGGAATGCATCTTCAGTCTAAACTGTATCTATTATCTTCCATTTTGTGTTTTAGATTTTTTGCAGTTCTGTCATTCAATTTTAAGGCAGTTAAAAGTATTTTATTTGGAAGATTTCTATATTTTGTGTTTCTATAATTATTTACGGCTGTAGCAGTTTATGCAGATTTGTATCTATAAATATACATAAGAGATTTCTGTGGTTTGAGAAGGAGTGTAGATGAAAGCTGCCTGACAGATGTCAGAGTAAACCTGTATAGAAGATTATTTTTATTCAAGCATACAATTCAGAATCATAAAGAAATTATTTGGAAGGAAGACACAGAAGGGAACAGTTTGGAACTGAGATTTCTCCTCATAGTAGCATCCTAAAATAGCTTGCATCCTTCCGAATGGAAAACTAGAACTACAAGAATGTTTCTCCATTTCAGAGGAATTTGATGTATTATTGAACATGGTACATGAAATCCACAATAGGCACTACGAGACTATTTGAATTGCTCACGCAACAGTTCTTGGAAACAGAAACCGTGGCTTTATTTTTTGGACCGATTTATACACACTGGAATCTAAGCTGCTTTTTAAGATATTTCTAACTTCAGAATTACAATAACAAGCTCTTACCATATGTCCAACTCCCGCTCTAGACCAGTTGTTTGGTTTGAACAACCTTAGTACAGTATTGAGAATCATTAGAACAATATCCAGGTGGTAATGATCGAAATGATTTTTTTCAACTCACAAACTTTTGACTATTATCATTCGTCTTACTTTGTCGGGAAAAAAAATGCGAACACAAGTTGTTGCACAGAAAATGCAAATGTATTCTCCATCGGTTTCAGCGCCAGACATGAGCGTGAGTAACTTTACCAATGCATATAAATGTCGCAAATTATTGTTCTCTAATTATAGCCGACTAAATATAGGATTCATTTTGTAAGTTCCTGAAACGGGACGGGAAAGGTCGCCGAAAAACCAATACAGGCAAGAGAACATTAATCACAGATTTCTCAAGGAGAATTAAACTGACCTTTTGGCAGGCCAGGAACACACTGAAACTCTTGCTCACTCACATGAAATAAGCCACAGTAACAAACACAGCTCTCGCTGTTCTCTCAGAGGGGACGTAAATGGTGGAATTTACTCAAGGATGTTGTAATACAGTGTTTTAACAATATGACTGACCCCGAATTGCCAATGCACGTGGGAATAAACTAGAGAATTATTACAATTTTTCATTGTTTCTTTTTTGTTTTTCGGTGTTTGGGAGTTACAAACTAAAAGAAGTTTTCAATAGCAAGACTATGGCTTAGCTGTCAGAACAGTGTTATTTCAATATTAAACTAAATGTATTTATTACTGTTTTGAATAGCTTTTATTTTTATATTTTCCTTTTTAATTTTAGTCTTAGTATTCTGTTGATTTACCGTTATTTCATAAATACCTTTATTTCATTTTGCCAAGGTAAGTTTTTCATCTAATATTTCTGTATTGTTTTATTTCTGTATTTGCAGAATAGATCTGCTACGCTGCTGCTGTCATTGTTGCTGCCGCTCCAGTGCAAGTACGGGACTTGCTACTGCCAACACATACACAACATGCTGCTGTGAGCAAGTAAGACATGCTTCTGCTGTACAATATAGCGTACATGAATTACCCGTCACATACAGTATCTATACAGGTGGAGCTGGGGAAGGTGGAGGGTTTCTGAAAGCATGCTGCAACTGCTACAGAAAATGCTGACCAGTATTTGAAGGTTGAGCAGCGAGCTCATTGGCTGCTGAATATGATACAGCAGGAACCAATCAGCTTTGCCCCATAGAGAATGATGTGATTGCAAGCAAGCAGACTGAGTTAAGGACCTATCAGGCTGCGCCATCTAGAATTTCATGACAGAACTTTGTATTTTTTCCCATCTATATGGCCTATGATGTCAGCCAAAACGGAAATTAGTTTCAGAATTGTACTATATATGTTACCATATATTTTTTGAAAGGTTATGAAAACAAATAGTTGAACCCATAATGAACCCTGATTAAATGTGCACAATGTGAGTAGGAATATTTATTAAGACAGTACATTTAATGTAACAAACTCAACTATGGCCCTTTTTAAAGAAGAAAATGTACCTGTCAGTAACACAGTTTTTTTTTTTAAAGCTCTTTTAAGTACCAGTAAGTGAAGGGAAAAGTGAACGAAATGTTTTGCAAGTTGTGTGAAATGGGATTTTCAGTTTGCTGGAGGCTTGTATCATATCTCTGCACTCGTCCACCTTAATTAAACAGGCCGGCAAGTCCATCACTCTAATTCTCTTCCATTCTCTGCCTCGCTCTCACTCCTAGCTCCTAGTCCCCCCCTGCTCATCTCAAACAAGCTGCCGAATCTGTCTCTCTCACTCGCTTTCGCTCTCATATAGCGATGACTAATCCCTCTGTCTGGAGCCTCAGGCTTTGCAACAGCTCCCGCTCACATACTGACCTTTTGCCGTTCCCGTGGATTACTGTACACTTTTAGATTACTGTACAAAACAGAGGAGTAAGAGAGTGCCTACTGCTCAAGGACCTTTGGCTTTGCAGTTAATGAGTTCCGTTTGTGTTTTGCCAGTAAGTCGGTGATGGAATATATGAAGAGGCAAACAAAACATTTGTGAGATGCAAAAACTTCTTTGGAGTTTGGAGTGGAGGGTAGTGTGTTTAATTATTTATCCCCCCCCAAAAATAATGGGAAAGAGTAGGCTGCGATTAACTCCACTTTTAGACTCGCAAACTTCTCTAAGCGCTTCCCCTCGGTGGAATCCGCGCCGCCATTTTGAAGTGCCTTCAACTTCGTCAAGTGGACGGGGGAAGTTTATTTGGACAGACCCTCAATTTTAACAGAGGGAACAAGTCTATACTCATATGTACACTTCTTGCTGCTCCATAGACCACAATGCAACACAATTTTGACGTCACAACAGAAACTCGCACTGCTTGCCTTTAATTTACCCACAAGTGATCAAGGACTTTTTTCCATTTAAACCCATTGCAAGGTTTCCGCTAGTGGTGGACACTCGTGCAGCATAAGCAATGACGTACACCCGAGTGAACGAGATTAAGGGAAGGGCATAAAAAAGTGGACTTCTTTATGAGTGAGTCATTGAATGATTTTTTATTTATTTAATACTTTTATAGGGAGAGATACAATAAACATAGATAAAACTGGGACAACAGCCATCCAATGCTTGTAGCTAAAGCTAATTTGCAAAACTTGTCCCTATAGGGCTTTTATAAATAAAAGAACAAGAACAGTAAACAGACAAACAAACAAAAAAACGAGACAAGAGTACAAGTTTGTTCCTGAATTAACCAAGACTTAGTAGCTTTTTTAAAAATATTAAAACTTGCAGCAGATTTGAAATAATCAGGTAGCCTAATGCATGCCAAAATTGTACACCTTTCACTGAGAAGGCAGTCTGAGCAAAACAAAATGAATTTTTTACAATTTCCACTAGAAGCCGCTCTGGTGGATCTGCTGCACCCCTGCAATCTCTCAAAAAAAAAATGACATAAGGGGCGGGCTGAGGGGCAAGACCATTTAAACATTTAAACACAAGCTTTACGTAATGAGGAAAGACAAAGTGAGCAAAGCTTAAAATCTTGTATTTACTTAAGATCTGACAGTGATGGTATCTTATTTGCATTCTGTCTAAATATTTTTAGGTTAAGACATTCGATATGATTAATTACAGACTGATTTGTCTGAGACCAAATTGCTAACCCGTATGACGTGTGATAATATCATCGAGTTTAAAAACATAAGGGCATGATCGTGTTAAACAATTTCTTATTATTTTGAAGCTAGTAAGATTTCCCTTTATCGTTTTACGTATCTTTTTCACATGACTTTTAAAATTTAACTGAGAATCTAAAATCATGCCACGGTATTTTTCCTTTGATACTTTTTTTAATAACCTTATCTTTAATTCTAATGTTTAAGTACTCTGTTACAGTTTTTTTTATTATTGAAAAATATATGGGGGGGGGTGGGGGTGGAGATATTATATCTCTGTCTATAGAGATATAATACGATCTCTATAGATTTAAATGAATCCGTAATGAATAACACTAGTGATGGGGACGAGACCGCCTATGCCGAGTCCGAGTCAAGACCGAGTCTTTGAAGGGTCGAGTCCGAGTCGAGGCCGAGTCCGTTGGTTTTCAAATTCAGTCGAGTCCGAGTCAAGACCGAGTCTTTGAGGAAGCAAGTCAGAGTCGAGACCGAGTCTTTAGGAGTCGAGACCAAGACCATAAAAACATGTCAGTTTTCATATTCATGATTTAATATCACCCCAGTTAATAATCAACAGTTAGGCCTACAGACTAAGCTAGATTGGGAATTGTTTAGAGGAGCAGTCTTAACGTCTTAATATGGACTATGCTTTTACTATCATTAAAAAAATCCCTACCACATGCATCATCTTCTGCCTATTTTTCTAAACTGCTTCAACAGTGCTGCTCTGTCATCAACATGTTAAGCCCACCCTGACTTTTTTAATCATAGTTAGGACATGCAGAGCAAATTAAAATTTTCTAGTGGTATGTATTCTAGTGGACTAGTGATGGGGACGAGACCGCCTATGCCGAGTCCGGGTCAAGACCGAGTCTTTGAAGGGTCGAGTCCGAGTCAAGACCGAGTCTTTGAAGGAACAAGTCCGAGTCGAGTCCGAGAAAGCAGAAATCGGTCTCGAGACCGGACTCGAGTACTACATCACTAAATAACACACCACCAACTCTACCTTTAACTCTATCTTTTCTGAAACGCATATATCCTGGAACATCAACCATACTAGTTAAACAATTATCATGTAACCATGTTTCACTTAAGCATAACAAATCAAGGTTAGACTCAGTTAACAAAGTTCAAATTTCAAAAGACTTTTAATATTTAAGTGTCCTCCAAAAATTCCTCTAGGTTTTACTGTAGGGTCCCAAACAACTTTTGCATGAATAACAGTTTGAAAGAACAAGTTTTGCCGTTGTTCAGAGAAAACACGTGCTTGATGAACCGATTTGTTTAGAACCACTTATTCGTACCAGGCATTTCCTAGGTAAGAAAGGGGACAACTCCCATTAAAAGCAGTCATTAGAGCGCGCCTCTCTCTTAGATCGTTTATCTGAGGCGCACACATGATGGATACACCAGCTCTCTTAGCCATGATGCATGTTTCTGACCTCTAAAGGATTACATTATCAATAAGACTTAGGCTATCTGCCGCGAGGCAGCCGTGCGCTCAGCCGAAACACAAGCTGTGTGAAGTCCTAAATACATATGTGCTGTACACCTCTGTGTGTTTTTCAGACAGAAAATATAAGATGACCAAATGAATAGCGACATCATTTTGTCACTTGCTCTGTCTGTGTGCTGCTCTGACTAAGATGTTAAAACTCACTAATGAATACATCTCTTTATTCAGTATTCTGTTTCGTTCAGAGTTACACTTATTATTTATCTAGTATTATTTATTTATTTACTTAGATTGGTATTGAATCTTTGCCTACGCTGTTGTCTGAAGAAGTGGTGAGGTGTAATTACTGTTTATGCACGAAGTAAATAAAAGCCAGCTTTAAATGCCATTTGAAGGCCACAGTTGATTGTTCGTGCAATTGCTGCAAAATTGAGCTGAAGCAAAACATTTAGGCAGAGAAAACGTGCTGATAGCTATTATGCGTTCTTCATTAATTGGCAATGGGTTACGAGAATAACAATGTGTCTAAAAGGCATCATTTATATTCAATGCACTGCTAATATGTAGCTCTGCAAAAATGTTCTGATGCAAAACGGTCATTGGTTAGGGAGTATACCAAAAAGAAATCCACAGCTTTTTAACCAACGGTTTTGCAAATGAACTTTTCACTTCCTAATCCATGTATTTCTGTTTTATGTAATATTAAGAACATTCCGGTAAAGTACGTTATTTTCTGAATGAGCATTGAAATATTAGATTGCATGTGCTTGCATTTACATTTCAGGCACAACACACAATAAATATGGATATATAGCTGTATTTACTAATATAAATACAATTATTATACTTTTGTTATTTCTAAATAACCTTTACAAGAAAAACGAAGCATGTTATTTTATTTAGATGATTTTTTGGAATAACAGTTCGTGATGCAAACTGTGAGAATAGGCCATGGTGTGAGATCCTTGCGTCGTGTCGCTCTCTCATTGAGTTGTCTCATACACAGACATGCTCCTCTGTCTCTGTCCTCATATCTTGGCATGGGTGATATTTGTTCATCAGCATGCATAATTACCCATCACAATCTGTCATGCCAGATTTTGTGTGAAGGAGACTAATTAAGTGCAGATTGATAACGAGCCTTTGGTTTTTATTTAGCAGCCCAGTAAGAGGTGTAGGGTCAGCTGGGAATGTTCCCCAACCCCGGACTGGCACGACATGATTTGTTGGTCGTCGGACTTGATAAAAATATACTGAGATGTTTGTATTATGATAAGGGTTTTTAACATGTCCAGTTAGTTACAAAAAATGTAATGATAAATAATGTGATAAAACAATTTGGAATCACTCTGAGTCTGCCGTACATATTCTGCAATAATAACAAAACAAATAATAGTGATTTAATTAATCTGCATATCATGTAATTCCATCAATAATTATGTATAATAAAAACTAAGAACATAACATGAAGGGCCACAGCAGTGGAAATATCCAACTATGCATTTGCTGTTGTTTTTCTGCAATTTTGATTTCAAATAATAGGCCTCATGATGGCTGTAATTGTGACCATTACAGATAATGACGGCCACATCCTCGTTAATTTATTTTATTTCAGTAGAGGTACTCATAGCACTACAACTTTTTTCTGCAATTCAAATAAATCATTAAGCTGAGACGACAGCATCTGTCAAGAACCTAAATGCACTTGCGTAAGAGCTCTCTCTGGGGCCAGACATGTTTTAATAATTGTGTGCTTTTTGTCAAGATCAGACCATCAAAACTGCTTTCCCCCATAATACTATAGGCTAATTAAAGCCCTCACTAGAAGTAGGCTTCTGACTTACAGACAGCTTTGTGCCTTAATGTGCTTAGAGTCTACTGGAACATTGCAACAGTTTGTACCTCTCTTGTGAATTTGCAATTTGCATTCAGTATGTTTATGATATGCGCATTGCTGGAAAGAAACTGAGAATAATTGTCAGTAGTTTCCATTAATTAATTAAGTGTGTCGTTCATGTTGGAGTGGTGGAGTCTGTTCTTAAAGGGACAGTTCACCCCAAAATAAAAAATCTGCCATCATTTACTCACCCTCATGCAGTGCTGGGTAGTAACTGATTGCATGTAATCAGTTTCCAAAAATTAAGTACTTGTAATTAGATTGTATTACATTTAAAAAAACTTGGAATCAGACTACATTTACTTTATTATTGATTACGTATTAATCACACAATGGCAGCAAATCATTCATAATGTATTGATTCTCCCTAATTTTTCACACATTGAAAACAATTTCGCACAAAAAAGCACATTGCTTATATACATTCAGAAATTCTAGCTAGTCAGTTTTTTTTCTTTCAAACATTGTATACATTTACACATTATAATTATTTATTTTAGTAAAAAAAAAAATATATATATATTTATTTAATTATTAGCCTTTCATTAAACTCAAAAACCCCCTGCAGTTCCTTCAAGAACCTTAGACATAATGTAAAGTTTAATGCACTACATTAAAATGGAATATATTTTCTTTCTCTTTGTATTTTTGCATTAATATGGTACAATATTATCCTATTCAATTCAATGTGATAAACAAGTTAGGGCAAAAGTAATCCGAAAGTAATCAGATTATATTACCTAAAATGCTTAATGTAATGGATTACGTTAACTACAATTTTTGTCATGTAATTTGAGATCATTAACAAACTAATTTGTAAGTAATCTACTCAGCACTTCCCTCATGTCATTTCAAAAACAATATCTTTTGTGCATTTTTCAAGCATGATGTTTTATTTATTTATTTTAAGCCATACGGTTGCTATTGTGTGAAGAAAAGCCCAACATTTACGCAATTATTCACTGCTTTTGTTATTTTGTATGGGAAAAAAAGCAGAATTAACATCCTGCTAAACATTTTGTTTTCTGTTCCATTGGAGAAAGAAATGCATATACGAGTTTGGAACAACATTTTTGGGTGGACTGTTCCTTTAACTTATTTGTAATGAGGACAAAGGGAATATTGATATGGAACAATTTGAATATTCTGCTTTTTGCAGAAACATACTGTATTTGGTTGCTTATTTTTTCACACATTTTATCTGAGGCTTTGTAGAAATTTTCTAGTACATAATAAAACTGTAATATTCTAGTAAATTATTCTAGTAATAATAACACCTTCGTTCTGTGTTAGCTGTAAAATTAAGTTGAATCAACCTGTTGACTGTTGTCTCACATTTTAATAGTTCCTCCTTTGTGTATTGTTAGTTCTGCGGGTTCAGAATAAACAATAAGCAAACTACATTATTCACATTATTAATTTTACAGTGATGTGACAGGCAAACTATAATGAACCTGAAAACCAATTTTATCCATGTGCCTGTGGATTCAGTTTTTTTCCTCTGCTGTAAAAGCAGCAAATCAAATGCGTACATGGAATGTATTATTCAAATATATTTAAATTAAGTCAGTGTATTCAAATGGCAACTGCAACGGGTGGGTAACACGGACTGCATTATGTGCCGAGGTATAGCTTACTATTCTTGTTGAGATGAATGCTGAAAAAATTACACATATTCAGCCAACATGCTGTCTCAGAATGTTTTACATTAGATAGTGTCTGATTCCAGGAAATAACTGTTCACTTTAGTATACAATGTGTAATCATGTAAATATCAGCTTTCAGTCAGTTTTATTACATAGAAATGCAAAACACTGTAGGCATATCAGCACAGCAGGGTTATTTTAACCCTGTAAAGCCTGACATTTGGAAGAATAGTCATAATTTATTTTTTATTTTTTCATGAAACAATGTATTGAGCCTTTAGACAAAATATTTGTAAAAAATCTAAAAAAGTTTGTTGAGTATCATATATTATTCATCCGGCTTTTATGGCTATATAGTATGATATAGGAGAATATGGAGCAAAAGAATTGCCATAAAATGAGATTCTGATGGCTTGTAATATAAATCAGTGAAATCTTTATAATAGCAGACTTGCGTAAAATTCTTGTGAACATTATTCCAAATGTTTCCAAACTCAACAACATATATAACATTGTTCAAGTAGTTTTGGATAGTTGAATCCCAAAATCTTACATATTGTGCATTTAATACAAGAGTGTCGGGTGTGCAATTTTACCACTTGAAAATAAATTATATTAATGAACTCTATTTGAAAAAGAGCACACATATCTCAGAGTAATAATATCATTGCTCTAGTTCTTTAGTAGTTCTCCACCTTTATATGGTTTTATGTCTGTTTAAAAATATTCATTTCAGTCATATTTGATCAGTTCAGTCATATTTCCTAACTTCATAAAAAAAAAAAAAACTACAACGTTAAAAAACCGAGCAACAAGCAGCGGTGTTAGAATCTTGTATTAATTTTTATCGACAGCATAAAAATAAAATAGCCTACATATTAGTTTGAACTCTTAGCTATCAGAAATTTAGCATGCGTTACAGTTGGCCCCAGTTTTTCCCCTACTATATCTTTTGAGTGATACAAGGATCACAGACAACAAGGAACCCATTAGAACTGAAGGACAGCAGCGTAACCCTCTATTGCATGGCCTACATCCGTCACAGTCACCATCTGCATGCAGATAAATCATTGATTACACTGATCCATGGATCGCTGGGACCTCTGGGAATTTAGCGTCAGTGGTACCGGGAAGGGAGTGAAAAAAGAAAAAGAAAGAATGGAACAAACAAGATTAATAATAGCTTGATGCAAGAAAGCCCTTTGGGAGCTGACTGCTAAGTGTTGTTGACAAAATGCAGGGTTCTAAGGCGCAGATGAATAGTCTTCAGAAGCTGACACCTTGGGGGAGTGCTATATTGTTGTAGTAATTGAATAGCAGCCAGTGGAGCACCTGTCTTTAGAGTCCAGCTGAGGATGGCCCGCACTTGCAAATCGCATCCCACGAAGCTTCTCAAATATACACTCACCTAAGGTAATCGCAGTGCAGGGAGCCAATCAGTATGCAGCTTTTAAAAAGCGGCGTTGCTAGAAGCGAGGCAGCTAATTTGAATATGTTGATTCTAAGGCAACAGGTGAACATTTGGAAACACAACAAACAACAAATGTAGATCAAGTCTCCATGCTGTTGGGATTGGCAGGAATTTTTTGCTTGGCTTTTAAATTAACTCTTGCATTTTTGCCCATGGGCGTGATTGAACCAACCACGCCATTTCCACTAAACACAAGAGAAGTCTTGTCTCACCACTTGCAGACATTTATTCGTGAAAAACGCACATTAAGATTGAAGCGTGTCCACCACTCCCCCGGCCCGCCTCCTTAAGGCATGGCCTTAATTGGATTTCATGAACTATCCCTTCAGGCTCTAAAATGTCCTATCAGTCCATTTGAGATGGTGCAGAATGTGTAGAATTCAGCAAAAGCACATTCAACTGGGCCGATTACATCAGTCAACAGCCAATAATAAATTTCTACACCACAGTGAGGGGGGCTGTTCTAATTAAATCTGAATATGCAAGGGCGTAGAATTTATAGGGACGCTAGGGACATGTTCCTACCAATAATCCAGCTACTATACTCTTAGAAGAAAAGGTTCTATGTACTGTAGGAATAGTTCACTTAAAAATGAAAATTCTGTCTTCAATTACTCACCCTCAAGTTGTTTCAAACCTGTGTGAATTTCTTTCTCATGCTGAACACAAAAGAAGATATTTTGAAGAATGCCGGTGTTGTGCCGAATTTAGACCCTCTGCCAAATTATTACCCCCCTCGTTGAAGTCAGTACCTGATTGCCTAATCCTAACCCCACCCCTAATCCTAACCCCTCCCCCACAACTAATCCTAAACCTACCAATACTAGGGGGGTAATCATTTGGACAGTTGATGTACCCCATTGACTTCCATATTAGGAAAAAAAAAAATACTATGGAAGTCAATGGGGAACATCAATTGTTTGGTTACCGACATTCTTCAAAATATCTTCTTTTGTGTTCAGCAGAAGAAATAAATTCATACAGGTTTGAATATCTGTAAGGGTTTAAGTTCTTAAATTAAGGCTTTAAGGGATAGTTCACGCTAAAATGAAAATGAAGTCATCATTTACTCAACCTGGTGTTGTTCTAATGCCGTATACCCTTCTTTCTTTTATGGACCACAAAGAAATACTCATGCTCGTCCATATAATGGCAGTGAATAGAAACCAGCAACAAGCTTTTTAAAAAAGACACACAAGTATCACAGAATAATCTCATGCGACACGTGCTGTATATTCCAAGTGCTCTGGGGGATAAGACGGTAAACAAACTGAAATTGAATGTATTATTTAACTAAATATTTGACCATGGATGTTGGTCCTCTCTGCACGGCGGTGTGACTCTGTAGGTGCTGCAGTTCACTCTGTCTTGCCCAGAAAAATCACACAATTTGTGAGAAATCAAGATGAACAAAAACATGACATGACAAAAAAATAAATAATATAAAACTATTCTATTGTGAATATGGATAATGCTGGCCCCATGCGTTCTAGGACTTTATGTCCTAGCCTGTTTTCAAACCCTTCAAAGTGTACTGTGACTTTGTTTAAGCAGAAACACAAGAAGAGAATGTTTTTGACCTCAGTTACCTTCTGTTCCAGCTAGTTTCTTCACTACAGCACAGCCAACACGGCAACATTTCTTTCCATTTGACCTCTGGCGGCCTCAGGCGCCCATTAGGGAAAATTTGTTCCTTTAATGATTTCTGTTTATCCTTTGCAGACAATGCCCAGTATAACCTTACATTTGGTGCCATGTATATTTTAAAATCAAAAGTCCAAATGAGACAGGAGAAAAAGTTCTTACCCGTCAAAACTCGCCAGAAGCCAGTGAACGAGCACTACTTTAATCCAAAACAAAACCACAACACCTTTTCATCTATGCTAATATAGACCTGATATTTTATACTTGCATTGTCTTGTACACCTTAAACAAAAGTTCAATCCTAAAGTCAGATGGAAGACGGTAAGATAACTTTTTCTCTTACTCTTATCTGAACCGATCTCAACCTGTATAAACTGGTGTATTTAAAAAGGTAGGAGTAGCTAATAGAGAAACATAACAGGAGTCAAACATCAGAATAAACATAAGAAATAATAAAAAAAAAGCATAAATATCAGTTTAGCATTACCTCAAAATAAACAATCAAGAAGCGAAGAAACGATTATATATATAGCCTATATTTCTGTAAATGTAGTCTTGTTGCCAATGGCTTATTGCAGACTTGCTGCTGAGGTGTGATCGTTTTTATAAAATGACATTTTGAACTGCAAATTCAATCTCATGGGGTTCCAGGTTCTCATGAGATGTTCATGGTCTGTTATTTCCATCTCTGCCTTATCACTTTTCAATATGTGATAAATAGGTCAGTGTGTTTACTGCTGCCAGATATAGCCTATTATTGATGGTCTCATTATGTCACTCATTTGCTTTATTTTGAGCGGTATGTGGATCTCATTTAACCTATGATTTATAATGGCAATGTTTTGTCTTGTAGAACATTTAAATATTTCCTCGCAATTTGTATGCACCCAAGGACGTAATGCTCTTAAATTCAAGGCCTAACACTCTTTGCCAGACTTGCTTAAGATTATGATTAATTTCAGAAAATAACTGAGACTGGAATATGGAAGCAGACTGAACAAGATTAACGAACAATTAACAGTACATTTCGGCTGGGTATAAAGCGTTTTGAAAGAACTAAAGTACTTGAACAAAGACGTAAATGCAGCTCAGTGTATATGGAATTGCTTTATTTGAGAATAATATTTAGATGACTGTAAGCTAGAGTGGTTTGAGAGTAGCTTCTGCCGCATCTGACCACCTCTTTCTGAGGATTATTGCAAAATCTGGATCAGATCTTTGGATCAGAGCTGTATCCAGGAAAGATGAGCACTGTGTGCTGTGCACGGTGTACTTTTAGTCACTTTAAATTCGTAAATCAATAGAGTTGAAAGAGTAGTTAATCTCAAAATGATAATTCTGTTATTGTGTACTCTTTCCAAAACCATATGACTCTCCGCAGCAGCACACTAAAGGAGGAATTCTGAAGACTTTGCAGGTCTTTTGTATACAAACAATGAACAGAAATTGAAGCTTTCAGGCTTTAAAAGCACTATAAAAGTACCAACAAAACACAATCAAAACTTTCAAATCAAACTGGCAGAGTACTACTAGGTTAACTTTGCTTATCAACACTGATAGTGACACTCCAACCGCATAAATAAGTAGCATGACTAACACTTTCAGAACAATATAGCTTTTTCAGTAGCAAACAACTTTTTCCAACTATTAGCAGTGTAGTGATTTTTTTTCGTTTGCTATTGGAGCAAATGGGAATTCACAAATTATATTTGCTGTCGTCCTGTTCACCACTATAGAAGTTTACCCAAATATGACGACTTTCGCTACTTATAACCCTGAAAATCAAGTGTAACGGACGTAGGCCAGTAAGAGCTGTGCGTGTAAACTAGAGATGCGCGGATGGGCTATTATTTCATCCGCAACCGCATCACAAAAATCATCATCCGTCCGCCATCCAGCCACACCAACGTTTTTGACCAATTTTCAAAACCGCACCCGCCCGCCATCCGTTGATTTGTGTATACATATATTTTTCATTTGATTGGTTCAACCGCCCGCCACCCGCCCGAATTTAATTAAAATATTATTTTTCGTCACGTTATCCGCCCAATCCACGTTTTATCCGCGGAGTCCGCGGCTGTAACCGCCAACCGCGCATCTCTAGTGTAAACCTCACTCCCCTGGCTTCAAGAGGCACGTTAGCGACTGACGCTAGTTGCTGTGGTCTTTAGCGTCTTTGTTCCGGCCTCCCTGGCCGGAGACTTCAGTTTAAATCCCGCTGGGAGCAGGTCGAGTAGGACCGGTGACATTTGGTGCCGTGACCCGGATGGGAGTAAGGTTTAGGAGGGTGAGTGTAACGGACATAGGCCATTAAGAGCTGTGCATGTAAACCTAACTCCCCTGATCTCAAGAGGTGCGCTAGCAACTGACGTAGCGGCTGCGGTCTTTAGCATCCTTGTTAGCGCGCCCGCCTCCCACTTTGGAGGCCCTGGTTTGAATCCCGCTCTGAGCCATGTCAGTCAAGCTTGCATCAGTCGATAGTCAGCTGTTTCTGACGTTTACCAATCCAGTTTCAACACTTATCACAGCAGTTCTTTTAAATCCCCATTCATTCAGCCTCTCTTCTATTGCTTGACTGCACGCTACATCTAACTCCCCCCTCCATCCCCAAAGCCACCTAGCTGGAAATCTGTAATCTAATTGGAAACCTGTTTCCAGGTGATTGTCTTCAGCATAAAGTAAATTTCAATGTAATCATCCTCCCTCATGTATTTTGGCTTGTTTACAACAACTCATGTTAAATTTGTGAATTGCAATCATGTATGCATGATAACTGGATCTGGTCTGTTACCCCAAGTGGGATCTGATTTGCTGCTCTCCCCGTTCTGTCCAGGCATGGCTGCATGGACAGGTACGTGGAGTTTGCCCAGAACAGAATAATACCGCCAACACTAACTGTTTTTTCACTGTTTTGTTTTGCACATGCAACTTCACTCTCATATGTTTCTCTGGAAAACCTAATTCATTCTAGCGAATTGCTTTGTCCTAAACGGTCCTCTTTCTCTCTCTCTTTCTCTTTGGAAAGTCTTATTAGTTCTATTAAATTGGTTTGTTCAGAAAAATTCCAGAAGATTCACCAATTTAAGTATGTGGCATTTCAGGTCTTTTTTCACAAAGTTCGGTCTGTTTCTCACATTGAATGAAATGTATGAAGTTATTGTATGAAATGGACCACTTATACTTTTACAGTGCTCCCTTTTTGAAGCTTGAAAGCCTTAGTCCTCAGTCATTGTAATTGTGTGGTAAAATCCCTTTGTGTTTCACAGAAGAAAGTAAGTTTGAAACAACATTAGGGTGAGTAAATCATGAAAGAATTTTCATTTTTCTGTGAACTACTGTACTTTTGTCCATGTTACAATTTTGGGACAATTTAATTGACTACAACTAAGTTTTCTATATCTTGTTTTTTTGCAACCTGATATATGAAAGCAAGTCATTAAATTCTAGTTTATAAAAAAGATGTTGTTGCTGGTTTTCAATCAACAATAACTTGACGTTCCTTTCATGAGAACACAGTTATGAAAGACCTTGGTTTGGGAATGCAGCTCTGCGAGAACAGGATCAAGAGTCCTTATTTGTTTTCAGGGACTGTTTCACACTCTAATTACTTTGCTGATGACCCATATACTGCCTTTGGATTTCTTCACCAAAGCATTTGATCGGCTTTAACACAAAGCTCACACAGCTCATGGTCATTCTGGTAATGAGAGTGCTTCTTTTCTTTTTTTTTGGCAGATTTTTTTCCCAGCTGTACACGAGCAAAAAGACATGCATGTTAAACCCTGAGTCATACATTAATGATGTTTTTGAGAATTTTGTTTTGCTTTTATTGAAAACTTATTCTTTTCAACCTTAAATGGAAAAGCAAAATAAATGCATTTTATTGATAGGTATATATATATATATATATATATATATATATATATATATATATATATATATATATATATATATATATATATATATATAAATTATTATTATTATTATTATTATTTTATTTTTTTAAGAAATAAATACAAAAATACTGTACTGGCAGCATTTTTGTCAACCTGTCCTTTCTTTTTAGATTACAGTTTAAATTGTTTTACTATGATAACAATATTTTCTGGTTTTCTTTGCATGTGCATGTGCTTTCATGATTAGTATGCAGCTTCATACAGTGTATACCCCATTTTGTATGATTTATGTATGATCTTTGATTAGAGAACTTAATCTATAAGCACATAATTTCATAGCCTTTTCTAATATATGGTCTTCAAAGGTAACCTAAAAAGCACATCATTTTTGACAGACTTTATCCATCATTGGCTATCTTGGCACTGTGAAAAAAAAAAAAGTAAACACTCTGGCTGCTCCTTTCAATATAATGTAAGCGAATTGGGACTATAGGGCTGTCAAGCTCACAAGTGACAACAAAGGAACTATATAAGTATCATACAAAGCTATTGTATGGCTTTAGAAGATGTGGAATTTTGCACACAAGGTGTATGGACTATTTTATGGTGTTTTTATTGGTATTTTTCATTCTTTGTCATTTTTGGAGCTTGACAGCCCCAGTCCCCTTTTACTTGCATTACACAACCAGGATATTCTTCAAGATGGAAGATGTGTTGTTTTTCTATATATATGTATGTATGTAGGAGTAAAGAGGCGTTGTGTCATTTGCTGCTATAATAAGGAGAATTAACTGAACTGTTCTAATTCAGTTCCTTTTGAGAAAAGACCACACAACAGTGGATTTGTCATAACCCAAACAGGATTAATAATGGGTCAAATTTACCAATGTTTGCACACCAATTATTTCACTTCTTATATTACCTTAGTGCTTTTAGTATTTGTGGGAATAAACCCAAGTTGGTAAAAAGTGCTTGTGCATTACTTTGCTTAATGTGCTGGATAACGGAAAAGGCATAACTGTAAATTATCAGCACACCTGTTTTAATGAGCTCCTCATCCTGAACAGTTATTTTTACATCAAACAAATCGTTCTTTAACCCATTTTAAAATGGTAGTTATTTGTGAAGATTGTTAAAGTAATTTATACTCTGCGTGTTAATACGGCCACTGGGAAGCACAGCCTTTCCTTAGACGATCCCAATTACAATTCCAGATTTAACAGATCTAGACATTATGTCATAATATTCTGCCTTAATTTTACAGATCATTAAGAGCGGAGACATATGGTCTGAAATCAGTCATCATATATTAGCATCCAATGTGAGGAAAAATGCATAGCTTAAAAAAAGGCACAATGAGGCATTAAATAACCATATCGCAATGACATTTCCACTTGGTTGACAGAAGAGCTGGAAAAAAATCTTCTTCTCAGGCTTTTTCACTGCGGCTCCATAAGTTTCTTCTCATACCGCCTTCAATTTTTCTGTGTGACAACCTCATAATTGCCACACTGACTTAAGGCAGAGCAAACATCTCATCACCAAGTGCTCACTGTGAAATTCTGAATGGACAACAGAACAAATACTCCCACATAAGCTGTCTTGCCGATGCAGAACGGAGGAGAGGCTGAAGACAAAGATGATGGACTGTCTCTTTGTCATTTTAAGAATTGTCTAATTACACACTTAGATACTCATGCATTTCTTTCTATTTATCTTATTTTATTATTATTATGTACTCTGGGAGAGCTCGCTGATTTTGCCCTGAATCCATGCAGTTTTTTTTTTTAATCAAACAATTCATGACTTGTTTGCAGATAGAGGGTTTTGTTTCCTCTGGATAAAAAAAAAGATATGTCACATTCATACGTCCTCAATTAACTTTGGTCTCAATATAATCCATGCAATTAATTCCGCCTCGTGTAAGGGATGCCTCCGAGTCAAATAGTCGATAAAGCATAAAAATGTACCTGTGCATTTGTAAGATGGTCTCATTTATTACCCTTCCTGGCCGTGTCTTATGTCCTCAAGCTCAGCTTTGGTCGTTCACAAGCTTAGCTGTGAAAACAAGACTCCAATTATGTCTTACTGCCTCTCTATTGGTGAACATTTCTGTTATTCATATCCTTGAAAATTGGTTCCATCACTTAATGCAGGATTATAGCTCTGTGCATATGTCTTGCGGAATTTGAAATTTCAAGTATGACGATTTCATACATAATGCTCATAAATTCAAACAGGCAGGACTATAGATCATCTCTGTTCATGACTGCAGTCCATTATCAGCGCCCAAACCCACATCCCTCGACCCCTCCACACCCTATCAGTGTGCCAACCTCCCAGCACCTCCACTTAGCAACTCCAAGAAACCACAGATGGCCTCGATATACTCACTGTGAAATTCTTATTTGTTCTTCACTTAGGGTTAAGAAGATTGACATCTGCAAGCAGTGGTATACTGTTAGCGGACATCTGTATACTATTAGCTGAATATGTAAATATATGCAGCACATTTGAAAACTCTGTCACTAATTATTCTCATTGTCGTTCCAAGCTTTCTGTCCCTCCGTTGACAGCTACGCAACTGACACTTTGACGCTTCAAAAAGTTCATGAAGAGATTGTAAAACTAATCCATGTGATTTGGTTTGGACGGTTTAGTCCAAATGTTCTGAAGAGACACGATTGCTTTATATGATGAACATTAATCATTAATCAGCAAACATAAACAAAAGCTCAATGGAACCTGCTTGATTTGCGAGAACAAACCTCTTGCAGAAGCGCAAATGTGTTGCGTAACACGAGAATGATCCTCATTGGTTCTTGCAGAAGCGCGAACGTGTTGCGTAACACGAGAATGATCCTCATTGGTTCTTGCAGAAGCATGAACGTGTTGCGTAACACACGAGAATGAACCTCACTGGTTCTCGCACCACGTCAGGCAAACTTGCCTAAGCTTTCCGTTTACCACAACTGATGTGTGAGTTGAATGTATGTGAATAAAAGCTTAAATTTCTGTTCATCATAAAAAGCGATCGTGTCTCTTGAGAAAATGTTTAACTAAACCGGTCAATTCATATGGATTAGTTTTATGATCTCTTTATGAACCTTTTGAAGCGTCAGTGTGGTAGTTGCGTAGCTGTCAATGGAGGGACAGAAAGCTCTCAGATTTCATCAAAAAGATCTTCAATTGTGTTCCGAAGTCTTAAAGGTTTAGAACGACATGAGTAATTAATAACATAATTTTTTGGGGGGTGAACTATCCCTTTAATAACAAAATAAACACAACAAAAATACAGGGGTGAGAAAACCGCAGTTAAGAAAGCATCTGATCATAACAATCTCTGCAGTTCGGCAATCCTGTCAAGTTAAGTCATGTTCATTTTTATAGCACTTTATACAATAAATTGCTGTATTAAACATGAAAGAGAAAGTGTCCGCATCACTTTTTTGATTAGAATTACAACTTCAGTTTCAACTATAAAGCAACTCTCCAGTGTGTCAATGTTTTTACTCGCGTCTGACATTGACGGACTAAACAGAAGAAATGAACCAGAGAAGATTTCAGTGTCAAAGAAGGCTGAGGCTTTTGAAATTATTTCACAAAAATTCCACTTGAAGTCTATTCGGGCCTTTAGAGCACTTTAGCAACCACTTAGTGACGTCCCTAACGCCTGTAATTCATCACTTTAAAATCTTTTTAAGCTTTATCATACTAACACGTTAGTCTTGACAAACTTTGCTTTTGTAGTTTAAGGGTTGTTATTTAACAAAACATCACTACACAGAATCTAGATTCGAGAACCCAGTTTCACTCTTATATTTCAGGTATGTGGTTTAAAAAGTGATTTATAAGGCAAAGGCAACTGTACTTAGAGAGGGTTTTAGAAGTTCTGCTGACCTACACTTTCGGCAGCAATCAGTCTTGTCCACTTAAGGGAATTAGTTTTCAATTAACTGTTGCCACCTCACATGAACGACTCTGTGTAATTAAGAATGATGATGTAATCTTGGAAACCAATTTTACTGGCAAATAACTTTGAATGCCATCAATCATTATCAGAACTGGAGAAGATGCCCAACGTTTCGACCATGGTAATAAACACGAATGGGGTTTTAGTTAGAAAAGTTAAAGTTAAAAGTTAGACATGTATTGCAATGGTGAGAAATATAGACTAAATTACGATTTTATAATGATATCATAAATCTGATGAATTTAAGTGACTAAAAAGTGAACAGAACCATTGGCCATCAATCATGTCATGTGTTTAAGACAAACCATAAACGTGTCCTGCCTCAGTCTCCTGTTCATTAGGGCTGCAACAACTAATCGATAAAATCGATAATAATCGATTATGAAAATCGTTGTCAACGAATGTCATTGTCGATTAGTTGGTCTGCTCACGTCACGGGGAGCGTTACTGATGACGTCACTTTCATGACAACGCAGTCACGCGAAATGGCAGAGAGTAATCGGAGAGAAACATCAGCACGGCAAGCAAAAACTGTATTCTCATTATATGAAGATGTGAAAATGGTATAGTCTAGTTTAATTCAATGCTACTGTGTAAACAGCTTTGTTTACTAACTTCGGGACAGTCACACTAGATCTATTTTGTATCGAGCATCAGGTTGCGCAATCAGTTCGCTCGCAACATAAGTGATGGATTAAAATAGCGCTACCGCAGAAATAGGTTAAATTAAATGGTGTTTACAAAGTGAAGCACTAAATATAAAGGCAGTTAATAACAGCAGCAGTAAAATATTGTTTTTTAGTCACTGTAGTCAGTGGTTTTCAGCGAATGCTTGTGCAGTAATACATAATTTTTCCTGTACTTTTAATCAAGCCTGTTGTCAGCTGCGTACCTCCATTCCGCTCTCTTTTTATAGCATTTGTCTACTATGTAAGGGATAATCCCGCTTATTACATGGCTACCCACCAAATAAATCAATAATTTTACACAAAATATTGATTTAAAAAGGAGTTTCTTGATTTAAAAATGATTGTATTGCTTCCGCTAAAGAAAATAGTCCGTTCCGTCTCTACGGTTAGAATCCTGTGTCCATAGCAACGCTCTGTTTTTCTGGTGTGTTATACTTCGCAGCGGTCTGTTATCAAGAAATAACAGATCGCATTCTACATTGGAATTCAAAATCTGCTGCTTAATATCTTATTACAAACATGTTTGTGTCCTAATTTCATAATGTGAAGTTTATATGAGCAGCGCAACCCAATATTTTGTTTTGTTTATTTATATTTTGGATATTTAAAGAAGTTTTACTGTTTAAAAACTGGACAAACTTTTGTGTTTGGGGTTTAAAATGTAAAAATTTAAGATTATATTAGTAAAACTCAATGTGTGGCTTTTGCACTTTTTAAAGTACCCTTTTACACATAAATACCCTGATTTAGGGTTTTATTTAGTTATAAACAAAAATCAAATTGAATAAAAAAAAAACCTATCCGATTAATCGATTAATCGAAAAAATAATCGTCCGATTAATCGATTATCAAAATAATCGTTAGTTGCAGCCCTACTGTTCATGCAAAGAACTCTCTTATGTCTTACATCTTTCATAAGCCCAAAGGTCAGGTGTTTCAAAATACAAAGTATATATAAGATCAGCCATAAATATTCATTTTATGCTAGAGTTAACAAATGCACCACGTAGTCATGGCAAAACTCAACGGTTTTCATGTCAAGTAAAAACTTTTTCTAACCACAGTGATACAATTTCTTTATATATCACAAGTCATTTTTAATATACAGTGTATTTACATGTACAGTATATGCAGCTTTAACAATTCAATCAAATTATACATGTTTTGGTGATTAAAATGTGCTTATGAAAGCAGAATTTGTGGCACATCCAGAGTAAGCAAAGGTTCCAATTAAGGCATGTTCATAAATCATTACCAGCATGCCATGTCAGCATATCACAAACTTCAGTGAAGACATTGAGCTTGTAGAATTAGATTAGCATGAGCTGGTGACTGCGGAGCAAGGACATTTTGAAAAGCTTTGAGGAGATATTAGATACAGAGGTCTATGGCCCAGTATCCAGCTGATTATTGTCTATTGTGACACTTTTACCTCTTTTCTTAGCACTACAATAATTAAGCAATGCTCTTTTGTGGCATTTTTATATAATTTCTATTCAAGAATAAAGTCTTGAATGTATAGTGGTCCTTGAGCTAGAGGCTTGGGTGAGTAAGCTTGGGAGAGTAAGCAAAAACCTAGCAGTTTTTTTTTTTTTAAAGACAGGCTGTCTGTCAGTCTGTTCATTAGAGCTGGTGATTTTTCCATGTGGTGATCACTGAACGTTTCGGAGCCAACGTTCGATCACGGAGCCAAATGACGTCCAGCTCTACCTTTCTGGATGTATGGGTAGAGCTTGACCTAATTATTTGTAGGGACAGGGTTATGGATTGGGATAGGGTGTGGCTGGACCTTCAAGCTCCACCCATTATATCCAGAGAGGGGAAGCTGGGCGTCAAGCTCCATCCATAGGCTTTGCAGTGAACGTCCTCGTGATTTTTTTTTTTTTTTTTTGACTCCTTCTGCTGGTTATTGTTATGCAGTAGGTGGTGACCAGTGACATCTTAATAAGTGAGCCATTGAGTCAATGGGCCCTATCTTGCACCCAGCGCAATTGACTTTGTTCACCGACGCATGTTTCATTCCTATTTTGCACCCGTGCAAAGCGCGCTTTTCCCTCCACAGAAGCACGTCGCTAAACTAGGGAATGAACTTGCGCTCTCTGGGCGGTTCAGCGCAAAAAAGGAGGCGTGTTTTGGCGCAAGCGTTCCCTGGTGCTATTTTACTGTTCCATAAAACAATTGCGCCACTGGCCAGAAAAAACCTAGTCTAAAGTCAGTGACGCGTTGCGCGTTGTTCATTATGCTATTTTAAGGGCGCATGCTTGACCATAATGTATAGAGTGCACAAACGCTCATACACTGTGATTCTCTAATCTACACAGAAGCAGCAGTTTTCATTTTTGCAAATCATATTATTACAAACGATAGATAGATAGATAGATAGATAGATAGATAGATAGATAGATAGATAGATAGATAGATAGATAGATAATTTATTATAAATATAATAATTTATTATAAAAGCATACATCTAGCTTACACATTTACCACATTATTATGCCTGTTTAGCCGAAGCTAATTTGGGTGTGTTTCTCCCATCCCCAATGTCACTTCTCTCTCTTTTACGGCCGTGACGAGAGCGTTGGTCTCCTCGGCTGTGAACCGCTCTTGACGCGCGCCTGGCAAATCCGCCGTTATAATAGCAATACGCCAAGGAAAAAGTGCGTCTGCTCTTAAAGGGAATGTGAGATGATGCTCTGATTGGTTTATTTCACGTGACGCCCAAACCACACCTATGAATAATGAAGCTACTTCAGACCAACCCCTTTTAGATTTGCGCCCGGCGCAAGAGTCATTTATCCCGCCGGGAAAATAGCAACAGCGCCGAGACCCGCCCACAAAGTTACTTGCGCTTTGCGCTTTGACACTTGCGTTTCAGATCGTTAAAATAGGGCCCATAGTGTTTAAACATGCTGATTCATTCAAGAATTAAACATTGTGAGGGAGTCAGTGAATAACTCAATTGATTCCAATTTATTTATGAAACAAATGACTGTTTAGTGTTTAGTTTGATTAAAAAAAAAATATTCAGGAAGGAAACAATCAACTGTTTTCATGAGCGAGTCATTGAATCATTAAATGATTTGTTCAAACACATTCATTTAAGAACACCACTACTGTGTGTGTTGTTAGAAATATATTGCAACAGAAATAGCCTAAAATAAGATTTTACATTACTATCATAAATTTGATGAAGTTACTCAAAAAGGGAACTGAAGTTTTAGAAATGGGCTGCTGAAAATATACTGCCAAAGGCACATTTTATAACGTGTCTAGGACATTTGAACTAGGACAAGTTCAAAGCAAAGGGAGATATTTTCTTTTACAGAAATGGCTTTTTAAGGACTACAACAAACGGCTGATAGGGACTACACAAGCTTCCTTCTGGGTTAGTGACATCACCAACCCTAAAATTTACATAAACCCCGCCCCCGGGAACACGCAACAAAGGGGTTGAGTCTATGAGAAGAGGAAGAGTTGTTGTAGTAGAGCACATCTGGGAGTCTGCTCAAGCTGTCGCATCCGTCTTTTCACATTTATTGCAATACGGACACAAATGTACTAGCATGTCGCTCTGTTGGCATTGGCATCGTACAACAGTTCCCAAACAAGCGATTTATAGGTTATCATGACAGAATATGCTAATCAACGACTTGGAGATAGTTAACTCAACATCAGCTACATAAATTCATCAACAAACCATTCAGAAACTTCCTGTTGCATTCTAGATGTTTGTCACATCTTTGAGTCTCTCCATCTTTGTCCGACTCCCGTTTGAACATAAAAGGCAGAACAGTTTCTGATATTTTAGTGTGTGTCTGCAAGCTGCTAAGGAAGGACACAAGCTCTTGAAGCTCCGTCCTCTGTGCCGGGAGCAGCAGCTCATTTGCATTTAAAGGGACACACACAAAATGACGCGTTTTTGCTCACCCTCAAAAAGGGACAATTTTAACATGCTATTAAAAATGATATGTGGGGTATTTTGTGCTAAAACTTCACATGCACACTCATCAGAGACTTATTTTACATGTTGTAAAAAGGGGCATTATACCACCCCTTTAAAATGTGCAAGGAATTTGAATGCTCTATTGCTTTTAGTGGTGTGATGGACACCTGTGCAAAAGGGGCAAAAGTAGCAGACAGAAAAATTCAGTTTAACAATTCATTTAAATATTGAAATAGCTTTCTTGATTGTGTAGACCTCCCTCTTGATTTTGTTCAACTGGTTGGACATGAATAGAAAAAAGATGTGATTAACAAACCATGACATACAAAGATAAAGTGGCCCTCGTTCAAACAGAAAGCCAACTGTCACATGTAATTGAGAGTCTGGCAGAAATTAGATGATTAAAAGATGGGGGTAGAGGGGAAGTGCTCTTCTGTCAGTATAAAGCTAGAAGGAAATGTATAGGTTTTCTTTTCTTTCTCACCCAGGTGCTTCATTCTTCATTTATAAGTGGCTAAATTTTAGCATCTGCTTTACAACAAAAGCAAAATGTCAGATCAGAAATTAAACGGTGTACTTGCACTGCATCAGAAGTAAAGATCCTAAATTTCATCATCTTAATGACAGGATAATGTTACAGTTTGATTTTATAACAGCAATATTAAAATGCTAGATGTAATAATTCATATTTAACCATGCAGCACTGATATTAAATAGCTGAATTTTCTGTTAAGCACTGGCTAGGTTTTGCAGCAGAGGAAATATGGCAGCAAAACCTGAAATGTGATCTTGTTTCAGTGATTTATAATCTGCCACACTCCTGCGTTAATACAATACACCACAATTCACTAATCAATTGATTCAGAACAGACAAACACCATCTATTATAATTATAAGCTTATCGAAGAACTGCCATGGCTAATGTTCAGAGATGAACAGAATGTGTTGGCCCACAAAAAAATCCTATCAGAGCAGGTGGTGCTTTTTCTCAAAGTATACAGTCATCGAGTTTTATAATTAATAAAGTGGATGATGGGTAGAAAATGGTTATTGCTGAGTGTCATAATGGGGCCAAAAAGCTCAGTTCTGCTGATAAACTGGGTGTTTAAAGTCCATCCATTTTTCAAACTGCTTGTCCTATACAGTAGGGTCGTAGGGATGCTGAATGATGCTAGAAAGTAACAAATTAAACAATAAAGAGCAAAGTTCTTCAATTTTGGCCACTTACAACTTGTATATGGGAATTATGTAAGTATAGCCTGCAGGAACAAATCCCACTGAATTGTCATAAATATGGTGTGGCGACTATTACACTGGAAAATAGGGAGGGAAATGGTTGTTAAGATGTGTTGTTCAATAATTTAAGCCTATCCCTAACCATAAAATTGTATTGTTTGATGTCTTTTAGGAAACATGGATGCTGATCACATGCTACTAGTTAAAATAAAGGTAAGAGTACAGGAATATATCAGCTAAACTCAAGTGAAGAAGTATTTATAAAAATCAGTGATGACTGTCCCTCAGGTTTTTTTATTCTCATCTCTACTTGAGGTGCTAATTGTTTTTAGAGCTGTTTATTTTCAATAGGGAATACAAGTACAACATCCATTATTCATTTCCTCCAAGTGCAGTCATAAACAAATATAGATTGCACATTAACAATGCATAATGTCCTAGATTCGAAAAAATCATAAACATGGCTTTCCTCAACTTTCTTTTAGTCGTGTTTGGAGGGTAAAGAACGGACGGTTTCATCTGACCTTGTTGGCCGGGTCAGGGTGACAATGGCAACCTCCAAGCAGGTGTTCCAATCAGTTCTGCTTAATACACTGATAAAGTGGAAAAGGCTGGGTAAAATAGAATGGTTTTGCAGAGACAAGATCCAATTCGCACAGGCAAATCACATCACATCATTGCAGACATTGAGTTCAGTTAATGAAAAGTGAATTATTCAAATGAATGATTCATCTTCCTTATTCATTTTTACATAAATGATGTTATGAATCTGTTCAAGATACAGTATATGGGGGGGGGACGGTTGACTTTACCAAGTATTGTCTGTCATGATTTATATATAGATATATAAACTAAAGACTACCACTCTAGAGTCTTTTTTTGTAACATTTTGTCCTCATTTCAAATTTCATTTCATTTCATTTCAGAACGCAATGTACGTGTCATGGTGCGGTTCTACAGATCCAGAAAACTGGACCCATTGTAGACAGGGAGGAGTTGTGGCTAAAGGTCCTGTAGTCATATATCAAAGGTTTGGTCAAGCAGTCACATGCTATTAAACTGATTTATAGTGGAGTTCTATCAAATGCCTCTGATTCTTTTAAATGGGCCGTTTTTCATCAGAAAGTATGAGCCACAGCTTTCAAAATGTGCAAATGTAACTGTGATTTAAAAATGTATATATATTCATAGCTCCATTTACATGCATATTGATTTATTCATATGTGTATCACAGCATTTCGAGTTACTAAAATTAAATCAGCTCAGCATTTTTGATTGCGCATTCGACAGACATTTCCTTTGATGATTCTGATGTTGTCTCAAACTGTATATCAGCCCCAGCGGGCCCATTTGGCACAGCAAACATATTGAAATCTCAATGCTGAGTGTCCGTTCAGAGGACAGTAAAGGGACTTTTCTGGAAGCTAACAACCTTCCGGCTTTTAGCTGCCTGCCGCCATCAGCATAATTAGGTTGAGCGGCAGCATTTGACCCTCCTATTCTCATGTCCTTGGGAGAACTGATGGTTACAGATATTGACAAACAGAGATTGCTTTAGGGATGGCGAGGGGTGGGAAAAGAGAGGAAAGGGTGTTCGGAAGAGATGACACTAACAGAGCTTATAGATTCATTGATGTTCCCCCATTCATGGAACCTCTGACCTTTAGCCGGCTAAAGTTGTTCTGTGTGAGCAAAGCATTCATTGTAAGTCCATATAGTCCTATTTTTAGTTTCTCACTTTATCACACTTGGCTATTTACTGTAGCAATTTTAAATGCTTTTTACATTTATTGTATTGTACATTGTACATTTATGCATGTGGCAGCAGTTATGTGATCTGCAGTAGCCTACCATCGCTACTTTTTAAATCGTGTGTCTTTTTAGGATACAAGCTACTGTATTGATTAAGCAGCAGAATAGTGTTATGAAAAGCTTCAATGTTTAATCAACGAAGCATAATATTTAAGCAATGAAGATGCACATACAGCATTCTCTGTTGGGTGTCTAGAATCATAATTTGTATTGATTCTTTTAGTCAAGTCACCTTTATTTTTATAGCACTTTATACAATAGAGATTGTTTCAAAGCGGCTTTACAGTGATGAACATTATATAATGATCAATGATGCAAACCTTATCAAATTTAAAGTGGCTCTAAAAAAGACAGTTCAGTGTTTAATCATTTCAGTTCAGTTCAATAACTGCGTACAGTTCATTAGTTATGAAAAGTGTGTGATTCAGCTATAAGCAGCTCTACAGAAGACAATAGCGTCGTTATTAATTTTGTGTTGGTTTAATGTTGTTTCAGTAAAAGTGTTGATGTTGCAAAATTCGTCAATTATGAAATGAAGCTGAATCCGCTATAAAACAGTGATTCAATTAAACTAGTCTGAATCATCGACATACAGGTTATCAGGTAATGTCAGCGTAAACGAATCGGGTGGGCGGTTCTTCCAAACTACCTCTTTGCGCATTGCATGATACTTACATGCACATCTTGTGCGCAGGAACCATTATAATTGAAATTAATTCTTCTCACAACTTTTTGAGGAAAAATGATTATAAATTGAGAAGTTTATTTTGCATCTGAAAGCTGGCTTTTTGAGCAGTGGGCGGGACTACGGCGCAAGTGTTAATCCCATTGGCTAGTGCTCATCAATTCAGCTACAGTTCACAAACTCAATTGGAAAATAGGGTCAACTCAATTATGCAGTCACCTGGCAACAAAAGTTCAGACTTCAGAAAAAGCATGGATGGATAGGTAGACGTTGTATTAGTTCATCCATCCACTGGAATTCAAGCCCATGACCTTGGAATTGCTAGAGCTACTGGATGACAAATGCTTTTTTTATGTAAAAAAGTAATACCATGCCAACACAGCTTCTAAACTGACACAGTATATTACTCTTCAATTTACAAGCCATCTTTCTTTGCCCTCATGCTTTATTCTTTGGGTTAACCTCTCTATATCATATCACGACTAAGTCTGGGAGTCAGTACCTACTAAATGTTTAACTCACACTGCCTAGGGCTATTGGCACATTGAAGCAGAAATGTAAAACAGTCTTGGAACAGCAGTGGCACAGCAGATTTTTGCTGAAATTCAAATTCCCTAATCCCAAAATGGCCTAATTAAGGGCTATGGCTTGTGAAAGCAGAGGAAAAGCTCCTATTCTTATCTCCTACTTATTTTGACAAGCCTCCTCAGGTTAGTGTCTCGGAATGTGGATGCTGTTCTGATAAGTAGATTTTCCTGCGGATTGAATGCACTGGTGTGATGATGTAATATGTTAAATTGCATATATATGCAAATGGTGCATTTTCCGTTTAAGCTGATATGTGTGCATATCTCAGACCAGAAGAAATGCATATTTTGGCCGTGATACCTTAGGCTTCGCAAATAGGCTGCGTTATTATGCAGCCGTCCAGAAGCTATAGACATTTTCATCCGCAACCGCGCTCTTTATGAAGTTCACAAATAATGTATGACAAACCGTGGTGACAAAGCATCCAATTTGCATAAATATCCCTCTCGGAGTTGAGGCAGACTGATTGCCAAGATACATTCAGATAAGTCCTTAATAAGGGTTTCACGTCTGTTTTTGATTAGTATCAGCACTAAGGGAAAGGCAAGATAATAATTCATGGAAAGAAAAAAAAAACAAGCCGCCCCCCTTTGGTTTCAGAATCATTCGAACATCATTAAGAATTTTCTAACATGCCTTTCTGTTACGTTGACTTGAGCCTTTCCCAATTGTATAATGACCTTAGTGTTGAATCGCTGTGCTGATCCTCATCGAATGCTCATCTTCAAAAGGTTCTTTCTGTCTTTTTAAAGCTTTTTCATATTTTAATTGCAGGCCACATTGATGTCAAGGTGAATAGGCAATCACTTTTTCCTTTTTATGGCCAAGCTCTTTTTTCTTTCTTTCTCGAAGCCATTTCTGCGCGCGGTTTTCTTTGCGCCATGCCGCAAAGAAAAGTGTCTACAAGAAGTTTTCGTCAGTAAATGACATACATAAATGCATGTTGCGATGAAGTATCATTGGCTTCAAGTGGGCCCTTGATAAATTTTTTTGCACTTCCTTTTTGACCTGAGTATTTAAACTTTTATGAATGCCACCAAATCCAGTCATGCACTTTCTATATCCTTTTATATGTTTTTCACACTCTGTGCCATAAACTATGTGCGCAGGATCCCTTTGGGAAGAATTATTTGGCGTACATAACAGTGAGTTATGACTATGTCTGAGATTTACAATGTTCAGGGTTGCACTGATTCAATGAATTTCACATACTGTATAGTTGTTGCCTGAATAAATGCTCCATAATTGATGCACTCCACCATATATTATGCAGCAACTGTCAACATGTGAAATCAACTGAAAAAAATTATAAAGAGTTGCTATATATAAAGGACGGGGGGTGAGTGTGTGTGTGAGAGAGAGAGCTGAGAATTGAAAGAGAAAATGATTTCTTCCTCTTTTTGCAGGGGTCACCAGAGAGTGCTCCAGAGGTACAGGCAGATGGCTCACACCCTACACGCTCAAAACACTGTGACAATCCCCAACAGCTCCTCTGAGAGAAGGGTAATTAAATACCGAATTTAATCAGATTCTTCAAATTAAAGTCCAGCTGGGCAGTTCTCCCGAACTCCCCTGCTGTTCCCTGTCCCGTAGCCGTTTTTGTGACTGTCTTAGGAGAAAACCGGAGTCTCACAAAAACACATGGGCTTTGAGCACTGGTGAGAAAACCTTGGAGTGATAATTAGTGATAATGTATTCAACTCACAGCTCTGACAGGGTGATGGAGAACCATTGGCCCATGAGAGCTTTCTCAGATCTTGACCTCACAACAAAAATGACAAAATTAATTCATTCTCATGTGAAATGAATCCGTGTATCATTCGTTCAGTCGTTTTTTTATTTAATATTGAAAGTAGAAAAATGAGAAAACAGTTCCTTTTTCGATTTTCATTTTTTCCAAAACAACGAAAAACAAGAATTCAGCTTGAGTTTTCGTTTTTCGTTCTGATGTAGAAAAATGTATAAACAGCTGGAATATTCGAATTTTACACGTGGGTGGGAATGAAACGCCCCTTTCATTTGATTTGTCAGCCGAAGATCAAACTGTCCCGTCATCAGTTCTTCCTCAGTTCTGCACTGCAGAATAAAAGTCCTCGCGTTGTGATTCTTAACGCGTTTATTGCAACTACATTTCATCTTTTTTTTTCATCAAATAACCAGACTAACATGGCTCGACACAAACCGTACTGGGAAAAACACTAGACAGGGCTTTCTTCTGTGTAGACCAGGAGTTCTCAAGTGCCAGGGGTTTGCTATTTTCCTATTTCCGAACTGTAAAGTCACGTTTATTTTTTATTTTTATCATGAACCACGCTGTGTTTTATTCTTAAGTGACTATATAATGCATTTTACTTAAAATAATCTAAATGTTGACTTTGAAAAATAGGTGCGTCAGAAGGCTATTCACTCTATTTTGGTTCATTTTTGGTGTGCGCCAGAAAGATGTTCAAGGAGACTGAGACGCGCTAAAGCAGCGCATCATATTGTTTTCTTTATTTTCCAAAGGCATGACATTTTGTAGTCATTTTGAATGTACACAAATAAAAATATAAATGTTACTGTTTCGAATGACAGAGTATTAAACGACAGAATAGTATTATTTCCCCTGCTGAGCAACAAATCCAAGTGATGTCGCCGGCGCATCGCTCGCTCACACAGCATCTCTAGGCTATTATCAGTTCACTTCTGGCATGGCTAACATCGCAGCCTGTTCATTATTAAAATAAAACACAGTCAACCAAACATATAAAAAGTTATTCTGCTTAATTTAATTGGTCTGTTGTACAATATAAAGGCTGTGCCGCACAGTAGGCTACTTGCTGTTATTCCAAACTCATTTCCCTTGCTGTGAAGATGCTGATTTAGCCTATACGTGTATTGGGACTCGACTTAAGTATAAAGCCTTCTTTACATTACTAGTTAGCATCCAAATGTTACATTGCAAATATGGAAACTTTGGACCGAATGAGAGATGCGCGAAACCAACGTCGGTACAGTTTCAGTTTCGATTCAAATAAATTCGTTTAGGCTTGGCGTTTAAAATTGGCTAAATGTTGTTTATAATAAAGGACAAAATAGGCTATTTTATAAGCTATTAGGCTATATTTTTATTATACGTGGCTACTTATTTTTCATTCTTGTTGTTTTCTGAATAGCCTCATTTAAAGATTTGACATAGGCTACAGTAAGGGGAAGTAAAATACGCATAGACATAGCCTATATGTTATTAATAGTGTTTATAATGTTAATGTTGCATTTTATTTACCGATCTTTTACACTATTTCTGAATAGGCTAATAATAAAATGCGTTTGTTTCCCTCTCAACATGACCCGGTGCGCTGCGTACAAGCGCACATCTTTGAGATATAAATTAATACATTTTAATAAAACACAAGGCCTACATCATAAAACTCAGAAGAGTGTGTATTTTAATATCTCTGTTGTTCTCTGTTCTCCGGTTGTTAGATAGTCAGTCTGAATGTCATGCGTTTACGTTAATATATAAATATTATATTGTCAATGCATTATTCTTTTCTTTTTGTATTAGTGTTAAAAATATTAAATTTACAACTAATTATAATTGATTTATATCTTCATTTATTATTTAAAAAAAAAATTACTGGGCGAGGGCGACCATGTAGGCTAACAGCCGTCATTTAGGCATACCCAGCTGATGCAAAGCGTAGGTGAATTTATATCTACACAGAAGAAAGCCCTGTCTAGTGTTTTTCCCAGTACGGGTTGTGTCGAGCCATGTTAGTCTGGTTATTTGATGGGAAAAAAAGATGAAATGTAGTTGCAAAAAACGTGTTAGGAATCACAACGCGAGGACTTTTATTCTGCAGTGCAGAACTGAGGAAGAACTGATGACGGGACAGTTTGATCTTCGGCTGACAAATCAAAGGAAAGGGGCGTTTCATTCCCACCCACGTGTAAAATTCGAATATTCCAGCTGTTTATAAATTTTTCTACCTCAGAACGAAAAACGAAAAATCAAGCTGAATTCTTGTTTTTCGTTTTTTTGGAAAAAATGAAAATCGAAAAAGGAACTGTTTTCTCATTTTTCTACTTTCAATATTAAATTAAAAAACGACTGAACGAATGATACACGGATTGAAATGTTATGTTTTTCTGGATTTTTTTATTTTTTATAATAATACAAAAATACAAGGTAACACTTTAGAATAAGGTTTCATTAGTGAACTACATTAGTTAAATTGAACTAAGAATGAACAATAAATCTACAGCATTTATTTATTTAATAACATTTACTAGTACAGACAATTTTTTACCATTAGTTTATGTAAGTTAATACTTGAAGTAATGTTAAAGTCCCTATATGCTTTTTTGAATATTACCTGTCATGCAGTAATATAATATAGTGTAATATAGCTGTTTGTGAAGTTTTAAGATCAAAGTGCACAACAAATATAGTCATTGTCTTCTAAAAGAAAGAATCAATTTTGAACGGCTGAAACGAGTCGTAAGCAATTCCATTCTCACTTCCTGTTACATACTTATGTAACAAGTTTGCATAATGCCAGCCTATGGTCTTAATTGGCTGCCTGTGAATGACCGCCAAACTTAGTTGTAGCTGAGGCCTGGAAGAGTTTGGATCGTGTGGTCGACATGTCGAGAAGACGCTGTTTTTTGCCTTGCGAATCCACTTTACATGCACTTTAAAAGGACGAGGACTCACGCTGGAATTGATACGGTAAAACCAAAGGCATTGTTCATATCACTGTGTATCAAGCCCCGAGGAAGCCTTCAGAGCTGAAATTCAGTTATGGTAATGGCCGTTTCGGTTCCAACACGTGCTGTAAGCGGTAGACCAATCACAACAGACTGGGCCGTCTGACCAATCAGAACAGAGTAAGCTCTCGGTAAGGAGGGGTTTAGAGAGACTGAATCTTCGAACAAAATGGTTTGAGACTGATGTGCAATGTATATTATGAGAAAATTAAAGTGTTTTTATTCATTTTATTTTTTTACCTTTGATGCATGTAAACCTATTTTAGGAGACCTCCAAAACAAAATTAGGAAAGGTTCAAATAGCATAATAGGGGCACTTTAACAAATGATATCTTATTGTAAAGTGTTAAAGTGAATAAAGAAGTCTTCATCTAATACTCAAATGTAGAGCTACACTATTTAAGGCAACCTTTAAATGTGTTTCCTGTGGTAACATACAAATAAACCGTTTTTATTTTAGTCAAAAATAATAAACATTAGGTTATACCAGTGAAAGAAAGGTCAGCTCGAGTAAAAATATCTGTGTAAGGTAACAACTGCACAGTGATTTACAAAAGAGGATACATACAGTCTCCTAATAAGTGACACTGTCGTGAAAGGGGAGTCGCCAGCACCATGGATAATGCATGACAGCTTGGCAAACTTTCAGCACCTTGGAGAGCGGCCGTGTCTGAGGCCGGACTGTGGAGCAGGGATAGAAGCCATGGCTTTTCTGACAGGATAACTGAATATAGCTGTACAGTGTTTTAACTGAACTGTCGGCAAGTGGGACATTTGAGGACTGGTGAAATCTGAGAAGCACAGAATATGCCGTGTAAACCTCCTGTCTACATTGCAGGGCAATTTTGACTCTCCCGTTTCCCAGTGAAGAGTGTATGGCTGAATGACAATGCAATGTCTATTGAGTTCTGCTGACGGTGACATGATATAAAACGATGTCCCGAAATCCTTTGGTTCATGAAATTAGATGGAAATAAATATAGTTGTTATGATATGTCAGTATACAAATAAAGAGCTGTCCCAACAGTACAGAAGCGTACAATTAAGCAATATCTCACAGTGCCGTTGCACTGAAATGGTATGCCGACCGTGGTTAACAACACACAGACTGAAAGCCGGTCTGGAACAGTAGATATGAGTGGAGTGGAGCGACAAAAATTTCCCACTTAAAGGATACCGTAATCACTTCTCCAGCTCCAGTCTGGAATTTTCATTTCCAAAATGACTAACCAGAGAATGTGAAACTCTTAAACCCTTATAAGTTCTTATATAACTATATTCATACTGCTTTCGTACCTTTTTGTACCATTTTAAACAAATAAGTTGGTTGAATGACTAAAAATATGAAGTGCTGTAACTAGCAATAGAATAATGAACAATGGTAAAAAATATATATTTTATCATGAATTTTGAGTAAAGACATTTATCTCAATTACTCAATTTGACCTGGAAAAACAAGCCTTTTCATAAAGAGATCAAAATATTTGATTAACTGTGTGTGTGTGTGTGTGTGTGTGTGTGTGTATATATATATATATATATATATATATAAAATTAATTATACATACATTATAATATACATTTTGATATATATATATTGAATATTAATAATATAATATTTGAATTAAATATAAATATAATTTATATAAAGATTATGCTTTTTTTTTTTTTTTTACATTAAGCCCCACAAAAAAAATCTAAATTACTTCATTTTCATTATAGAAAAGTTTTTATTTTTATTTTAAATCATTAATCCAGACCAAAAAAAAAAAAAAAAAAAAAAGCCACACGTCATCGACCCTACTAAATATGCATGCTTGGAACGCCGCTTTGACCAATCAGATTACAGGACCGGAACTAACTGTTTTAGAAAGACACACTGAGAAGAACAGTCTTGTGCTTCAGCTTCCAGTAACCAATCCTCGTCTTTCTTCGGCAGTCGTACAGAACCACAGCTCGGCGCTAGGATCCAGAGGGCAGGGCTTTGATTTCTCAACTAATTCCTCTGGCCAAACACGAAACGCTCTTATGCACAACTTCCTGGATAGAGAAGCGGACCGCGCTGAATGTGATTGAAGCGAGTGACTTTGTAGATGAGCGCGCGCGCGAGAGAGAGCCGCTGTACAGAAAAGGAACTGAACGAGCACGAGCGTCTGAAAGTGCCTCCGGTCGGGATTAACTTGAGAATGTAAAGAGAATGTAAAGGACGCCACAGAGAGCAGAAGTGTGCGCGGATTGTGGGCTGTCCGAAATGTCCCACGAAACAGGCACAAGATCTGTCGCCGGTCATTAAAATCGCCTTGGTCACTCTTAATTATTTTGGTTAGTCAAGTTAGTGTGTTTCCTTCCTTGACGCTCAATTTGATCCGCCATTCCGTGTTGCTCTAATTGCGCATTTGGACATGTGGAGACTGCGAGGATCGTGTCGTTTAGGGATGTTGTGTTTGACTTTATCAGCGCTTCTCATCCAACCCATCAGCTGTCATCCCGGTAAGAGAGGCCTTTGTGGTTAATATTTTATTATCGGATCGGTGATTGTGGGAGATTTCTCTGCAAAAAGTTCTGTTCAATGGGCAGGTGCATTCGTGTCGATCAGCGTCAGCGATCATAAGGCATTAAGAGTGATTATGTATGTGCATTGCAAAGCAAAATGATCATAACTGTTGCTGCTATAATTCACTGTTTTTAAAAGGTGCACATATGATTGAAGGTCAGTTTAGTGCTTTGTGACAGAAGTAAAGGCTTCAGTAAGAGCTCGCCTGGTCTCACGGACTTGATTGTTACCAAGGTGATGTCATCCAGGCTATGATGAATGGTATCCAGAAACTCATAGAATTGACTTCTATCAATATAATGTTTTATTTCCTTTTTTATTTTATTTGCAATTTGTTTGCATTCTTTTTTAAATTTTATTTAACAATTTTATTTAATTCCATTTATTTAGATTCTTTTAATTAATTTAATCTTAAATTATATTTTATTTCTGGCTTTTTATATCAGGCTGAAAGATTAGCGTTCAGTAATTCGCGTGCATGTCTTGTATTCTTGTGCATATGAAATTAATCTGAATTCTTTGTGTGTGAAGTTTTTAAGAAGTTCATCCAGTTTGTGAACAGATGGATTGCAGATGTTTTATCATTACAACAGCATCTTTGTTTTCTATCCATTCCATCACCTGCAAATTCTCTCATTTTATATTTAGTACCACTTAGATTTAACTTGTTTAATTGCTGCCTTAAATTAAATCTTCCATTTTGATCAGATGAATATATATATATATAAGCATACCAGGCTAAGTTGGTTTTTAGCTGCCAGTCTGACCATGTGAAAAATACCAGATGGGAAGACCAGCTAAGACCAACAAATCACCTTAGGCTGGTTTAAGCATGTAAATAGTTGCTGTGTTCAAATGTTAGTGACATATTTCGTGTAAATCTGATTCAGTTACCAAGTTGTATCAACTGGTTTTCCTAACCAGGGCTGTAACCATCATAGACATTGAAGGGGACTATTAAATATTTAGATTAGTAATTGACCAATATTACATTTATTTGATGCCCATGAATATGCGCTTTTATTAGGCCTATATTTCATAATTATCTGGATATATGATGTGAGAATATGATTTTTAATTGCATTCTCATCACATTACCGTTGTACTGAATCATAATGAATCATGTCAGCAATTACAGCCAAGAGAGACGTTATAAAGGCACTTCTTTTTGAACTTCACATATGCCAAATTTCCCTTTTAATCTGTTGCTCTTGGACACTCTTGACATCAAAAGGCATCCCAAGCAATAAGTCTGGCTGGAATAATGGAACATAACAAATTGAACAAACAGACCTTTTCGCCACTGCCGTAACAGCACTGAAATATAGGCTTGAAAATGTGTTGATCCTTTATTACTCATAGATAATAGCCTGTGTGGGTGAGCAGATGAACGGAACATGGCGGACATCGCAATTCAATGTTTCCTTTTCCTGTCCCAGGCCTCATTAGCTTTTGTTATACAGACACTCTCTTTTGTACACTCAAAGATCCTGTCCTTGTACTTCTATTAGTGGTATCATATTTCTATAGAAGCTGAGAGATGGTCTCTATGTAGGGCAATGGTTAAATTGCAAGTTTAGATAACCTCTAATGGTAACAGCCTGTTACATCAGCTTGCGTAATGTTTTATGAGAAGTTACATTTGACATCAAAATCAGAACAGATGTTTTATTCTTATTGAAGAGAGGCTGGCCACTGGGCACTTCTGACCCAAGGCCGTTCCCCATTGTCTTCTCCCAAGCTTCTCAGAAATGAAAGGGCACTTCATTATTTGTTTTAGGAAGGGTTGGGATTTCCGATTATATAATTATTTTTGTTTTTGAATTCCGTTTGAATTATATATTGTTTGTGTGGCTCTGATTTTGCTTGCATTGTGGAGACCAAATATAACAGCTTAAAACATACTATATAATGTCTTGTGAAAATGTAAAAATGCAGAATATCATTGAAGGTCCCCACTCCCAGTCCCCACCATGACAAACACTGCTGGGTAGTAGTAACTGATTATATGTAATCTGGATTAGGTTATCAGGTTCCAAAAATTGTGTAATTGTATTAAAATATGTTGTATAATGCATAATTCTTTATTTATCTTTTAAGTTTTCCTTTCTTAAAAAGCCTATTGCTTAATGCTTATATACAGGGGTTGGACAATGAAACTGAAACACTGGCCAATAAAGTGTTGGAGGTCTCATGCCTATATATGTGCCGTTCTTCACTGATTTTACATTCCATCAGTAGGACCAGAGTGTGAAGGTTGAATTAGCTGAGCAATAGCACAGCTGTACATAAAATATTGAAATCCACACAGCATAATGGGTGACATATATCAGAGCTCAAAAGAGGACAAATTGTTGGTGCACGTCTCACTGGCTCATCTGTAACCAAGACAGCAAGTCTCTGTGGTGTATCGAGAGCTATGGGTAATGTTGGCATATCACCACGTAGGATGAACCTCATCCAGCAGGGGTAACTGTTGATGCAAGAGAAAGCTGTCTGTCCAGGTACTAACCCAGGTTGTATCCAAAAAACATAAAACCACAGCTTTCCAACTGCAGATTTAAACGCACTCTTCGACTCTCCTGTTTCCACCAAAACTGTTCATCGAGAGCTCAAAGAGACAATGTTCGTGGTCGGGCTGCTTAAGCAAAACCTTTGGTCTCTCATGCCAATGCCAATTTTTTCAATGGTACCAACAGTGCAAATCTTGGTCTGTGGACAATGTGAAACATGTACTGTTCTCTGATGAGTCCACCTTCACTGTCTTTCCCACATCCATGCGAGTTACGGTGTGGAGAAGCCCCAAAGAGCTTCCCCAAAGAGCAGTGCAAATCTTGGGCTGTGGACAATGTGAAACATGTATTGTTCTCTGATGAGTCCACCTTCACTGTCTTTCCCACATCCATGTGAGTTACGGTGTGGAGAAGCCCCAAAGAGCTTCCCCAAAGAGCAGTGCAAATCTTGGGCTGTGGACAATGTGAAACATGTATTGTTCTCTGATGAGTCCACCTTCACTGTCTTTCCCACATCCATGCAAGTTACGGAGTGGAGAAGCCCCAAAGAGCCTTAATACCCGACTGTTGCTGTCCAGAGTGAAGCACGGGGTGGATCAGTGATGGTTTGGGCTGCTATATCATGGCATTTCTCTTCTGTGCTTGATTGGCGCGCAATACATACAGAAAGACTTGTGACAGAATGATTTGATGGTCATGAAAGTGAAGTTGAACATCTCCCATGGCCTGCACAGTCACACGATTTAAATATTTTGGTATTATGGAGGAGCAAAAAAAAAAAAAAAAAAAAAAATTTTCCTCCACCAGCATCACATAGTGACCTGGCCACTGTTCTTCAAGAAGAATGAATCCCTCTGGCCACTGTGAAGAACTTGTATCTGTCATTCCCAAGATGAATTGATGCTGTATTGGCCCCAAAAGGAGGCCCTACACCAGACCAATAAATTATTGTGGTCTAAAACTAGGTTTCATTCTCCAACCCCTGTATGTTTGGAAATTCTTTTAGATTTGTGGAACTGTACACACAGACCAGCCACTATAGTCAAGTAGCTGTAATTACATTGAAAATGGAGATGATTTGACCAATGCATTTACAGAAATCAATAATTTCAAATAGAGATCACGATTCTGAATAGACAACTAAACAAAATAACATGTAATTTACTAGAGGTTCTGACAAAATGTTAATTGCTGCAGTCTATCTGAAATGTTTGATTAATTTGAATGAATTATACAAAAAAAAAATCAGTTTGAATGAATGATTCAATGACGAATAAATGTTTTAACAGTCATGCGTCGCCACCTACTGGCGTAACAATGTAATCGATACTGTCGTTTGATCGTTTGCTCTATTTTGATCGCTTACGTAGTGTGTTTATATCAAAACTACAAACTTTTATGTCAGTACTGTGATCATTTGAATATTTGTAACACGGAAATAACGATGGATGAAAAGACGGTATCATACCTTGATAGAAATACTGCTTTCTCTAGGTCAATGGCAGCACAAACGCAAATTTGAATGTTCCAGTGTGATTTTGTCAAAGGTTTAATAGACACTACTAGCGTATCATTGTCATTTAAGAATGAGTTTGTGTGGGTATTTGAATTCAAGATCGCTATTTTTATTTTTAACGATTAATCGCACGGCTGTAATTTCTCTTTGTATTTTTAAATCGATATGGTACAAGATTTTACAACATAAGTTAGGTCAAAAGTAATCTAAAAATAGTCAAAAAGTAGTCAGATTACAGTATATTATCTCAAATATGTACTGTAATACATTATATTACTATTTTGTTTTGTTGTCATGTAGTAGGTTATACTAACTGCAAATTACAATTTGTCAGTATCTACCCTTCTCTGAAGACGTGTGTGTGTGTGTGTGTTTATGCAAGGGGCAGTACCACAGTCAGTCGCATGTCGACAGTTCACGTCTGAGCAGGTTTTGTGTAAAATTTAATGCACACCCTTGAGCTACACGCTCCTGGGCGTTTGTTGATGTGTTAAAACTATATCAGATGTGAAGTGGCAACTTTGCGAGTGTGTGCACCACTGGGCACGTGCAAAAGGTCAAAGATCCCCAACCCCTGTGGGTAGTGTCTATCATCTCTTCTGGGTTACACCACAGGAAGCTTCTGCTCGACACCAGTATCCATCAAGGGCCTCTTGTCAAAAGACACTGGATTTTCAATGCTCTACCTTGCCCTTCAGTCTTTGTTGCTACACTCTCGCTCTCTCTAATGAGGAGTCCTTTCCTGTGTGATTGAAAGGCAGTCGGCACAATAAAATCAGAAAAGAAGCCCTCTACTCCTCTGCCATTCTTATCCACCCATCACCAAATCCCTGACCTGCATACAAAGAGTCTGTAAAGCATTTAATTTAAAGCAGAGAGTAAAAAATCAATACGCAGGAAGCATTAAAAATAATGGGAAGCAGTGATCCAGATCAATATTTCATATCCATAGATGGGTGTGACTTTTACATATGTCACTGGCTCACTTTAGCGTGCATTTTACAGTCTTTTTAAACTGGATTGGAGTTTTGACTGTGGGCAAGCGCTTTAATAGAGTGTTTTAAAGTTTTAGTTCCCAGGAAGATCACTTCTGTTGTAACACACCTTTTAGACCCAGATATGGCTAATAAAACACTGGCATCTCTCTCACAGTTTGTAATTCCTTTCCATGGTTGGAATTCAAGTATAAAGCCGTGATGATTTTACTAGACACCTTTAGATATGGATATGGTATGATTCTGCATCTGTTGTCTTTTATTCTAGAATTCTGCGGTGTGTGTGTGTGTGTGCTTGTATCTGCTTCGTCAGCAGTATGTTGTCAGCAGGGGAAAGATTCAGGAGGGACGTCACCCCTCCTCCCATCTTAGTCCTTCTTTTACTCATTTTGCATAGTAATTTTTGACATTCATGTCTATTTGATCATGGCCATCACATCTGGCATTAAAACAACTCTTAAAGCTCTACATGATACATTTAACATATTTGTAGCAGATATGCACAATATACGAAGTAGATAATTATTGTTATCGTGTTATAGCAGCTTATCAATTCACAAAGTTTGGGGTAAAGAAATTAATACATATTCAGCAAGGAAGCATTAAATTGAACAAAAGTGACAGTAAACACATTTATAAATAAAGATATCCTGAATATATAAATCCTGAGTCCTGAAAAAATGTATCACCGTTTCCACAAAAATATTAGCTGCTGTTTTTTCAAAATTGATAATAATAAGCAATGTTTCTTTAACAAAGCAGCATATTAGAATGATTTATGAATGATCGCGTGAGACTGAAGACTGGAGCAATGATGCTGAAAATTCAGCTTTGATTAAATTACATTTTAAAATATATTACAATAGACAACGGTTACTTTAAATAGTAAGAGTAATTCATAATATTATTGTTTTTACTGTATTTCTGATCAATTAAATTTATCCTTAGTGAGACTTATTTGTTTTTGACTTGAGACTTTAAAAAACACAAAAAATTGCTTATTAAAGAACATTTAAAAATGACTTAGTGTGATTATTTGTTTTATATAACTCATGTTCATATAGGGTTTTTCTATGTATAAACTAGATGAATTTCTCCTGGCAGATTATACAATCCCTTTGGCATTGAAGGAGGGTAACTAGTGACCAGAATGTCATAGAGACTTTTATTTCGGCTAATAAGTGACCACCTACAGTAGCAACCACCCATAACACACATACAAGTTGTGGTCACTTAATTTTATCAAGGCAGTGGGTTTCCTCAAGTTAAGTAAGTTGACAGAACTCAGAAAAACGAGTTAGTTTTAAGGTAAGTAGATTGACATTAAGTAATTGCAATTTTAATAAAATTAAGTTAGTTTAACTTCAAATAAAAATTTATCACAACACATTTTCTTATGTTTTAATAACTTTTACTTGTCAGAGTAACTTGGAATTGTCAAGAACTTAATTTTTTCAATTACACATGAAGTTTATTTACTTTTCAACTGATCACCTTTTAACAGTGTTAGCAAGTCATGGCACTGCTCAAAAAAGCCTAATATCATAGGTTCCGCACTCACATTTTCTAATAATCAGAAACTTCCAGTGCATAAATCAGTGCAGTGATCTTTGTCTTGAAGATATTTCTTCTTAATGAGTGCAGTGGTTTTTGAAGATGTACTGCTTTTTCTCATAAAGTGTCTTCTGTTTTCTGTTCTCCACCGAAATCTATTCTAATTAGTGCTTTAAAAGACAAGGAAATGAGCATTTGTGTAACCCGCTCCTTATTCGAGACCTAGTTTTCTTGACTTCTTCACCAGCTGAGTGAGTAGACGCCCAGAGCAGATGAGATATTTACATTTTTATTGAGGTGCAGCACACAACTGGAGGCCAGGGCTCGGGTCAGAGATTCTTTAGCCACAAGCTCTCTGTGAGTCTTTTATCATATGTTTCCAATTGCCTCACGCTGCGCTTTGGATCTCCTGTGTGGTTGATGAAGGGCCTTGACCTGCCCGCATCCTTATATCGATTCCCAGCCCGACTGTCCAATCACCCGCACCGATGACACCACGAACCATGTTAAAAAGGGCTTAGGATGTTAGGAATGAAAGACTGTGATTTGGTTCTGCTGGTTCATAGGCGCCTTTGATGATACTGTTGCGCATGAGCGAGCTACTTAGCTGGAAGGCGGTCTCAAATGCATCATTTTATGTGAGTGGTACTTGTATAGAATCTAATTGCATGTATATTCAGTTCTGTGCAGACATGATAAACTCGTAATATGCGTAATATAGCTGTGTTTTGTAAGGACTGTGATTTTCAGAGATAACAATCTGATGGCAGTAATTGGATGTCAGTCCATGTAGCCTCTCGCCAGTGATTCGGTTAATTATACGTTATTTTAAGAGAGAGGTTATATTATTTTAATATGATGATTGATTAGTGGCCTTAATAGCCTGACAGCTTCTGAAGCCTTGGAGTGGATCTTTTTCTCACTCTCTGTCACACATTCACTCTGTCCTTCTTTTTCCTTCTCACTCACTCTCTTTCCTGACCGTAATACTTTTAAGATATAAAAGTATGAGAGATTTATCTCGCCCCTCGACTTGTTGGAAGCCCATCCAAAGTGCTCCGAGAAGTGGTAATTTCCTTTCCTCGGTATTACAGACAGTGCTGAGGTGGATGGACCTGTGCACAAAACACACACACTTTGTTCCCAGTGTCCTGTCTGTTCACATCCACAGAAAAACCCTTTTGTAGTTTATTTTGAAAACCATGAAGTGAAATATATATATATATAAATAAATATAAATGTATGTATATGTTGTTATTGAATAATATGTAAACTATATTTTGTAATAGGCTATATAGACATGCTCAGGGCTTAACAAAAAGGATTATATTTATTTATTTATTTAATTATTGTTGAGCCTTGATTATTGCGAAACTGTTTGTGATAACATCACATCATCTTAAACCTGCTAATGTGAGATTGTTTTGCCTGCCCTTTATAGTTAGTGCTTTACAGCAGGCAAAACATGTGATTTAAGAGCTGCTTTTTGAGTAGCCTTTAAATTTGATCAAGAGTCTTTAGAAAACATTATAAGATTACAGCTTCTCTAAGGTGATAAAAACACAATCAGTCTCAACAAGCATCACATTACATTGACATTTTTTGTCAAACCACAACAAACCACAATGAATACGTGTAAAACAATAAAATAAACAGAATACTTAAGCTGTTTTCTCAGAGCAATATTTGAAAAAAATATTTTGGTGATTACATTTTTTTCCTTCATTTTTGTGGTTTATAGAGAAGATTTTGCTAGTCTGACCATGTTTCCCACCTTAACACGTAGCTCAATGTGTTCAAACGGAACCACTAGATCATTGTTTTGGTCATTGTAATATTACACAAGATTTTCTTAGGTAAAAATTCACCCAAAATTGCATTGAGCAAGTGTATGGTTTTGCCCTGCCCTGTTTCACTACAGTAAACCTACAATAATGATGTGTATTTAGTGGAAAATTTCAGGTTTACATAATTTTGTCCTTGCATGTTTATGTCATGTCTGTAAGTAACTTGAAATGTAATGTGCGAGATGCCAGAGTTATGCAGTGCAAGGTCTAAAGAAGTCTGAAGAAAGTTTTTTGACTTAAAGGCCCCCAATTCTCAAAGACAGTTTTGAAGGCAATGCGTTAAAATAATGAAACTAAATAATTATAAATTAATTACAATGATTAAAGTCCATATTTTCCAGATGTTCCAATAGCTTTATGTTCTTTAGTGTTTATGATTTTTATTACTGTATTATATTATTATTGTATAATTATTATAGAAATTTTAATGACTTAAGATTTTATTAATTTCCATGACTTTTCCGCATGTTTTTAAATCCCCACAAATATGCATATTCCTTAGGTTGAGGTTACTTTAAAACATTTGAAATATTCATAGAAAAACACAGACTTGCATGTACAAATTAAAATAATTTTTCTTACAAAAAAAATTACACTTTATAAACACCAGTATTTCTCAACCAGGGGCCCAGGGCCCATTAAACCGACTAAAACTTAAGATTTTAATTTGTTTTATTTATGACCAAATAAAAAAACGGTCAGTTTTTCTCACTGTCTTGGAAAACCTGGATTTAGTTTCGGTTAGAAACCTAGATGAAAATCAGTAGATGGAACCTTTATGGTTCTGTGATTATGTGTGTCCTTGTAAAGGTTGTTACACACTCACTCACTCAATTGCTTGATAATTAATGGTGAAAACGTGTTTGCCCTTTCCTCAAACCTATAACATATGATTAATCCACCTAATGGATTTGCCCAAGCTTTTGATAGACTCAGTCAGTGGAGCGTTTAGCTACTATAGCTGGTAAGTCCTCAGTGTTAGCTTTTGGCAGCTTTAGTGATGGTTACCGGTCTGAGAGACTCCGTCTATAGGGATCTTAATTACACCGTAATTATCTTTCACACCGGGCAGATGTTAAGGCATTCTCTGCTCTTAATAGCCTCAATGGAATTTTACATTATGCCGTCTACTTTGCCATTTTCATTTTATTCATGAAGGATCACGTAATTCTCAAGTGGAACCCTACGAAGAAGTCTATAAATCGGCGGTTTCTCTGTCTGCGGTGTCTGTTTAAACGTTGGCTTTTCTACACAGGAAGTTATACTGTATTGCTGTTTAAAATAGGTCAGTCTTCTACTAAACAATGAAACAATAGGCCATCACTTGTTCCATAAATACAGGATAAAGCCAGGATGTTGGGAGTTTGCGAACACAATGTGGGCTGGCTTGCTTTGACTCCAGACTTTCGTGGTGCAGGGTCCACCTTGTCCCCTGCCTTTTGCTTTAATACTATAGATAGGATCTTTTCTTCCTTTTGGGCATTGATTTATCCTCGATTGAGTGAATAAGGAAGGACAAAGGTTTGGTACTTATATCTGAGATTTTACAGATTAAGTTACAATAGGCCATCTCTTTGAATGGTGAGGCAAAGGAAGCCATTCCCACCTTCTCTTTTTTTTTCTTTTTTTTTTTAAACAGGTGTGCTATTATTTTTAAGTGATCAAATTGATCATTTTCATCTGGCTGACAAATAATTAAAACAGTCCCATAGACTTGCAGCATAACAAGCTGTTTTACAGCTAAATGTGAAAATAAGATGGTTAGACTTGGGTTTGGGATCTTTTGAATTACAAGAAACTGCCAATTTCTGAACACCTTAGCAACAACCTAGCAACACTCTAATAGCCTAGCAACTCCCTAGAAACCACATCTTTGAATACTGTATATTTTTTTTGGCAACTGGTCAGAACTCATGCAATACTGTAACACTAAACCCTTTATAACACCCTATGAATGATTTAGATCACTTTAGCAATGACTACAAATGTATCATATTTTGTTTTGAATAATTTCTGAACACCTTAACAACCACCCATAACACGCTAGCAATGCCACTGAAACTGCTCACAAAACAACAACAATGCAAGGCCCTGATTTACTCACGGCGAAGTTCTTTTTCGTTTTTCGCTTAGGGGTAAAACGAAGTTCGAAATACTTGAGCGGTGATATACTGTTGAGCGGCGGTTAGATGAATATGTAAATATGTGAATATTTTTAAATAAAGCATACGAAAAGCATCTGATCATAGCAACAATATGTTGGCACAAACTCTGCAATTCGGCACGCTAGTATAGTCACATCACGTTTATTTCTATATAGCACTTTATTTTGCTTGAAATCAAGCAGCTTTACCGTATTAAACATGAAAAACAGTGTCAGTGTCACGTTTCATCCGAAGTACAACTTCATTTTCTACTATAAAGCGTCTCTCCAGTGTGTTCATGTTCATGTCAGTGTGACATCTGATCTTGACGAACTGAACAGGAGAAATGAACCTACCTATTACATAATCGCCACGGACCAATGGTAGTACAAAGATGTTTGCCAGCCGTAGCGAACTTTTCCTGTTTCGAACTCCAAACAAAGTAAATTTTGGCCTTATTTTCCTAATTTACCGAAATTATGTCATATCAGTTTGTTCTTCGATTTGGCTTGAAGTATATCGGGGCCTTTAGCATACTTGCTGTATATTCTTTGCTCAGAACTTTGGTAATCGGCCAGAATTGTAGGAACTGTGAAGCAACACCTTACAACAATATACACTAGAAACAATTTATAACACTTTTGCAATGACTTTGCATGTTAATTTTTCACTCATATTTTTGTTTTTTTTATGTGTTAAAAATCGTATCTGAAAAAAAAAAAAAAACCCTCATTGACTGACGCAGGGCTTTCAGCCATATCTAGGGAATCAGAATATCATAGGCTTAGGTTAAGACTCTTTTGAACTGGGGCTGTTATAAACCACCTAGGAATTAAGTCCCTTGAAACCATTCAGAACACCTTACCAAGGGCTAGCCTATAGACCTTATGTAGCCCCGCCCCTTTTCAGCGCTGCGCTCGTTGTCTTTTGACTTCCGGCCTGTATTTTCACAGCGATCTTGCGTATTTATGAATGAACGGCTCAAAAAGCTATATTTGCAATGCCTTTGCATAATTTCAAAAAAAAAAATTTGCACCGATATTTTCACTATTTTGACACTTTTTGTGTCTGGCAGGAAAAAAAACCCATAGACTTAAGCTGACAGAGGGATCAGAATATCATGTAGTCTTGGGAGTGGGCTCTTTTGATTTGAAGACAATACCTAGCAATCATTCAGAACACCTAGCAGCCACTAGCAACACCTTCAAAACCATTCAGAACATATTAGCATTTGCTTAGCAAATAGTGGGAAAGTTGTCAGGGATTGTGGTGATGTTTTTGCAGTAGGCAATCACCACTCACATTTTCTTATAAAGTTTAGTTTGTATTATATTTTTAGGAAATATGCACATTTCTGATGCAACTTAATATGCCCTGCTCTGCCATACAAAGCTCTCAACCGCAGTTCGAAAATGGTTTAGTAATTAAGCTCTTCCTATTATAGCGATTTCACAGTTTGTAAGCTGGTTTCACACACAATGACACATAATCTCGGGTCAGCTCTTTAACCTGACAGCTTTTTTTAGATGATCTCCACTGGGTCAACAACTGGCAAATGTAAACAACCGCAAAAATAGATTATGAAGCCAGAGCGCGGAAGCGGAGGCCCAGTTAAATATAACTCAAGAGAGCTTCACGGTCGGCTCTCGATTCTCTCTTTGAAAAGCCGCTGCAACAAAAGTAGATTATATTTCTTTGTGGACACAAAGAAAAATCACTCACATGCCGAATCGTTTATCAAAGGATTGTCTGCACAGAACAAACCACCAACCAAGGGTTATCGCTGCCGTTTATTTGCCATGCACGTCAGGTGCTTTAGGTAGGAGGGTGGAGCCGTGCATCTATTATACTTTTCTGACCTTTTCCGCTTCTAGGTCTGTGCGTGCCATGTTTGCCCTTTAAAGAATTGCTTTAGAACACAGTGTAAATGTCCACTGTGCCATTTAAGGATGTTTGTGCCACGGATTTAGAGCTTGATCAGTAAAGGTCGACAAAGAGAGGGATTGTTAAGTAAGTTGAGTAGTGCAAATGATGGACTCACCTGCTGTGACCTTGCGTGTTGAATTAGGATGTTTATTTTCTTGTTTTACCTTTTTTTTTTTTAACCTCTTGAAAATGGTTTGCACCTGAAAGCGCATGATTGCTTCTAACTGAAAGTCCATTTCACTTAAAACAAAAATGATATAGCCTATAAACATAAACTTATAAACAAATGCCACAACATATTTTTGTATTTTAGCATAAAACAGAGTTTGACCAGCAATGATAAACAAACACAGATGTCTCAGCGTTTGATGCTAAATCATGTGAACGTTATTTTTTTCTGTATGGGTGTTGTAAAGGCTGCATGTTTTGCTGTAGTTATTATAGCGGCTATTCAAAAATGCACAGCCTGATGGAAAAAAAATCTTAAAATGAAATATCACTTAGCCATTGCAATACATTACGGTTGATGAGAACCGTGTCACGACTGCATCAGCATTTTAGCGTGTCTTTATTTTAACCATGTTTATTTGTCAAAAAAGGGCCATGGTGGGTGTTTCGGCTTAATTAAACCTCTGAGTTCTCATGTTAAAGTGTGACGGGCTATTTTCAGCACACCTAGTGGGAGTATGGGTTGTTTATGTATTATGCTGAGAAGTCCGCCGAGAAGCTTATGTGTGCATGGTAACAGTAGCATTATACTGTCCTTTATTAACAAATTACCAAAACTAACTGCAATATTTAGTTCTGATTGGATTTTGTCTTCTATAAGGAGTTTTTTTGTTTGTTTTTCCAGATAAGAAATTCAGGACACCCTGGCTGGATATTTTTATTTTATTATTTTGTTGAAAGAAAGAAAGAAATTAATACTTTTATGGTAACACTTTACAATACTGTTCATTAGTTAACATTAGTTCATGTATTAACTAACATGAACTAACAATGAGAAATACATTTGTACAGTATTTATTAATCTTTATTAATGTTAATAAAAATACAACTGTTCATTGTTAGTTTATGTTAGTTCACAGTGCATTAACTAATGTTAACGAATACAACCTTTGATTTTAATAACGTATTAGTAAATGTTGAAATTATTATTAACTTAATGCTGAAGAAGTATTGTTCATTCTTAGTTCATGTTAACTCAGATAGTTAACTAATGTTAACCAATGAACCTGATTGTAAAGTGTTACCAATTTTATTCAGGACGGATGCATTAAATAGATCAAATGTGACAATATAGACGTAAAAAATGCTACAAAAATGCTGTTCTTTTAAACTTCATATTCATCAAAGAATCCCAAACAAAAGGTTTACACAGAATATTAAGCACAACTGTGTTTAAAATTGATAATAACAAGAAATCACCAAATCAGCATGCATACTTTTCTAGTATGTAACCACTCAGAACACCTGATCTTGAGTCAGGAATAATGTGTTTCAATTTTTAAATAACATTTTAAAGTGTTTAACTAAAAAAATGTTGACTTCCACCTACCACCCAAAAAATGTCAGATGGTACAGCCAAATATTATATAAGTGTATAAATCTTAGCAAAATAACCATTAGAGTGTCTTAATGTGCCGCCCAACAACACCTTAGCAACTACATAGAAACATGCAATGTTTTACATGGGCAAACACCTCTCACATTTTCTTCATAAAATGTAAAAAATCATAGTTAGGCATGTTATGTCATCGGTAAAAAAATATATTGTATAGTTAAACATATAGTAGATGTAACAGTTGTGTGTAAGAGGACATCTCACATCTGCTAACAACACCTGCGTGTCCTTGCGTGTTCGCTTTTACCCATGTGTAGGTTGCCCAGGTTACCCGTTATGTTGATGTTTGTGAGTTCAGAGGGAGCAGTCCCTCTTTAATGTCATGTTTAGCGGCACTGAACTGCATAAACGCACCTGGCATCCCAATCTGCCAGTGCACATATTGCCTGTCTCTTGTATCCCTCCTGCCTCATAACAACAAGCCCACCACAGGCACACACAGCTCACCTTTAGCAAGCCATCTTTCATCCACTTTATTTGCGATCTCCTTACCGCGTCAAACGCCAGACATGCAAACATGTCCCCTCAGAGGACTGGCTTGCTGAGGTGGCGCCTGCCGGCTGGTAGCTACTGTTTTAAAGGCCCACGGGAAAAGACTTCAAACAAGCCTTGCGTTAGCACTAAGGTATCGAGTCCATTATTTTAGGTCGGAACCTAATGTTTACCCTTTGCAACGAGCGATGAGAAAATCATTACAGGTTAGTGTTCCCTATTCATAACCTTTGAATGCTTTCTGATAGCTTTCACACATGCTAATTGTCTGCCATGCCAGTACAACGCTCTACGTAGTCTGTTGCTGTCCATCAGGGATTAAACAATAAACAAACCCAGACAGGTCGCTAACCAATGAGAGCAGCTCTAATTGCTTACTAACCAATAAGAGTGGACGTAATTGCTGCAATGGAGGGAATCGACTTAGTGCAGCCACTAATTAATCTCCAAAGTAATGATGCAAGTGAGGGCAAGAGCAGAGCGAAGGATTGGAAAATCTGTTTATGCAAGAGTAGCAGCACCAGGGTGTCTTCGCCCCAGAGACCCAGTCACTTTAAGACACTTTGAAGTGAGATAAAATGAGGAATTGCACTTCAGTTCTGAGATCTGAAAAGAATTTATGAAGAAGCTTTTATTCAGCAAAATATATTTAAGCAAAAAAATAAATAAAAAGCTGTTCTTCTAAACGTTCTATTCAGAATCCTTAAAAAATGTATCAGTTTCCACAAAAATATTAAGCAGTTTTTATAATGTTAAAATATTAAAATGTTTTAAATATTAAAAACTAATGTTTTCAACATTGAAAATAAGAAACATTTCACATTAGCATAACAGAATGACTTCTGAAGGTTTTAGTTTTTAACATTTACAATATTATTTGTAAAATTCATAGTATTTTAAATAGTATTTCCTGCAGGGAACTGTATCTATTAGTTGAGCCATCGACCATTTTCGTAAAATGCGTCATTTAATATTTCATGTCGAATCTTTAGCCAAATTAGATTGGGAATTCACCAAAATGTATGGTTTGTATTGTTAGTCCTGGAGAATTGACACAAGCTTTATTTCACCTGCCACATAACATTTTCTTTTATATATACAAAAAAAGTTGTCACGTTTCAATCACAGGCAGCCAAGTAAAGATTGTTTTTAATGATTGTGATAATAAATGCTTTAAGCTAAATAAAAAATGATGCACAGTTTGCTAGATGAAGTGGGCAGCACAGCTTAAGTACAAGCTTCATTTTATAAATCTAAAATAACTTGTTTTATTCAAGTCAAAAATAATAAATTTGACTACATTAGATTACATAAACTAAAATATTTTTTTAATCAAGTGAGGTATAGATATCTCCTTAAGACAGTAACTGTACATTTATAATGCATTTTTAGGTTCACATTTATTTATTTTTCTTCAGAGACCATTACTAGATGCACTTATAAATGCACTATAGTCACTTCCTGACATATGATCTGCCATATGGTTGAATAAAGCAGGAAAAGAAGCTCTTTATAGTTCAAGAGTTTCTTTAATTGTCTTGAAGAGACATAGGGGTCTCTCACCAGGAGGCTTTTGAAACACACGGAGCAAGATAAGCAATGTCTTTGCGAAGCCAAAGGGAGGATAGTGGGGTATACCAGAAACAGAAACGTGTACTTTTAGGGTACTGCTGCTTGAAATATTAATGTCTAGAAGAAGTCCTATCCTATAAGCCCCAGAATCTATCTTTCTGATGCACACCAGGAGGTGTACACTTCAATACTTCTGATTCCATCCCATCATCCTCAGCAGTTCCTGGTACAGTGAACTCTGCCCACCTCTCCAACATGTTTCATCATAAGAAGTGGAAATGCGTATATATTTAATTTCATTCTTTACAGTAAGGTACAGTTCATTGTCCTTATTTCCATAATCTAATCGAATTAATCCATTGGAATCTGATCTCTGCACAGGATTCCATGGACAAGGCCCATAGTGCACTGTTAAAGGCATTTTCTCTCTCTCTCACCCATTACTCCAGTTTTCAGTGTCACATGATCCTTAATTACATGATCTTAATTACACCGAAATTTTTAATAGCAGTGTATCACTTTTTCCACAAAAATATTTAGCAGCACAACTGTTTTAAACATTGACAGTAACAAGTAATATTTCCTGTGCACCAAATCAGCATTTTAGAATAATTTCTAAAGTATCATGTGTCACTAGGGTTGCAAAATTCTGGGAATTTTCAAAGATGGAAACTTTCCATAGGAATTAATGGGAATTTAAGGGAATTAACAGGAATTTATGGGAATAAATGGGAATTTTCAAAGTTGAGGGTTGGCTCTTCATAGGTAACTTAAATATAGTTGAGGAAAGTATATTTTAGCATAATCTTGACTAAAACAAACAGATGCCATTCAAATACACTTGAATATATATATGGGGGGGGGGGGGGGGGGGGGGGTACACATAAGAGATCTATCCGTCTCTTATGTGTACAGTTACTTTCAGAGTGGACGCGCAAGCGGTTGCCGTGGTAATGAATATTTCCAAAATTCCTCAGCTTAACTTCCCATGGAAATTTACCGGAAACTCTCCGGAAATTTACCGGAAACTTTCCGGAAATTTACCGGAAATTTTCCGCCCCTTTGCAACCCTATGTGTCACCAAAGACAGTATATGATTGTTCATATATATATATATATATATATATATATATATATGTGTGTGTGTGTACAGTTATGTTGTTATTTACAATTATGAACAAATACGCTGTTTGTAACTTTTCAGTTATTTTGTTATAGCTGATTTTACTTGAGTGAAAAAGAATAGCCCCAACAACAGTGCATCATTAAAATGACTGCGTTTTAGACAGACACCCACAGTTAAGCAATCATTACTCGGGGTGTGAATTTGTAAGACAGCTGTGAAAATGAAGACGAAAGGCTATTGAGGAAAAGTTTCAGATAAACAAAGGCATATATGAGAAAAGAAAATCTCCATCAATCTCCATGTGGATTAGATGCCCCAGAGAGCACGTTTTGTTCAGTTATCAGAAAGTCAGCTACTGCTGCTCCGAAAAGACTGTCCCTCAAAACCCTGCATGCAGATGGAGACTTATGAAAGAAGCCACAAAGAGCCCAATAATCACTTTGAAGCAGCCACAGAGCTCAGGAGCTGGGAACAGAATAAAGGTGCACTAGTCAACCATATAAAGAGCTCTGTAGAGCATGGCCTTTAGTTGGGATGTTGGCACAGATGGATGAATGGTTTGTTCAAAATACTGCAAGGAAAGTTGTTCAAGTTTGCTGTAAAATCATTCATCTTTAAGCAGTATAGTGATCTCCAATATTAGGGTTATTAATAATTAAATGAATAAATATGAATTAATATTGCGGATCTATTTTGAAAGCATTGAAATCTGAATAACAACCTGGAGCAAGATGTGGAACTTGTATATATTTGCCCCAAAAGATGAAAAGCTGTCATTGATTATGAAAATTAGAAAGCTTATAGATTTGCAAATATTGGTCATTATGACCTAACAGCTTAGTTTTGGATGAAAGCCCTGCATAAATGAGTATATGTAATTGCAGAAATATTCTTAATAACAACAGTGACCAAACGTTATAAAATGCTGTACATTTTTGAACTTCAGTGCTTTCAAATATTAAAAATCTCATATCCTGTACAGCAGCCCATATTTAGTATTTATTTATGAATGCATAAATAATGTGTGTAACAATTAAGTTTAATCTAATTGCATTTTATAACAAAAATATAAACATATAAAAGTGTCAATTAACTTTTAAAGAAATAATGTTTTTCAAGCAAATCATTTCACAAAAGCGTTTTTTTTTTAAATCAAAAAGTTTGGGGTTGGTAATATTTTTTTTTTTATAATTTTGAAAGGCCAACAGTAATATTGTGAAATATTATTACAATCTAAAAAAGTTTTCTATATGAATATATTATAATATATATTTATTATTATTTATTTATTTATACTGTATATATTTTGGTGGAATTCTTCAGGATTATTTGATTAGTATGTTCTGAAGAAAAGCATATTTAAAATAGAATTTTTTTATTTCTTTAACAATGTAAAAGTCTGTCACTTCAGACAGATCAACTTAACTTTTGAACGGAAGTATATGCTGTTAAAAAGACCAAACGTATTTGAGCACTTTCTGCTTGCCAAATGTTACATAGCGATCTTAAGTGTGAATTAAGTGTCCAGGTAATTTTTCAGACCACTGTAGAAAAAAACTAATTGTACTTTTGCAAAGGACTGCAGAGTATAAGCACAAATGCATGCCAATTATAACTCTCATTCTGTTGGTTCCATTTCTTAGTCATTCAGTTCATGAACTTTCACTCGACAAGTGAGAGTAAAAGAAGCCTGATAATCAAAAATAAACATTCTGTTTGTAAAGCATTACCTCTTACTACTACTTATTCAGAATTACAAATCATGCCGTTCTTTAGTAATTATGTCGACCAGAACTTTAGCTGATGTGAGTGTTTCTAATAAGAGGAGCGAAGTGCCAGGTTTTTCACGGGTGTGGAGGCCCCGCTGAGTACTCTTTTGAGTGTTATTATTAGTGGTATTATTACTTTTGATTACTTTGTCAAGAGACACAGCGTGTAAGAAGTTCTAGTGAAGCAGGCTATGAAGGTTACGATTTTCTTCCTCTACTTCAGGATTATTGAAAACACATCTGAGAGAAATATAGGCATAATGAGTTGCATTTTATAAGGTGGACAATATTGCAGCATTCGTAATGTTATGCATTGATTGTCAGTGGAAAGTCATTATAGCATCATCTGCTTTTTCTCTGACAGCTTCACATGTGGAAACAGAGCATCGTGGGAGCTCAGCCACTCGAAGAGAGCGGAGGGCGTCTGGGGAACCCTATTGGGCGTATTCAGGTGAGTCATTCTCTCCTTCGACCAATAAACAATGAAAATGTGTGCGCAGCATCGGTAAGCAATAGCAACAATGTTTACTCAGCATAAGCCTGTCTGTCTGCGGGGAATCAACCCTATTGGGAAATTTAATGAGTATATTTCCCTTTGAAAAGCGGCAGGTGGGTTTGGTCTATTAGTTTTACATGTTTTACAGCAGAAAAAGACCACTTCGAGCCACTGGGCGAAATCAATTGGAAATGCTTTGTCTCAGAGAGGGAATATTTACATAATCTATATCTCCTCTAACTCAGCAGAATCTGCAAGCAATTGCTGGATTGTTGTTATTCCGTACTTGAAGGGCTCTTATTGAGAGTTATGAAAATGAATCAATCAATGGCCTCCGGCGGACATACGATCAATAGTCGTGAACATAAACTGCTCTGATCTCATTTCAAAGTCTTTCTTTTTTCTCTGCTCGTATTTCCAGCTGATCTTTTATCTGTTTATTTCTGATTTCTCTCGTTCCTCTGGGCGTCCGAACGGTTCGCTTCATCAGCTCTGACAGACCAGTGCCGGCTTGTTCTTTGCCAGCATTCTGACTTGTGTCTGTGCTCAGAGAGATGAGGAACATTTATGCCTGTAGTTTCAGATGCCCTCTAGCATGGAATGATCTTTAAATGGTGCTCTTTCCTTTCTTTGGCGCTTGCTGGCAGCCGTATATGTGTATTTACCATGTGAAGTCGTGCGATAAGCCCTGCAAGGCTTTCTTCCTCAGTGTGCCCGCTCTAATAGACGATGCAGCGTTTTCCAAATGTCGTTTCCATGATCTAATGATCTGTTTCAGAGGATACGGTTTTCTGAGACACAGATTTTTTTTGTGGGTTGCTTTTCATATCTCTCTGTAGGAAAACAAAAAACCCAAATGATATCTCTTTAATATCTCCAAATCTGGTTTGTGTGGAAAGTGAATGGAGATCTATCTATCATCTAATTGAATGAATTCTACATTCTTACATTCATGTCCTAATCATGTTTGTTATGTCAAATTCAGGGATTGAATTGGATTTTAATAGACTGGAATGGCTGGTAACCTTGCAAGATACACAAATCTGTTAATGTTTTTTAAAAGTCAGAGATCTCAACACGAACTCAAATCTGTTCTGCCATTCACATAAATTTAGTATGTCAACCCTTTTTTAATTTGTTTCAGTTTTTAGAGAAACATCTGAGTCTGAGCTCCGATTTAGTCTCAGATGTTTCTCTATAAGGAGTCCTGAGATATGAGAGAGCAACCTATAAGCAATACAGTTTTCCTCTAGGTTTGGTTTACGACGAGTGAAGCGGACTTTAAAGTGTTAGACTTTCTGTAGACCTTGCACAAGTTTCCATGAGTGTTTTGAACAGATGTTGTTGTTTCTCAGGTATAGCTGTGGTTCCATGGCAGTTTCACTGAAAGCATTAATGAGGCTAGTCAGCATGAAGGCTTTTTTATTCAATTCACAGGCAATATCTGTCTGCGGCACTTGTTTGTGCATTTTTGCTTGTCTTTCGCACATTTTTCCCTCATACAAAGGTTTTATCTTCTCACCAGACACTTTAACTGTCATTTTTTCCCCTTTTTGAATCAATTTCATTGTTTTGCAGCTTGTCTGTGTCAGAGCACTGTGTTGTGCATTCACTGTCAAGTAAAACCCATGCCAGTGTCACTAGGTGTCTTGACACCACAATAGCTGATGTGGTTTTGTGGAATTTAGGAACTGATCTGGGGCTCAAAGCTTTTTCTTTTTTCGAAAAGGTTGCATCCAATTTTTCATAAAGGAGTTTTGTGAGGCATATAAAAAATCATATTACAGATGTTACTGAAGAAAATATTTCATTTTATGGATCTCTGTCTTCAGCAACCAGTGTTGTTTTTACAGTAAAAAGTTTATTTAACTTAATGAGGAGCTATTAAACAGCACTAACAAAACTGTACAAAGTACCATGGTACTTTGGTAATACCATGCTTTTTGGACATATTCTTTAAAACACTCTGGAGTATTATGTAAATACCATGCCATGTCATTCAATATTATTATTTACACCATTATATTTTACTACTAAATATAAAATTTGATTACTTCATTAACATACAGTGTCATTAAAAAGCCTTAGTCCTTATTGAAAATGTGTGGTTCAAAATAAAAATCTAAAAATAAGCTTTTTTAGGATTTTGAAAATTGTAATGCTATGGGATTATACAATTTTTCTTTTATTAAATAAATAATATAATATTAAATATTAAAGCAAAAAGAGACAAAAATACAGAGACATTCTCATGTACATATTCATGATTTTCACTCAAATATTTATGCTGATAATATCATTTGAAATGAACTGTATTCATTTAGAAAAGAAAGCAAAACACTGCAGACTTTCAGACTTCTGGACCTGAATCTGTGCCTTGTAATGTTTTCTGAGGACCTGTTATCCCCTTTTAAGTCTTGTTTTTGGTTTTGGAGTCTACTAGAATAGGTTTTCATGCTTGAATGTTAAAAAAACACATTATTTGTTCACACATTTTAATTTGTTGCAGCACCTCTCTTCCCTGTCTGTCAGTAACACTCTGTTTAGTTCCTGTCTCTATGAAGCCCCTCCTTCCGAAAAGCGCAATGTGCTCCGATTGGTCGGCTGGACCAGTGTGTTGTGATTGGTCAAACTCTTTGAGCATGTCTCATCACAACCGCGAGTTTCAACACACTACTAACACAACTCAACCAGGCCTCGTCCCCCTTTTTATTTTGCGGATGCAATTTTTATTTTATTTTGCTGGAATTGTTTTAATGAGGAATATTGTGACGTGTTCATTCCTAGAAGAAAACTCAAGTCTACAATAAAGGCGTTTCAGGGAGTTCAGAAACTGATATAGAGAATAACTCCCTTTGGAGTGACTTTGTGGTTTTTAACTTTGCAAACCTTTTTCATGCTCAAACAACAACATTACTCTCTAAAAAAGTAAAAAAATGTAAAAAGCATAAGTCGTCTTCTTTAACAGTTCCTCAATTGGAGCTGTTAACTTTCAAGTCATCTTTAGGACAATCCCACCAATATAAGCAAGCACTGCTAACAGGCTGTGTCCACGAAAGCAGTTCAGTAGCTTTTCTTAGCTAAGGCTTTAATGTTCTTTTAAAATTTGTGAAGCATCGTAAGTGATTTTAGTCTGCGTGTTTGTGCTTCTTTTGAGCCCAGCCAGAATGCACTCGAACCTTTCATGCTCTCGCAATAATTTCTATGCCAGAAGTATTCTGCAGGCTTTACCTCTTTACCTCTTTACCTTTTCCCTCTTTTAAACCCATTTCCACAGCAAAAGCAAATCAAAGCTTGGCAGCTGCTGGAACAATTACAGATTGCCCAAAAAGCCCATCTAAAATCTATTTGAGGACTGACACATTTGCTTTTATGTGAAATAAGTTAATGCTATAAGTATGAAAAATAAGTGTTAAAAAATATGTAGGAGACATTTATGCATGCTATGGATTGCTTTCTGCTTAGCAAAAGGATGGTCAGCCTAATTTTATTCTCTAGTTCACATTTTCTAGCTTGACATTATTCAGTTTGGAAACAGGATAAGTCGGTCTTTGTTGGTAATTTTCCCAATTTAGGCATGTAATGTGCAAATCAGCATTGTTTATGTGCATGCCAATGACCTATAAAGGATCCCGCTAACTTTATTGGAGGGTGGATAAAATAACAGAACTCCACCTAACAATATATTGATCTCAAAAACCTAATAAAGAGCAGGTCCAACTTTTGCCTTCAGAACAGCTTCCAACAATCTTGAGTGAAATATTGCACAATCCTTTAAAGTAGAAAAGCCTCCAGTTCTGTGAGGGATGAAGAAAGTAGGAGTTGATTTCTCGCTTTGAGCTCCAGAACTGCATTCCAGGAGGTGATTCTCAATATAAAGCACTAAAGTATATGACATGATGAGACGTTTACATGTACACCAATAATGCGATTTTTCAACAACAAAAAAATCGAGCAAAACTCTTTGCTCCTGTTTACATGAAATTTTCATGATTCTCATTATTCGCTATTTAAGAGTGGTTATTTTTAACGCCATTCTTCACATAACCCAATGCACAGCACAAATGATGAACTCACATACAGTGTGTTACTGGCCACTGTTTTGATCCACTTACGTCAAATGCAAAACACATTTCTATGGACGTATTAGATATTCTGAGCCGTAATGAACATGACAATACCGCTGTAACTGGGGTTGCCTACGCTGCAGTCATGTTCTTCGCATCCGAGCACATGCATACTTTGGTCAGAGCGGTAATAATAATGCGATTAAGGTGTTTACATGCCTGTTTACTGCGACGTACAATCGACGTACGTCACATAGCTTAATGCGAGCATAATCACATTAGTTTAATCTAAGTATTGTGTTTACATGGGGCAAAGTTTAATCGCAATATTGGCATCGCAATATATTATAGTTTACTTAAAGTTTCGAGCTCTACCATCCAAAAGTTTGGGGTCAATAATATATATTTTTAAATATATTAATACTTTTATTGAGCATGGATGCATTAAATTTACCAAAATTGACAATAAGTACTTCTCTAATGTTACAAAAATTTCTATTTCAAATAAAATGTTTTTTTTTTTTTTACTTTTTATTCAACAAAAAAATCATAAAAACACTTCACACACTTTCCACAAAAATATTAAGTACTACAACTGTTTTCAACATTGAGCTTAAGAGAATTCTTTCAAAAACATAAAATCATACCAATCCCAAACTTTTGAATGGTAGTGTACTTTCACACTTTTTTCAAATGCACATAATGCATGTTACTTTTTTTAATTTAAAGATTAAGGGCCCTATTTTAACGATCTGAAATGCAAGTTTCAAACGCAAAACGCAAGTAACTTTGTGGGCGGATCTCGGGCGCTGTTGCTATTATACCGGAGGGATAAATGACTCTTGCGCCCGACGCAAATCTAAAATGGGTTGGTCTGAAGTAGCTACATTACTCATAGGTGTTGTTTGGGCGTAACGTGAAATAAACCAATCAGAGCGACATCTCACATTCCCTTTAAGAGCAGGCGCGCTTGTTCCATGGCTGATCGCTATTATAACAACGGATTTGCCAGGCGCACGCCAGGGGCGGTTCAGTTTTCTGAAACTGCAAAATAGCACCAGGCAACGTTTGCGCCGGAACACGCCTCCTCTTTTCGCTGAACCGCCCCGGGAGCGCAAGTTCATTCCCTAATTTACCGACATGCGTCCGTGGTGGGAAAAGTCCGCTGTGCGTCGGGTGCAAAATAGGAATGATACATGCGTCGGTGTACAAAGTCAATTGCTGAGTGCAAGATAGGGCCCTAAGTGTGTAATATGTAATATTCAGTGTGTAATATTCAGCATCGCTAGCAGCACCAAAATGTAGGAGTAATTATTAGGGCTGTCAACATTAACACATGCGATTAATTTTTCTCCAGTTTAATGCGTTAAAATATTTAACACAATTAACGCAGCATCCGTTCATTTTTGTCATCCTTGGCTATGTGTAATTGCGTTTCAATTACACTGTAATGTTGAATGGCTATAATTAATGTTTAAAATTGGGGTAAAAAATCATTTTTATCCAGAGATTAATGTATTAGTATCAGTGATACTGACCTTTATTTATGGATAGCTTTACATTATATGATCCGCTCTTATTCATGCAAATGCTTTTAAACCATTCAAGCGTGACAAGACAAAAGAGAATGTGCTGCCCGACGCACATGAAGACGCGCGCCAGTATCGTGCGTACAGACAGCGCACCAGAATACAGATCTCTTTCGCACTTGAACGAACAATAACACACACAATTATGCCAAAATGTCCATTTTGTCGAGTATCCTCATAACATAAGAGCAATCTCAAATGAGTTAAATAAAGTCTTAAATGAACGTAAAGAGTTGTGAGAGAATGAGGCGGCTGGTCTTAAAGGGACAGCAGCCAATAATGCTCTGTCTGTAAAGTTAAAGAACAAAGGGAACAGAGAAAATTACTCACTGCTCTTGACTAAAGAACTTTTGCAGCTTTAATAAGGATTAGTCTATATTTAATCTATAATTTATGCAGTGCAGACTGTTTGATAACTTTATTCAATACATTTGATAACTTTATGCAATACATTAAACAAGTATTTAAAATATACTGTCTTTATGTTGTCTCTACATTAATTTGGAGATTTACTGTGAAATTATTACATTTATAAACTATTTAAACAAAATATAAACCTATAAAAACGTAAGCGTTTTTAATTGCGATTAATCGCAGAAAAAGTGTGTGATTAATCGAGTTATTTTTTTAATCGATTGACAGCACTAGTAATTATATAATGTGACACGCTACTCATACTTATTCAACCATTTTGCTTAAACTTTAACTGTAATCGGTTCAGACAGAGAGAAACAGATTTATTAGATATATTTTATACTTTTTCTCATAGCTCAGGAGTCTAGCATTTACTCCTACGACAAGAATTTGTGTCTTTGTGTTGGCCTTGGATAAAGACAGTATCCATATAGCAGTAGGCTACTGTAATATCTAATAAATCATATATAATACATTTCAGCTTTTTGAAACTTTTAATATAAAGGTTTTGTTGAGTTTTTTTCATTAAGGTGCAGAAAAAGTCTCTGAGACTGTACTTTTATTTTGGCCTTTTGCCACTGAGATAATATAGAAAGGGCAGGAAGTGATGGGGAGGAGGATATTAGTGTCTGCTTTTTCTCAGATGTTTCTCCTGAAATCCCTTTGACAACAAATATAATTAGATCATAAAAGAATTTGATGAAAATTGTTTAAATTGAAAAAGATCTTTTTTGAAGGCACAATAAAGGCTTTTTTTCCACAGGAGAAACATCTGAAAAGCAGGAATCGTATGCAAATGTCTCCATTTGCTTTACTATTTAGTCTCACTGCTGTCGAGGAGAAACAATTGAGGTAAAAGCGTGCTTATTTTCCTTCCCTGTTTGATGGTTTGAGCCGGATCTAAACTTGCATTCCCCACATAAGCTCTATAAATCAACATAAACTATGGTTTAGATGAGGTTTAATTTGTATTATTATTATGTATTTTTGTGGGGGGTTTTTTTTGTTTACATTTAGCGACTATTCAGTCCATCTACTCTAAAGTTCTATATAGAACCCTTGAAGGGCTCTGTCAGGCATTCATATAGAACCTTTGATCATGGGATCATTTTAGTTTTAACTCAATCCAATTCAGCTTGTAAACATACTTTATTACTAGAAAAACATGAAAGTGCAACCCCATTTTGTAACAATGTAATAAAATCAAGGATCTGTGATTTGTTAATTCTCTATAACCTTTATTTAACTGGCAAAAGTACAAAGAAAAGATTTTCAATGTTTTTACTGAACAACTTAATTGCATTTTGTAAATATAAACCAATTTTGATTTTGATGGCTGCAAAAAAATTGGGACCGAGGCATGTTTACTACTGTGTTACATCACCTTTCCTTTTAATTACACTTTTTAATCTTTTGGGAATTGAGGGTATACATTTTTGCAGTTACAAGACTCAACAGTCCATGTCCGATTCTATTTTTCATGATAGGCCAGGCCATACATTTTCAATAGGACCGATCTTGACCGCAGGCAGGCACTCAAGCACATCCCTTCTGTGAGTGTCCACAAAACCACTCTGATGTAGCATGTGTAGAATAAGGCCTGGCATTGTCTTGAGTCCCAGGAAAGATGTCATCTTGATGGCAGTAAACGTCTCTGTACGATCCCAGTATATAATAGTGAAGCAGCAGTGGATTCCAATCCACCCCCCATTACTGTTAGGGGGTAACAATATAGAATATACATATATATATATATATATATATATATATATACAGCAAATGATGACTAAATGAACATGTTAAACATAAATGATGTGTACGCTTAATCTTACAACTAAAGGTTACGATTAATCGTGACATATATTTTCTTATCTTTTGACAGCCCTAATACATATATAAACACAAACAATAATTCAAACGAAAAAAGGAATATCAGGCAAGCATATATACAATAAGTAAATAAATAAATAAATAAAGGGGGGTGAGGAACTAAGATGTATTTGTTTCCTCAAAATATTCCATAAAAGGAATACTCGTCTAGACTTTCCAAAAGAGTTTTGGCTTTTGTCTCATTGCGAACCGAGTCTTTTCCATCACTTTCATTTCATAAGAATTACTTGTCTAGCCAGTAAAGTTGCAAAGGATGCACTGTCGGCCAGTAATGTGTTTAATTTGACAGATTCTTGCAGGATTACCAAACAGTGCTGTTAAAAGAGTTGGGGTCTATTGGAAAAGAAAAAATAACAGAAAAACACCTGAAGACTTTCCCCCGGAAATCAGACAGTTTGGGCCACGACCAGAAAGAGTGCAGTAATGTAGTTAGTTGAGTTGTGCAGCGAAGGCAGGTAGGATCAAGTTCAGGAAATATTTTTGCTTAATTTAGTTCTCCTTTTTGGCATCTTTAAAATGGAGTCAAGAACCCTATTAAACCTTTTTTCTGAGAGTATATGTGCGAGATTGCTAACACTTTTACCCTTTTGCTGATGCAGTTTGTCCATGCTTGACATATGCTGTTATAATTTTCTACTCTGTCCCATGTGACAACAAATAAAGTTGCATCAGTCACATTGTCGTGACTGATGCGCCTGCAGTTCTGGCACTGGCAATATGATCTTTTTTGGAACTTGGTTCAGTACCACGTGTTGCTTTATATAAATGACATATAATTGCTAATTGTCAGGTCTGTTCAATAGCTGAGACATTACCGCTAATTGCCTGTCAACATAATGTGACCCACCTTTGCAGCTGCATTTGTAAATTACCTCATAATTAAACTCTTTTCATTCCATTTATAAATTCAGATAAATATGTAAAGGTAGTTTTTAAATGTAGTTAGATTTATTTATGAGCCAAAAAGACTCAGTATGCACTGCTAGGTGTGGATTCAGCTAGGGAAAGAGCCTAGGAACTGACTGTACAGCTTGCAAGGTGAGATTTGATTATGGTTTATTTAAAATGTGCGTGTGTGCGTGTGTGGATGTATTTTTCTAAAGGGACAGATAATATGCCACACTGCAGGGTCCCCCCCAGGAGGTACGGGCACGCATCATTACTCATATTTTTCCTCTCATATTCTTCCAGGATTTCATTTTCTTCTGCCAGTATTCTCTTGTTCCCTCTCCCCCTCTCTCTCTCACCCCTGTCTATCTCTTTCCCTCCTCTTTCCTCTTGCTATATCTGAGCAAATATCCACTTTGTGCTAAAAAGAGAGTATCTGTGTTTGACAGCTCACTGTTGTCCCAGCATGCTATTATTACAGGTGCAGTTTGCGTATTTTGTTTACTTGAGCAGTTCAACATTTTAGAGTGAATTCTGGGTCATTTCAGTTCCATTTTTAACTGCATAATAGTTCATAACTAGTGATGCACCAATCACGATTTTTCATGGCTGAATCAGATTGTCTTGTTTTTTTCTTTTTCTCTTTTCTTTTTTTACATCGGTTGTCTTTTTAAAAATTACTTACTGGCCAAACTGGGCTTGAAACAAAAAAATATATGTTGCCATTTTAAAATTAGAGGTAACGAATGCACTTTAATCATGATCCAAACAAAGATGCTACACACATGTAGCATGAGCAGTCGGTTTTGATTTGTATAATTTCAGGATTTAAAGCAAAAACAGAATGGTCTAACTTTAGCTTTGTGAAATTATGCTTCATAAAACATACCTGCATAAAACAAAGATGGACTGAATGAAAATTCTAATTCACTCTGACAGTTGGGTGGGGCTTATGGAACAGCAGCGATATAGAATTTAGATATAGACTTAAAGCACTGATGCACTTATAAACACTCCTTTAATAGGCATTACGGTGTAAGAGGAAAGGAAAATGCCATTGAAGCTTTCATTTCATATGAAGGCACATTCATATAAACCCCAAACCCCAATTTTCTTCCAATATGTCAAGCTTCGCGAACAGTGAGCTTGCTGTGCCTGGTTAAGTATTTTCTCTGCGTGTTAACGTCCTGTTTACAGACTTCATACTATTTCCACACAAATTACATTTTGGGATGTGATTGTAATGCATTTTGTATGCAAGTCACAAATAAAAAATTTGTTAAAAAATAGTTGCCGAATGTGTGTTTGGACTTGGAGGTTGGCCGGTTGACCTGTGCATCTCTATTTATAACTTAAAAATGTGTACTCGTAGTCTTAATGCAGGGTTATGAGCCAGCTAGGGATTTCAGTGGTCATTCCTAGTCATTTTAAAGATGTAAAAATGTAGCACCATGACAGCCTGTTGTGGTTGGGTGCTAAAAAAAAGTCAGCTCTACGTTCCCCAGCATAATTTTTCTGTGTCCCTGGCAACCTCCTGTGATTGATGGGTCAAGATGGCCAACCTAGATGGTAATGCAAGACGAGCCCTCATAATTTGCAATGATAAATCGCTAAGACGGGAACCAATTTGTGTGAGAAATCCAGCTCCTATATCATCCTCAAATCTTTTTGTGGCAAAGTGCCTGTCCTCGCTGGGAAAACAAGTTTTATTAAGAATTCAAATTAGATAGGATCTGTTTAACATAATGCAATATAGCGCAACAGAAGGAGATGCTTAGAATGATCTCACATGTTCTCTGGTTACTCAGAGAAAGGAGCCTATAGAGCATCCAAAAGAGGATTTGTCTTCTGGGCTATTTATATGTGAAGGGAAGTGAATGAATGTGTGGAGAAATGATGCAGTAGCAGAACTAATGCAGTGATTTTGAAGATGCTGTATCATATATACACAAAATAAATTAAATCGATTAAATAAAAATCTGGGATTTCCTCTTGCTATATTAGCAAATATCCACTATATAATACAAGTATATATATGATATGTAACACACACACACACACACACAAAAATACAGGAAAAATTAGGATTTTCACAATTTCATGTTCATTACATCGATAGATCGATAGATCGATAGATAGATAGATAGATAGATAGATAGATAGATAGATAGATGAGTGATTTTCTCTTTGTCTGGCAGCAGGTTTATTAGGCTGCTGTCACTTTAAGAGCTTATGCACGGATCCAATATACTGTTACACAACATGCATTTTCTCTCATCTATTTACATTCCAAAACTGACTGTATTTACCTGAATACTCGGCAAGACTGGCATTTTGACATCATTTTGTATGTATTTGACCATTTCGAGGGATAGTTCACCCAAAAATGAGAATTAGTCCATGATTTACTCACCCTTAAGTCATCCTAGGTGTATATGACATTCTTCTTTCAGAAGAATACAATAGAAGTTATATAAAAAAAAAAACCTTCAAGTCCATCAAAGCGCATCCATTCATGATAAAAGTGCTCCACATGGCTCTGGGGGGTTCATAAAGGCCTTCTGAAGCGAAGTGATGCGTTTGTGTAAGAAAAATATCTATATTTAAAACTTTATCGACTGAAATAACTAGCTTCCGGCAGATGGCCATACGCATCGATTTACGGTGGAATTTTTTTTTATATAACTTCTATTGTATTCGTCTGAAAGAAGAATGTCATATACACTTAGGATGGCTTGAGGGTGAGTAAATCATGGGCTAATTTTCATTTTTGGGTGAACTATCCCTTTAAGTGCAATAAGCCCTGAAAAAGAAGTCAATTTGGTACTCGCGAGATGTTTGAAAGGTGGCTTTAAGAGAGCAGAGCAATAGATACAAGCGGAGCAAATGTGAATAAAAGAGTTCAGGCCAGCACCTTGACTGTTTTTGGTTATTTACAGAACCTGGGACTATCACAGGGACACGTGGATTTCTTAGGACATCTCTTTCAGTGATATCTGTCTGGAAGTTCTGTCAAATCTAAGCAAAGTTTGAGTCATTTGTTGAGATCTCTTCTGGAACTGGTCTGAATTTGCTGTTTTGTTTTGTTTTGGCAGGAAAAAAAATCCTCTTCAAAACTAAAAAAAGCTCATATTAGCATTTGAATTTAGGCAGTTACGTGCAGCCTGGCAGGCTACGAGGAATATAAGGTTACCCTTTCTGGCAACAGAGGGTTTTGTAACTGTGTCCTTGTCTGAGGAGGGGTTTGTTTGGTGAAGCTTTCCTCCCCACCCATAACATCGTCTCTGCATACAATGGAAGTGATCATATCTCTCCGTCTGAACAGGAGGAGAGGAAATGAACACATTGGTGGGTGGACTGTAAAACATGCAGCTTCATGCTAGATAGTTATCTACCAGAAAATACCAGATAATTATTGACCTTTTAATTTTAATTCATAGTTAAGTTTCTTGTTGTAGTTGTTGTTTCTTCCGTGTGAATCGTTCTCACAGCGCCTGCGGCTACAGCCATATCCTCAGCTATTCATAATTCATGCTCGCTATTCATATAATTTTATTATAGACGCCCTGAAAACTAACTGCTCCGGTTTACTTCCAAATACTTTTTTATGCTTTTTGGTGTAAACAAGTATGCTTTGTGTAAAATGTATGTGAAGTGAAAAAGATTTATAGAATACTGTTAAGCTCTTGGGAATTGTAAAATCCGTACAGAAATGTCAATGAAATTAAAACGGACTGTTTCAAACCGTTAAACATCTTGGCCCAAAAACCCCAAAGTTTCTTTTTTTCAGTCTCCTATATAAAGTTTCACAGGGTGTGGAACAACATCCAGTTCACTTGAACTCTCCGTATAACTACTCAGAACAGGAAATTACTTTTTTTACGCAGCAAAGTACCTTAAGATGGAAGTTGATAATAGCGGAGGCGAGCCTTGTTTTGTCTGGAACGCCACTCGCCAGCTAATTAGACACAAATAGACATTTGATTTATCATTTCCTTACTTGGTCCGTTTCACCACGCAAGTGGAACGCATCCGAGATGCTTTAGAAGAATGGGTCAAAGATTAGTGTTCCAGAACATGCCATTCTTGATAAAAAGGAAGATTTTAGACCCATTATGTATAAATATAGTACGCCTAAGTTTGGGGGCGGTTTAATGTTTTTGAAAGAAGTCTTTTATGCTCACAGAGGCTGCATTTATATATGCAAAAATACTGTAAAACAGTCAATATTATTTTAAAACTGAATTTATTCCTGTGAAGTCAAAGCTGAATTATCAGCATCATTACTGCAGTCTTCAGTCTGATCCTTCAGAAATCATTCTAGTATGCTGATTTGGTGATCAAAGAAACATTTCTTATTATCGTCAATGTTGAAAAATATTTTTTGGGAAACCGTGACGCATTTTTCAGGATTCTTTGAATAGAATCGAATGGTATTAAAAGTGCAATTCATGTCGTTAATGGCATTTATTTTTGAGAGGATGTTTTATTTTATCTAACAGCTATTAAGAGTAATTTGAGGAGACTTAAGGTGTAGTTTGGGGTGTGCGTATGTGTTCTAGACTCGTTATCGTCATCAAAATATGGTTAATCCTAGTACACATTCCAAAGGAAGTGGGTGGAGACAGTGAGAGGGTATAATTCAGTCTGAAAGGTATCAATTAATGAGTTGTTTTATCTCACCCAGCAGTAGCAAAGCCCATTTTCCTGTTACACATTTTTTTTTTACTCTAATGAAGGTTACATAATGGCCAAAAAATGATTCAGTCACAAAGAACCGGCTTTGAATGCAGAAGCCTTTCCTTAAAGCTTCAAGTTAATATTGGATGCTGATGATGTGACTAGTCCAGGATAATGTTTGGCCTATTTTGCTGATGTTTCTATGCAGTTAGTAGGGTGTTTTGGATGGTTGCATGGTGGATGCTTTCTCAACCAAGTCATACGTGTGATATTCTGGTCTCTAGATCTGGCTCAGGTCCCTCTTTCAGTGTTTACTAGGTGAAAATCGTAAGTCTGATTACTTAGAAAAGTAATTTTCCTTAATAATCCACAGGTTTTGAGGTATCTTTCATTCATTCATTTTATTGCCCTAAGATTGCCTCAAATGTGAAATGTAATTTGGCTGCTTGCATTCAATGCTGATGTCACTCTGAAAGTGTCTTTCATTACAAACAGATTCAAAGCTTTAACAATTTTCTGTGACTGAACAGCTCAGAGTAGTTAAAACTACAATCCCTTTTCAAACAATTACGGCAAGAAAAGAGGAATTATTGTGCATTTTCCATTTTTTTGGGGTATTATTGAAAATGTTTTGAGATAAATGTGAGAAAATGAAAGGAAATTGACTTGGTTGCAAAAGCTGTCATAATGCATTCATTCAAGCAGCATTATTAACTTTTAACAGCATAATTTAACTTTTTAAGATGCAAGATAAATGATATCTGTATGAATTGTGGGTAACACTTTATTTTACAGTGTCATTGATACACGTTGCATTAGTTACTGTAGTAATAACTATAAATTTTGCTTAATTACATGCAATTAACCCTAAACCAAACCTTCATCCTAACCCTATAGTAAGTTAATATAGTAATTTTAGTATTATAATAATTACATATAGTCTTAAATGTATAATTACACTGTAATACTGACACATTAAAATAAAGAGTAACGGACTTGTGTTTAGAATAACTAAACTTATCTTACTTTTTAAGTCGATCAAATTGTACATTTTAATTGAATCATTAATGGAATACTTTACTCACTTTATTCTCGCTTCCAGGGAACACAAACGGAGAAGTTTTGAAGAATTGTATTAGTCTATTTTCCAGGCAGTTTAGTCTAAAAATGAATGCAAAAAGCAGCATTAAAGTATCATAAGTACCATTTTTATGTTATATTTCAAGACTTCCGAAGCATTTTGTGTAAATAGGCTAAGCTGCTGAGTCACTGAATTGAATCAGTCCAATTCATGAAGGAATCATATCATATGGCTTCAAAAGACTTATAGCTTTTGAGTCGCATTGCCTGTTTTATTGATACTTTTAATAATATTCAGAATCATTTTTTCTTTTTGTGTTTTACATGCTTGAACTGAGATTGTCTAAATAATGGCAGCATAGCATTTTCATTTTTTGTGTGAACTAATCATTTAAGACCGATTGTTTATTGCTTCTCGTTTCTCTTTGAATTAGGGACATTTAGCATATTTTGCCATGAATATTCATACTAGATCTAGTCATCCATTTGAATATGCATATCTATAATCTGCTCACAAGAACACTCTCCGAATTCCTAATTTCCTATGACTAAGATGTTTAATTCTTTTTGAAGCGTAACGATCATTTGGTCGTTCATTTACGAGTCACTCCTGCAGTGAAGCTCATAGTAAGTCTTTCAAACAACAAGCCTCTTTCGACAAATAATGCAATAGTTCTGGTGAACGAGTCATAATCTGCATAATTAGCATCTCATTGATTTGTAACTAAGTTGTAGGCCTATTTATCCAGATTTAGATCTGATCTAGCCTGTTTTAGTCATCACTTGAAGCTATCAATGACCCTGGAAAAGTGGCAATAACCGTAGGCCTCCCGCCCAAACCCCAACCAGCTCCACTGTCACTATCAATCGCATCAGCGTCGCATGTTTGTTTCCTGTCGACCGTGCGCGGTCCACGGACCACCGAGGGTTAGATTGAACACGACTGGAGAGCGGAGCTGTGCCAAAAAGTGTGACGGCTGCCAAAGTCTGCGCTACGTGTCCCATTTTCTCAGGGGGGACAAAACAGACATGACAAGGCAATCTCCACACAGTCAGCGTTCCCGTGGCAACAACGGTTGGGTTATTTATCTGCAAGGTTAATGGGATTACGGCTGGTAACAAAGATAGTGGATTGAGACAAACATGTGCCCGTTGGACTGAAGGGAATGTGACAGAGTGGTAGCTGTTGAGCTAAATGACTCAGCTAGCCCAAACAGATGGCGCTCAATACATACACGAGTCATAAAACAGTTTTATGGCTGGCGTTCCTGGTTTCTCCCTCCAAAAGAGATCTGAATGTGGCACCGCATATTTGGAAGCATTTGCATCATCTTGCCTGTGCATGTTTTACTCACTTTTGATTTTGGAGTCTTTGTTCTACTTCTGTTACGTAATGCTTTTTTGCCAGAAAGTTCCATTTTTGTCTCATTTATACATAGAACATTGTTCAGTGCATCTGGGTATTCATTAGAAGTTGAGGCACTCTTTCAGTAAACAATATATAAAATATAAAATTAATTGGCAGAAGACATTAAGGCATCTGCAATGTTTTTTTCCTCTCATTTTAACTATGACTTTAGGGAAAAATAAATATATACCAACATGTAGTTTAAATACATTTATTTTATGCTAAGTATACAGTACTACAAATACATTTACATATTTATATACTTAATATAAATACCCTGCACCTTTTGGTGTACTAAATTAATATACTAATACACATACACACACACATATACATATATATATATATATACATGTCACGTAACAGCATGTAGGTCAAAGCTCATGGAGACAAGGAATATGTAGAAATAACATTTAATAACCAAACTCTCAGGGGAAATACCAAACACTCACAAGGTATAAATACACAGGGGCTAACAAGATAACTAATGAGGTGATTGACAAGGCACAGGTGATAAACATGACTAATTAGAACAATCATGGAACACCAGGGGCACGTTCAAGTTCAAAATGGTGCGCAACGTTTCCGGGTTGAACGTCATGTTTCCTGGAAACGGCGTGCACCGGTGTGCAACGGGGTTTGAGATACGTTTTCTTCTGGGCGGCAAGTGCAGTAACTTCAACATCGGGCATATTTTGTAGTATTAAACACATATTTATACCGACTTCATCAGGCTCCGAAAATTCTTCACAAAGAATGTCCTTCTCAGCTGCCATAGTTGCAACTCTTGCGTCATCAGAACAGTGTGTTCAACTCATCACCGTTTCTGTTTAAAAAACGTTGTGCAACGTTTTGTCGGGGCTGAACGCAGCCCAGGAAACAGGACTGAACCAAAAACACAATGAAGGGTGGAAACACAGATCATACATGCAACAATATACTCAAGTGATATGTCAGTAAATATGTTTATGGATTTGTACTATACTTAGTATGAAATAAATTTATTTTTTATACATTTTGGTATAGGTTTTTGTTTTTCACTAGGGGAATCTATTTACATTTAGCTAGGTTTATTAACAAAATTTTGCAAATGATATATTTTTTAAAAATAAAGTCTTAATATCTTTCACAGTTTGACTTTGTCGTGGGCTGAAACTTATGTAAGCACTCCTCCAGACTAAGTTTACTCAGCTCTCTGTTCCTAGCTCTATTCCTACACCAGCTTTCTGACAGATAGGCAACAGCTAGTGATAATGAGGAAATTTAAATCCAGCACCTGCACCATCAGCTCTGGCACCCCCCAGGGATATGTGCTCTCCCCATTGCTCTTTTCCCTGTACACGAACAACTGCACTGCCAAAGACCCTTCTGTAAATCTTCTGAAGTTGGCAGAAGACGCTACTATCAACGGCCTCATACACAATAATGATGAGTCTGCTTATAGGCAGGAGGTGAACAGCTGGTTGTCTGATGCAGCCATAACAACCTGTAGCTGAACACACTCAAAACAGTGGAGATGATTGTGGACTTTAGAAGAAACACCCCAGCACTCCCCCGGCTCCCTATCGGGAACAGCACTGTGGCAGCAGTGGAGTCATTCAGGTTCCTGGGCACCACCATCTCTCAGGACCCAAAGTGAGACAATCATATTTACTCTATTGCAAAAAAGAGGTTGTACTTACTTTGCCAGCAGATGAAGTTCAACCTGCCACAGGAGTTGCTGATGCAGTTCTACTCTACAGTCACTGAGTCTGTCCTCTGCACTTCCATAGCTCTCTGGTTTCTCTCAGCTACAAAATCAGACATCATATGACTATAGAGGACGGTTCGGACTGCTGAGATGATTATTGGTGCTCCCCTGCCAACCCTCCAAGAACTGTTTACATCCAGAGTGAGGAACAGGGCTCAGAAAATCACTCTGGATCCCTCACATCCAAGTCACTTTCTCTGAGCACCAGAAAAGCCAGCCAGTTTCTTCCCCCAGGCAATCTACATCATGACCAGTTAAATGTTCTACCCACTGTCCAATGATAAATATGTGCAATACCACTTATATTTATTTGTCAATAACCTACCTCTTTTTATTCCATTCCCTGTAAATTCTCGACTCTGCTGTATATTGCACACCTGTACATACAAGTTTGTCTAATTATATATATATATATATATATATATATATATATATATATATATATATACAGTGAGGAAAATAAGTATTTGAACACCCTGCTATTTTGCAAGTTCTCCCACTTGGAAATCATGGAGGGGTCTGAAATTGTCATCGTAGGTGCATGTCCACTGTGAGAGACATAATCTAAAAAAAAAATCCAGAAATCACAATATATGATTTTTTAACTATTTATTTGTATGATTCAGCTGCAAATAAGTATTTGAACACCTGTCTATCAGCTAGAATTCTGACCCTCAAAGACCTGTTAGTCTGCCTTTAAAATGTCCACCTCCACTCCATTTATTATCCTAAATTAGATGCACCTGTTTGAGGTCGTTAGCTGCATAAAGACACCTGTCCACCCCATACAATCAGTAAGAATCCAACTACTAACATGGCCAAGACCAAAGAGCTGTCCAAAGACACTAGAGACAAAATTGTACACCTCCACAAGGCTGGAAAGGGCTACGGGGAAATTGCCAAGCAGCTTGGTGAAAAAAGGTCCACTGTTGGAGCAATCATTAGAAAATGGAAGAAGCTAAACATGACTGTCAATCTCCCTCGGACTGGGGCTCCATGCAAGATCTCACCTCGTGGGGTCTCAATGATCCTAAGAAAGGTGAGAAATCAGCCCAGAACTACACGGGAGGAGCTGGTCAATGACCTGAAAAGAGCTGGGACCACCGTTTCCAAGGTTACTGTTGGTAATACACTAAGACGTCATGGTTTGAAATCATGCATGGCACGGAAGGTTCCCCTGCTTAAACCAGCACATGTCAAGGCCCGTCTTAAGTTTGCCAATGACCATTTGGATGATCCAGAGGAGTCATGGGAGAAAGTCATGTGGTCAGATGAGACCAAAATAGAACTTTTTGGTCATAATTCCACTAAACGTGTTTGGAGGAAGAAGAATGATGAGTACCATCCCAAGAACACCATCCCTACTGTGAAGCATGGGGGTGGTAGCATCATGCTTTGGGGGTGTTTTTCTGCACATGGGACAGGGCGACTGCACTGTATTAAGGAGAGGATGACCGGGGCTATGTATTGCGAGATTTCGGGGAACAACCTCCTTCCCTCAGTTAGAGCATTGAAGATGGGTCGAGGCTGGGTCTTCCAACATGACAATGACCCGAAGCACACAGCCAGGATAACCAAGGAGTGGCTCTGTAAGAAGCATATCAAGGTTCTGGCGTGGCCTAGCCAGTCTCCAGACCTAAACCCAATAGAGAATCTTTGGAGGGAGCTCAAACTCCATGTTTCTCAGCGACAGCCCAGAAACCTGACTGATCTAGAGAAGATCTGTGTGGAGGAGTGGGCCAAAATCCCTCCTGCAGTGTGTGCAAACCTGGTGAAAAACTACAGGAAACGTTTGACCTCTGTAATTGCAAACAAAGGCTACTGTACCAAATATTAACATTGATTTTCTCAGGTGTTCAAATACTTATTTGCAGCTGTATCATACAAATAAATAGTTAAATTTTCTGGATTTTTTTTTTTAGATTATGTCTCTCACAGTGGACATGCACCTACAATGACAATTTCAGACTCCTCCATGATTTCTAAGTGGGAGAACTTGCAAAATAGCAGGGTGTTGAAATACTTATTTTCCTCACTGTATATATATATATATATATATGTATGTATGTATGTATGTATGTATGTATACAGTGTATATATATATATAAGCTGCTTCTGTCACCAAAAAAAATTCCTTGTATGTGCAAACATACTTTGCAAACAACTAAGTTTCAGCTTCATGTTTTTGTAAAGTTAGATCACTTTTTAGGGAGCCCATCTTTACAGGGAGCCCACTCCTAAAAAAAGATGCTAAATGTCTCCTGAAATTGAGCAGAATTCTGCTAGAGCAAAGAGCATCTAACCAAAACGTAAAATAGAAAAAAAATTAAAAAGTAATTGAATATGGCAGGTCAAATCAAACCCACCTGAATTCCCATGAGACCATTATCTCAGAAATGCACTTACTTTTTTTCATCAGCGATTTGATATTTAGAGGTGTTTGCTAAGGCAAGCATTAGTATTGTAAAGGTCTAAAGGCCAGACTATTATAGAGTGTTTTTTTACCACCCTAGCAACCGCATAGTAACATGCTAACAACCACTCAGAATACCTTATCAATCTTATTGCAAACAACTTTGTGGCAGTGAGTTTTGCAGGGTCAAGCATTTTTCTTCTAATCTAGTTATGCAATTTATTTAATGGTGTTGCTTGTTAAATAAGACATTATTTATGTTAAATAGATGTTGATCAGATGTCATTTTATATTAATGAAGAAATTCAGATAGTTCCAAAGAGGGTTTAAATTTTCTTCCATTTGTAAATGTGTTGTCAATGTTGAATTTGCATTTAGGGCCCTGTATTGCATCATTAGTATTTTTACACTATGCAATCCCGCATGCCCTGCATTCATTCATAAATGTAGGCCTTATGGTAACACAAACAGCATAATAATCTTAGATGTGTTTTTATGCCAGCTTCTGTCATCAATAAAATAAGTTACACATAGCCCCTTCATGTTTGAATCCCCCATTGTTTACAATTAAAGTTTAATTGAAAAAAATTAAGATGATGATATAGTTGTGTATCTCTGCATTGCCAGGCTTGAGATGGAAGGGAGAAAAATGCTGTATCGTTCTCATTATCATTATCTCGCTCCTCCTGTCTCTTTCTGGAAATCAGATCACGCAGAATTAATCCAATTAGTGTCTCTGTTAATTAGCCTGCTATTCCAAGACTGATATATAAATTAGAGCTTTCAAATTGTTTGGTGAGATTGTTCTGAACACTAATTAAAATGCAGTGTGAATTATATGAATTGGCAGGACATAAAAGATGAGTTATTTCTTGGCGGAAAGGAAGAAGGAAGTTAGAAAAGCCGTCAGATTTAGCACGCAACATGATTGCAAGTAGTTCAAGTCGCCCATCGAATCTGCAGCAGTCTTTCATGTAGATGAGGCTGTTATAGGTTTATTGATATTTCTGTTATATACAGAAAGGCCATGATGAGTGTAATGGCTGATAAACGGTAATATATCTGGAAAGGACGATGCGTCGTACAAGATGTAATTATCCAAGTCAATTCATTCTGCTATTATATTTATATATTGCTGCATAAAATTGTGTTATAAAGGAAATCCATGCATTTGATAGAGTAAAAGGCGTCAACAAAGACTTTCTACATGAGGTGAACTGTATGGACTAGCCATACCTGTATATATCATGGCTTATTTGATGCAAAATCACATTTAAATTCAGCCAAATCTTAAGCAGGAGCACCAATAAGAGCGAAAGTATTGCAGCGTAATTGCATCTCTCAGGCATCTGTTTGAAAATACACATATGTAGTGCATGGTGCCTCACACTGCCTTGATGTTGGAGTGTCAATGAAAAATTCAAAAGGGCTTTGAGGCATATAATATCTTCTTATGATCCATACTGATGCCCTTAAATGCTTTGAAATGTATTCCAACCGAAATTCTCAACAATCAATGAATGGTAATGAAACCATTAGACCATAATTCATTCATTTACTCTGAGAGTGAGTAAAAAAGCACCATAAAGTCTCTTCTGTAGCTCTCAAATGTAATTCACGCTTATATACAATTATATGGGTTTGGAACAGACTGACGGCAGAAGGTCTGGACTCCATAGCAGCTTTCATTGGCCAAGGACTGCCCAGAGGCCGTCTGACTGACATGTAAAGCAACCAATCACAGTTCATGTTGTTCCATATCATGCTTAGGGGTGTGAAAATGTAACATCAATGTCCCTACAATAACAAACCGGTGTGTGAAACTCTTGTACGTATTTCAAAGAGTCTATGGCGCAAACTTTACATACTTCACATACTTTTGAATATCCAGCATTTCATTTATCCTGATAAGCGCTCTTTGTCACAGTAGTAAACATGACAGCTTTCTTCTTCCATGAGGGGGTTTGGCATCACGGACCGTTAAACAACGCAACACGCACGTCTTCCGGAAATCCTGTAGAATTCAACCAATCGGATAACGTCTTTGAAAATCCTGAAGTGTTTCCAGTTAAATGTGTCATACGCATCAGACGTTCAGCCAGCGGTCTGTGGGCATTACGTCAGAGGCTGAGACTCGGTTTGGAACAATATAAGAGTAAATAATGGCATACTTCCTTAAAAGGAATAGTTCGAGCCAAAATTCGAATGTTCTGTCATTATTCGCTCACCCTCATGGTGTTCCAAACTTGTATGACTTTCTTCTGTGGAGGACAAAAGTAGATATTTTGAAGAATTTTTCAACTGTGTTTGTCCATATAACGAGTATTGTAAAGACATGAGGGTAAGTAAATGATGACAGAATTTTCATTTTCTTAGGTGATCTATCACTGTAAATCCTATTAATTATCTCCTCTGACATTTTTTCTCAGTCTTTGAAGAAGAGTTGATAGGTTTCGTCTTTTTGTCGGTGAAAATTTGTTGCGTTTGCAAGAGCAAGACACAGGAAGACACTACAAAACTGTCAGCTATCACCTTCCTTCAACACATCTCTCAGTGTGATGTGATGAAAGCTGTTGCATCTTGCAACTCGTGAGGCACGTTGTCTGTGGTGACCGGACGTCAGATATGTATATGGTCCTTACGGATGAACAAAGTGTTGAAATGAAGGAGACGCTGAGTGACTTTTAAAAGAGTGTGATCCGTCGATCACCCTGGCAGGGTGGATGTAGTGTCACTGACACAATTGAAGATGGCGAGAAAGCCAATTGTTTAGTCTGTGACACAGAGAGATTAAATGGTTCAATGAAGATTTGTGGACTGTCAGTTAGATGGAAGGGGACGGCGTGCAGGAAATACCGTAGACCGATCGCTTAGGATGAGAACAGCGTCTTGGTCTTTTCACAAAGGAACCCAGATGACTAATTAATTAGGAGATCAGAGAGCGGAGGGAATTCGTCTCGGCTTTGCACAGGTGTTTTAAATCTGTTTTAGAGAAGATGGTGTCCTGCATTGCTGTGGGGGGCTTATGTCAAAGAAGGCTGAATCTGGACGGGAAAATGAGTATTCCAGGTGAAGTGTCTTTGTGTAGATATCCAACCCCTGCTGGGACAGAAACCGACAGCTGGTTTGGGACACACTGTGCTAGCACTTAACAAATCAGAATAGAGGAGTCTGGCCCACGGAGAAATCAATGGGGAGGTGGAAAGGGGTAACCCAGCATTCATCTAAGATTCCTATTAGCACCAAGAAAATGGGTGGAAAATGCAAGTGGCTGACTGTGATCTGAGCTGCCTGCCTAAAAGCATAGACACAGAACCCTGAGGAGATACAATGGAAGCCAAGATAACCCTCAGAATGTGTTTAATTGGCCTGTGACATTGGGGAAAAAACTGCATCAGATTGTAGCATCAATTCATCGTTTTGGACCTGGACAGCCGTGTTGTCAGAATGCAAAAATATTCGCAACTGAGAAACCAGTTGCTTTGCCGTCGCTTGAAAATTTATGTCAATTAGCAGAGCTCCGAGGAGAGTTCCGCACTGTAGCGGTGGGCCAAGAACTTTGAAATGACCTACTTGTCCCCTCATTAATTGGGTAAGAGGAGTAACCTTTCCTTTAAAGAGGAGAACCGTGACTTCTTCTGTCCCAATGGAAAGTGATCTGACCTTAATCTGTCAGATGGAAAAGAGAGCTCCGCCATTCTCTCGTGGTCTCAGTGTTCCTGTTTCAGAGACCAAGGTGTTGGGTTGAAATTGGTCAGGGCATCTCAGTTTTCTGTCTTCGATTGCTTGGTCCACTAGCATCCAGCAATGTTGGGTGTTTCATTATATTAGATTAGATTAGATTAGATTAGATTAGATTAGATTAGATTAATCTGTACATTTGCATATCTGTACATTTAGGCATAATTCAGTGACTCTTTCTACAGGTCGCAGCTATACACCAGTAGGTGTTGACAAGTGACTTTTTATGAGTGAATCATTGAGTCATTCAGTCAACCATTTTGATTTGTTCAAAAGCACAGATTCATTCAGGAATGCAACAAGTGACTGTCAATGAGTGAGTCACTGAATTAGAGATGTGTGAAACTAGCCGACTAGTCGATTAAACGATACTGCTGCTGCTAGTCGACTTTGCACATTTAACATTTGCTTTATATTTTTACAAAGGCTATGTTTAAATTACCTACGGAAGCCCTGAACCGCAAGGTGAGAAAAAAAAGAAAGAAAACTTATCTCGTTATTTCGACTTAATAAGTCGTTATTTCGACATAATATCTCGTTATTTCGACTTAATAAGTCGTTATTTCGACTTAATAAGTCGTTATTTCGACATAATAAGTCGTTATTTCGACTTAATAAGTCGTTATTTCGACATAATATCTCGTTATTTCGACTTAATAAGTCGTTATTTCGACATAATAAGTCGTTATTTCGACATAATAAGTCGTTATTTCGACATAATATCTCGTTATTTCGACATAATATCTCGTTATTTCGACATAATATCTCGTTATTACGACATAATAAGTCGTTATTTCGACATAATATCTCGTTATTTCGACATAATATCTCGTTATTTCGACATAAATATCTCGTTATTTCGACATAATATGTCGTTATTTCGACATAAATATCTCGTTATTTCGACATAATAAGGGGACATTCTAATATGCATTAAGCTACATTTAGCGTTCTTATAATGAGTTTCTATGGGAGGAAAATGCTTAACGTCAAATTAAACGCTTTGCGTTCATATTCTGGACTTATCAAGTTCACGGATAATTGTGCGTGCATTTATTAATCAATATGATACTAAAATCGTAATATAGAATAGGCCTAGGCCTACTATAAAAATCAGATAAGTCCAGAATTCCACTGTTGATAGGAAGATGCAAGTGATCTCGCCGGCGCCTCCATGCCGCGAGATCACTTGCATCTTCCTATCAACGTGGAATTCTGGACTTATCATGCAGTGTGCGCTCCACAATAATGGTGGAATATGTTGGAATAGACGATTTAATATGAATGATGTGCGTCAAAATCTTGTGGTTATTTGTTATAATCTTAGGACTTTATTATTATTGTCTAACCTGTATTATGATATTTGACGAATTGCTTTGTTCCTTTTTTGTACGTTTTGGACAAAAGCGTCTTCTATGTAGACTAAAATGTAATAATAATAATAATTATTATTATTATTATTATTAGAGTTTATAACTATAAATGAGTTCACTTAGTAATAGAGTAATATGTTTGTCTTAATATAATTTAATAATATGATTTATCAATGCTTTATTTTTATAAACGCTTTTACATTTTTGGATAAAATAGGCCTACATTTTTTGCATAATTTTTGCTTACAAATATAGCATTCATAAACTATTTTATGATAAACATATTACTGTCTTAAGTTAACTCATTTATAGTTATAAACTCAAATATTAATAATAAAATTTTAGGCTACATATTTAGATGACGCTTTTGTCCAAAACTTACAAAAAAAGGAACAAGGCAATTCGTCAAATATCAGTCATAATACAGGTTAGACAATAATAATAAAGTGCTAAGATTATCACAAATAAACAAAAGATTTTGAAGTGAAGAGAAGTGTCCTTGAGACACTAGCAGAGACAATATTTCGTTACACTGCGCAGTGCGTACCCAACAGATGTCCAGATTATGAATGTAGTAGAGATGTTGATTGAAAAGTACCCATCCCGTCCGCTCAGTTTATAAACCGTAGGCCTACTCATGAATTCTCAAACTGTTTAACATTTGGCAATTACACATAGTTTTGTGCTAGTTTTGTTGTCAGTATTGCTCTTTCAGCCAGCTTTATAGTTTATCTAGATTTGGTTTATTTGTTAACTTTACACAACTCAATCGCAGATAGCCTATATTTTGCTTCATGCTTGGTCATTATTGGCCAGATCAGAAACTATGTTTTACTTGACTTGGCTTGCACTGCCTTATACCACTACTGCGGCTGTTATCATTTTTATTATTATTAGTGTAATTGCCAAAGTTAATTGCCATTAATATGCAACGTTTTAGAAAAGTATAAATTAGTAGAATATCCAGTGTTATGAAAACAGTAGGTCAACATAACTACAATGCATTCTATAATTCCCGGTCTTATTCTGCCCTCTAGTGGCATATCGAAATGAATACAAACCTTAACATATTTACTAACAGACCAAACACAGTAAATAATCATACTAATAAAGTATATGTACAACAAAATCTGATGAGCTCAGAATATACGCGTTTAATTCCACGTTAAGCAAATTGCCGAATACACTCAAATGAGATCGACTCAGACGTCAATAAATGGACGCGCAAATTATAATCACTAATACAAAATAAAACAAAAATGTCTTTTATACACAAAAATGTCTCTATTTGTACAAATTGCTGCACATTCGTTGAATTCTGAATTTTGCACATTTGAAAGCAATTTGTTTATGGGTAGCCTAAAATATCTGCAACATTTATCAAGTTCAAGGATAATTGTGCGTGCATTTCTTAATCAATATGATACTAAAATCATAATAAAGTATACTACAAAAAAATCATATAAGTCCAGACTATGAACGCAAAAAAACTCTGTTTTACTTGACTTGGCTTGCACTGCCTTAGCCTAGCACTACTGCGACTATTATTATTATTATTATTAATACTAATATTAATTTAACTATTATTGTTGTTGTTGCACTGCATTCGTTGAATTCTGAATTTTGCACACATAATTGAAAGCAATTTGTTTGTGGATAGTAGCCTAAAACATATCTACAACATTTATCAAGTTCACGGATAATTGTGCGTGCATTTATTAATCAATATGATAGGCTACTAAAATCATAATAAAGTATAGGCTACTACAAAAATCAGATAAGTCCAGAATATGAACGCAAAGCGTTTAATTTGACGTTAAGCATTTTCCTCCCATAGAAACTCATTATAAGAACGCTAAATGTAGCTTAATGCATATTAGAATGTCCCCTTATTATGTCGAAATAACGAGATATTTATGTCGAAATAACGACATATTATGTCGAAATAACGAGATATTTATGTCGAAATAACGAGATATTATGTCGAAATAACGAGATATTATGTCGAAATAACGACTTATTATGTCGTAATAACGAGATATTATGTCGAAATAACGAGATATTATGTCGAAATAACGACTTATTATGTCGAAATAACGACTTATTATGTCGAAATAACGACTTATTATGTCGAAATAACGAGATATTATGTCGAAATAACGACTTATTAAGTCGAAATAACGACTTATTATGTCGAAATAACGACTTATTAAGTCGAAATAACGAGATATTATGTCGAAATAACGACTTATTAAGTCGAAATAACGAGATAAGTTTTCTTTTTTTTTTTTCTCACCTTGCGGTTCAGGGCTTCCGTAATTACCATCAACTGGCAATATTGGTGTCTAAAATGTAAGGTACTCGATATTAACTTCTTTTTTTATGGTTTCTGTTTGTAGAAAATCAGTAAAGAGAGTCAATTTGACAGCGTTTGGTTAGTGTGAAAGCGGATTTCCGTACTCTACTTTGCACCAACGACCCACACCAGTCAAACAAACCAAACTTTTTCAAACTGACTCGTGTCCACAGCAAAATCCTAGAGTGAAAGCGTCCTCAGAATATCATCGGGATTTCATACAGTATATAGACAAGGAAATCAAGCATGACTGAGCTCAGTTGGGAGTCGACAGACTTTTAGCACAGAACATTAGAGAGAACATTATTCTTGACACCACTATCAGACCCTCAAGCCCGAGGGCAAATCTGATGTGCTGCTGTCTTTGAACCTATGACATAAAATACTTTGGTTACTAAAATTTTTTGACTGTGCATTTGATTTCTCATCATGGATTGACACGGGTCAGTGTGTACACGAGATAGCGTTGTGGTGGCAACCATGCACCTTTTAGACCAATCCAGTGAGGCTTTTCACCTCTCCTCCCACTTTCCACGATCTAGGCTGGTAAGAATCTCAGCAAGAGCAGTCCTGATGAGGAAATTATAGTGGTTAGTTAAATTTCGTACCTTTTTGGGTTCAGGTTTCCATAGCAAAGTCTGTTTAATCTGACTCTGGAGAAGCCGGTCCTAAATTTGGAGTGATTAGCTTCAGGCTCCACACTGGTCTTCTGAAATTATAATAACATATTGTTGAGTACATTTGTCCTTGCAGGAACCTGAAAAATTGTGATTAAAATTACAGTTTTCCTTAGGAGTTTTCCTTTACTTCCTTAAGATAGTTTGCTCTTGTTAAAGAGCAAAGCCATTGTTTTTACTGCTCTTAAGAATCCCATCCATACATTACATATAGCTGTTTACCACAACCCTCTAAATGTCACAGATTATTATTCATATACTGTGTGGGAGACTTAATTTGAAGCGCAAAGCATTAACCATTAGGAGGCAATTTAAATACACCACTTTGACATGGACTCTGATATGTCTGCCACCACTGGTAATGAAACCATTCATCAGTTTAGCACTGCATGTTTGCTTAACATGCGTGTTCATATTTCTCTGTCTTAGGCCAACACAGATGGCTGATGAGCAGCAAATGATAGCTCAACAACATTATGAGAAAAAGTTTGCATTGCATTTGTGTTTTGCTAATTCTGATTTACATTGCAAATGTGTACTTTTCCTCAACTGGTAGACAGAGATGAGTCAATGTTTAGTCAACAGAGGAATTTAATTCTGTCCTGATGCATGACATGATCCACTCTGTCTAAAACTATTTTAAACAGCATTTTGCACATTCATTTTTACACAAAAAAGAAATGTTTTTATTTTATTTTAAATGATTATGCATGCTATTTTTATTGATTGAGAAGCCTCGTGCTAACTGAGAGACTACATGAAATATTTGTGCTTTTAAAAATTAATTTGCCACACCACAGGACCTTTTAAAATGAACTAGTGAAGGAAAAATGTGATTTAAAAAGGTCAAAAAATGCACTTAAGGTTAATTTGCATACTGATGGTGTGTAATTTGAGCGCATTTGAGGTTGCTTTTAAGCATCTGCCAATGAATAAATGTAATGCAAATGTATTGAAAAGTTTCTTGTTCATTGTTCCATATCCTTTCGCAGGCACCTACGGACCACGGAGATGGGCCTCCGCTTATCCAGAATGTGGGGAAAGGAATCAGTCTCCAGTGGACATCCTAGATCAAGACACCCGAGTCTCTCTGGAGTGCCAGGAGCTCACCTTGGATGGCTTTGAAACCAAGTCATCAAACAGGACTACCATGAAGAACACAGGCAAAACAGGTTAATCAACGAATTCAACTTGTAACAATCCTCATCTGCTCTCATTTCAGAACTTTGACCATCATTGCACTCTTAGCTTAAGGCCACTTAAATTTTTTAAATGTTTCCAAATAATTGCACTGTAAGAAACATGTAGATGTTGAAAGGTTTCCATCATGACACTCCGTTGCATCAGGTTTTAGGGAGTTTGAAAGTCACAGACCAAGCAAATGCTGTACACAGTCTAACGCCACCCTCAGTAAGTTCCTATAAGATCACCCTGAATTGTGTTATGATGCTTGTACATCTGTTGTGGATGTGGAAATCTGAGCAGCATTATTTACAGCAATTTTTTTGAAGACTTGAACTACCATTCAAAAGTTTGAGGTTGCTAAGATTATTTTTGTTTTTTGAAAGAAGTCTCTTATGCTCACCAAGGCTGCATTTATTTGATCAAATATACAGTAAAAACAAGTTTTCTAAATTAATATTACAATTTTAAATAACTGTTTTATATTTTGACAGAACTGAATTTTCAGCATCAATACTCCAGTTTTCAGTGTCACATGATCCTTCAGAAATCATTGTATTGTGTTGATTTGATTTCTCATTATTATCATGGTTGTGCTGCTTAATATTTTTGTGGAAACCGTGATACACTTTTTAGTATTCTTTGGTGAATAGAAAGTTCAAAAGAACTGCATTTATTTGAAATAGATTTTTTGTAACAATGTAAAAGTCTTTACTGTCATTTTTGATCAGTTGATCATGCATCCTTGCTGAAATATGAATTTCTTCCAAATTTAAATTTTTTTTTTTTAAATCCCTAAACGTTTGAACAGTGGTGCAATGTATCTAATATGACCAAAATATATATATAAAAAAAAAAATCTGAAATATTTATTTTCAAAATATTTATTATCTTATTCAGTGCCCCATACCTTATCTACCACCATTTACATTTTGCATTTTTGCACTAGTTTGTAGGGAAATCAAATCACCCACTTTGGCCTACTAAACAAGGATGGCTGATGAAACAGCATACTTTTCAAATGATGCATTCTGCTGGTTTTAATTAGTAGTGATATTGAGAATGGCACACTCTAAGAGCGCTATATTTACTCTTGAGAAGGTTTTTGGGAATGCTCGCCAAGACCATCAACTCATTGTGGCATAATTACCATAGACCTACTGTTTACAGAGCACAGCATTAGATCCTTTAAAACCCCAGCATCCTGGGATTGAAATCACGTTGGAGGGTTGGGGGTGTGGGGTGGGGTCCCCCTCGGTTGAATACACGTTTATTGCAATCACCCTCGGATGAAATTGCGGGGGCCCCCCTAAGGCTGGAGGCCCCTAGGACCTTCACCACCTTTCGCCCCGCTAACAACGGCCTTGCGAGGAAACCCTCCTGAGTACCATGGGTCTTTAGCCCAGTGTGTGCATACAGCGATGTTTGTGTATTCACCAAAAGATCCTATCTCTCCACAAACATTTATCATATCCCACTGAATCAGTTTGTTTACTCGCATCCCAACACTTCAGTTTACTTAAGAATTAAACACAGATCTCCACACGAGAGCTTCTGTGACGTGAGATGTCTTCACGTAGTTTCTTGCAGTTCAGCCTAGTTTCTTTTGATTACGCTTCTCATTCTAACGGAGTATTTGGCAGAGCTGCAAACCTTTTCGTCCAGTTTAACATGGTACGATGTGATTAAGGGCCAGATTTACCTAACAGGGCAAATTAGCGTGAGAGCGCAATCCCATAAAAGTGCAGATGGGGGTGAAAAGTTCTGCTCGTGATCTACTGACGACGTGCAAATTTAAGAACACAGACGCAGCCGGATCTTACCAAGAGCCGGTCAAATTAACATCTGGTTTGGGTGATAAATAATGGAGCAAATACCAGTAAATTGACTGGCGCAAACCATAGGAAATCACCTTGCATGATTCAATAATGCATAGGGTTTATTTGCTGCAGACAGTGCTCCTATTTGATTCCATCAATTTACTGTCTCTACTTACAGTTGAATGGATTCAAATGTTCAGAATGTTTAAAAACGTCACCGAGTTTGACCAAGTTTATTAATTGGCATTGGAAAACCAAGTGTATGAGGTAGTTATCCTGTTTCTGCAGAGTCTACCCAGCAGAAGCAATGGAAGATATTTCAATTTGTTTACCAATCCAGGCTTTAAAGAGTCAAGAGGTCGACTCTTAATGCGGTATAATGTGACAGTCTGTGCCAGGAGAGCCTATGGAGCTCATTTTGATTTGTCCGCTCTGGCCTGCAAAGTGCACACTCAGTTTCTTTTGCATCATTATTTGTTTTAAAGGTCCTTTGTCAACATAAAAAAGACAAAATTCCCCTAGAGCATTTTTACAGTCTGAAGAAAAGCAGGGTATTAAAATGTGTATATATATCTGAATGCATTATTTGTTGTTCAATTGCACAGCTTAAAAAGCTGTACGTATACTTGGTTGCCTTAGTTTTACATACTATGGCTAATTGAATTTGAAGTAAATATTTATTTTAAGAGTGTTTAACTCACCTTGTCTTGTTTTCTTCATCACAGTGTCTATAGCTCTGAGGAATGATTATTTTGTGAGAGGGGCCGGCCTACCTGGACGCTTCAAAGCAGAGAAGGTGGAGTTTCACTGGGGAAGCACCAATGGGTCGGCTGGTTCTGAACACAGTATCAATGGAAAGAGGTTTCCAGTAGAGGTGAGTAAGTCACATTATGTCTATAATACAGAGTTCATGAACTAGGGCTGGGTGATATGGGCCAAAAAATTATCACAATAAAATGCTTCATATCAGTTGATATTGATAATTATCACAATAAATTTGAACATTTTATTTCTTTCAAGTTTAAAGGCAGATTTTTGTCTCCTGAGTGAAAGTTGTAGAAACCAATGGAAGCTTGTTTCCGCCACAGAATAAAAAATTAAAATGGTAATTTTTTCTCGCAATTGTGAGTTTACATTACATCTGAGAACAAATTTCAAATTACTCATACATTTAATGTATATAGTAATAGTATAAAACAATTCAGTATGAATATCCCACATTTCTGCCACAATCCAATGGTTTCAGTTAGTGCTGCTACAGTAAATCCATGGTAAGGAAAAAGCCTTCTAACTGTATCGTTGTGGCACAATGTTTCTCCTGTTTTTTGCGTAAGTGTAGTTGAGAATGTCAGCGCCGTTTCGTCTGGCTTTAAACTAGTTTAAATCACAAGGCATTTGATTTGTTGTTTGTATGGGAAAACTCTGCATGAAATGAAACACTTCTTACTGGATCTCACAGTGATGTTTAGTGGGTGCGAGATCGAGATGGTCAGCAAGAAAATGCATTGCTCTAAGCTCGTGTTGCGGTGTGTTTTGAGCCGAGCTGATGAATGTTCAGGGTGACGCGCAGTTCAAACGAGCAGCTCTGCTTCTTTTTTCTTTGCGTTTGCCGTTTAAGGCGAGACACTACAGGTGAATAGGGTACATTTTTTAACTAGCAGATATCACCATGAAACTTTCCCAGTTGATTACCTACATTAAGATGAGAAAAAAAATGTATTACAAGTTTTCTGTAATTTAATGTTTAAATATGCAAATCAGGCAATATCTAATCAAATATGCACTAATTTGCATATATTTTAAAAAACGATATCTGAGTATTGGATAAAGCCAGGTTACATTTTTTTTTATTGTGTTCACATATTAGATGGGAAAAAAATTACAGAGGGATTTATGGATATCTACTTTTGTTATCCTGTAACTCAGAAAATACTGTCAATAGCCTTAAAAATGATTTTCGCCATGTTTTTTGGAATAAAATGTTATATAAATCAGGCTAGGAATAATATATTTACAAATCCCTCTGTAAATGTCTTCATAATATAACTAGGTACAAGTCTGGAAAGTTTGGTGTATATAGGTGCTACTGAAGTGGAGATTTCGGACTTAGAGTATGAGAGAAAAGTCATTTTGAGAAAACGGGCTTTAAAGATTTTTCATCAGCCAATGAGATTGCGCATTCAGCCCTTTTACTTTCACGATTGGTTGCTGATAAAAAGGAAATGACCATATTTGGATCCGACAGGATTGTACAGAAGAGAGAGAGAGCTTTCCAGCGGTGCATGTGATGACAGGGTGCCGGCAGAGATCGCGGAGCAGCGTGTTGATTTAGAACGCGAACTTTTGTTGAATTTATGAGAAATCTACAGACGCAAACAGACAAAGTGTAATAAAATAAAGACCTAAATGTGTATTTCTGACTTTTTTTCAACACAAGTCTGAAAGAAGACATGTAATTGAAGACAAATATCCAAAAATCTCAAAATTGACCAGTAAAAAAACCCCGATGTTTTTGCCTGCCGTGTCTCGCCTTAATGTTTCTCATACCAGCTCGGCAGTCTGCAATATGCATGCTCAGCATTAATTAATGCATAAACATTATTTCAAACACTTATCAAACTTTTGTTATAATTATATCAAGAAAAATTATATTGCGATAATTATCGTTATCGTTTCATGAACCAGCTCTACAAACTACAATTGTACTCAAAAAAACAAACAGTAGCTGCGTTTACATGGACACTTATAATCGGATTGACGGCTCAATCGGACTAAAAAACCTTCACGTAAACACCTTAATCGATACGATTGAGCTCGATCCGAATTAAATTTTGATCGGATTGAAAGGGGTGGTTTATCCCTTTTGTAATCCGATCGAGAGAACATGTAAACACTTGATCGGATCTAAAACCTAAACTGAAAGGATTGCGCATGTGCAATGACGTTAAATAGCGTAATGACGTATGACGCGCGGAACGAGCTGTTCTTCCTGTTGAATGAAGTGTCATATTAATACGTTTCCCGTCATTCTAAAATTCTCATTTCACTCGCGCCTCTGTGAAGTGAAGCAGGACAACGTCCCACCAGTCCTTGTTTTGGATTCTCATCCACAGACGACTGGTTTCGGCCGCGGGGAGGGGCATTTTTACTGAGTGATCAATAAGCGGCACGGCAAAACGGTTAATATGCTCTAAATTATGACCAGAGACGAATTAATATTACGTCTGCTGTTTAAAACAAATAAAGAACCAATAGAGGAGAATATTTATGTGCGAAATGCGGGAAACTCTGTATATGTGTGCAGTGTGCGCATGTCAAAACATCAGATCCGATTTGAAACTTGTGACATATAAACGCGCACATCAACCCGATTACTTTATTTATCATTCATGTTAAACACCTTGTTCGGATTCATCAATCGTATTGATTTCATTCCGATTGTGTCCATGTAAACGTAGCTAGTGATTTATACTTCCACTTCCATCTGAAAGAATCCAGATTTTGGATTCTTTCAGTATGTTTTGTAGTAAAATCAATACAGCTATAACGAAACCCGAGCAAAAGCTCAAATCTCTCATAGTCAAGACCTTTTGGCGAACATTTTTCTTTAAGTAATCCATTGTTTCTTTACAAAACACAGTCTTTGTGAATAGTCCTTAAACCACTCACTTTCACATTTAAAAATCTTATTAGGAATGGATTTTTAGATGAGTAGGACAGCTTTACTAAATGTGTTTCTTTAAAAAAGTTAAAAGTTTTTCCTTAAAAAAGGATTCCACCTTGATTTGAGTAGGTTGAAAGTGGTGCACTAATCTGCACTAATTGAAGAGCCTCTCAATGAAACCGGGAGGGATCGATGTGTTTTATTGACTTGAGGGTGCAACCGCTGCATTTCACAAAAGAGCAAAGATATTCTGCTTCCTTCCTCATCTTTAAAATGATTTGAGTTCTGTGGCCGGTTGCATAAACTGCTTAGACTAGTCTTAGAGTATTCATCTACATTTTTTGCTCTTTTTACTCCTAACTTTTTAAAGTGGTAGATTGGTCTATTTGGAATTAGAAAAGTAAGACTAACTAGTTCTGAAGACAAAGTCCTAGCAAAGTTTATGCAACTGGCCCCTGCCTGGTTTTCTTCACCAGTTGATCTCGGTGTGTAAATGGACCGAATGTTTCTATTCAGGTTTATTTAAATTTGTAACAATTATTGTAATAATAAAACATAATAGATGAATATATACACTGGTGGTTAAAAGTTTAGAATAATTAGTTTTTTTAATGTAAAAAAAAAAAAAAAGCCTCATGTTTACCAAGGCTGCAATTATTTGATGAACCATACAATATTGTGTAATATCATTCAAATTTAAAATAAATAAATACAATGTATTCCTGTGATGAGAAAGCTGAATTTTCGGCATCATTACTCCAGTCTTTAGTGTCACATGATTTTTAAGAAATCATTCTAATATGCTGATTAGTTGCTGATTAAAATAACTTTTATTCAACAAGGAGACATTCAATTGATTCAAGTGACATTTATAATGTTGAAAAAAAAAAATGCCGTTTTGAACTTTCTATTCATCAAAGAATCCTGAAAAATTGGTATCAAAGTTTCCACAAAAATGTTAAGCAACAAAAACTAATTTTAGAATGTAATAATATTTCACAATATTACTCTTTAACCGTTTCAAATAAATTCAGCCTTGGTGAGCATAAGAGACTTCTTTTTACTTAATTATTCCAAACTTTTAACCACCATTGTATTATTATTAGTAATTGTATTGTAATATAATGTATATAAAAATTCTTATTATTAGTTGTAGTAGTAGTATTATTTTTTTAATGAATGAATTGTGTGGATGTGAGAAAAGAACCCTAGTGCTAATCTCAGTCAACAATGACGAAATGCCATAAATGTTTAATAAAGTATAATTCCTTTTGCATGCCTTACAGGGTACTGCTACTTGTTTTAAAACAACCTTCCTGTTCAAAAATTGTCTCATTTGCCTGGCAGACATTATTTTGCACAAGATTAGTATTAGCTCTTGATTGTAAACCTCGTCCATTTGGCCTTAAACACTGCATGCACATTGAATTCTTCACATCGAAGAAAACGCAACACTTTTTGAGATTTCAGTGAAAATGGTGCATAGCCTGAGACTGGACGCACCACTGCATTCAAGTTTAATATTGTTATGCAATCACACATTATACACTGAAACATGTTAAGTCGAGTGTATGCTGTTTGCTGGCCTTTTTTCCCCGCACATGGTTTCTGTCCCATTTTGATTCATTAACTAAACGTGTTTGTGCTGTGCTTTACTCTCGGTCACCATAAACTCTGTATTGGCTCTTGGAGGAAGCTAATTGGCTAATGAGGTTTAGTGATTAATGAGTAATATATTTCCCCCTGTGAAGACACAATAAATGGACACCATTAAAGTCTGTGATTTAAAAGAGGCCTGAAGGAGACTGATTGGTTTTCATTAAAGACTTTAACTTTGTTCTTTCTTCTCTTTATTAGCGAATTAATTCATTGTCCACCTCTTCTGACATCGTCTGGCCTTAATTACTTTGTTTGGAGGTTCGTTTTCTGTTGCCTTACTTTTGCCTGCAATTCTTTCGACATGTCTATTGCTTCGCCAAGGACATTGTACCTCTCTCCATTACAGAAAAAGCCCTTTATTTTATTTCATTTTTTATTTCAATGTTCGAACAAGGTCAGAATGTGTTCAAAGTAGAAACAAATACTAAATTCTGAGCCAAATTCTACTGGCTTTTATCCAAGATCTAGCAGTATTTCTTATCTATCATTACAGTGTCTACACAACAACAATTTAGAGGATGGGAAGGCGAAATCATTTGTATTCATCAGTCTAAGTTTGTTCGAAATTAGCTGGCACAGAAGTCAGACGACCTGGGCTGGATCCACCTCTCTGCCAGCACTTTCTCATTAGACGAATCGACTTCCCTCTATAAATCCCATTTTTACACAGAAATACAATTGATGTGTATCTACACCGCTGGATAGCCGCTAAGCATTATCTAGCGATTTAAAACCCAAACACACTGGAGCCAGAGACTGGAGATGCATCCAATTATCTCTCGACAACTTCTGTTGACCTCTGGCTCAAGTCTAGCTCAGTAAATTAAACTACGACGGCAATAGTGTTAATTTAATTTTTTGCCCTTTTTGCCACTTTTATTAGTGTTGCTTGCCAAAGCAAGCATCACCATTAGTATTTGAATGAACTCTTAACCCTAAGAATTCAACTTTAGCACACACAGTTTTCATTACAGATGTTTACCATGTAAAGCCTGAATATATATTATATTATATATATTAAGGATGCACTGATACCACTTTTTCCAGAACGAGTCAGAACAAAAAAAGCTTGTTATGCTTGTTAAAATGTATTGTAGTAGCTACTTTTACTTTCACTGTTCAGTGAAGAAAAAAATACCTCGATTTTATTCAGAGGCCCAAAGTGAGAAGAAAAAAAAAACCTATTTGGTGCAGATGTTGTTAAAGAGAAATAATGCATATACATATCAGTTGTCACTCTGTATCTCCCAAAATATGTCTTAAAGGGATACTCCACTTTAAAATGAAAATTCTGTCATCATATACTCACCCTCATGTTGTTTCAAACCTTTATGAATTTCTTTCTTCTGCTGAACAGAAAGGAAGATATTTAGAAGAATATCAGTAACCAGACAGTTTCTGGTCTCATTGACTTCCATAGTATATTTTTTTCCTTACTATGGAAGTCAATGAGACCAGAAACTGTCTAAATATCTTCCTTTCTGTTCAGCAGAAGAAAGAAATTCATACAGGTTTGAAACAACATGAGGGTGAGTATATGATGACAGAATTTTCATTTTAAAGTGGAGTATCCCTTTAAGATTATATTCAAATGCTTCATCAAAGCTCTGTAGTTTTAATTGTGGGGGCCAAAACATATAATGCAGTGCAATACAATGATGATTGACAGATGTACAAATAAATGCTCCTCAAAAGCCTGATGTATCATATTTAATACTCACATTTTAAAATGATAAAAAAAATTAAAAAAAGAATACTTAAAGGTATAGCGGAGGATTTTCCCGAATTTTAGAAAAGAACCGCCCTCTCCACTTTTTGAAAAAATGCACATGCGCAACACCTGCTCCCGAGAGGGAACGCCTATTAAACGTGTGCATGAGAGAGAATGCACAAGCTAATCATAGCTTACATTAACTTTTACTAGCAGTGATTTTAAATGGATTTCTCCAATAGCATGCCAAACTTTACCTGTCAAGTAGAAACTTCGCGACTGAGGCATCAGTGGGAAGCCCAACCTGTGTTTTGAGCGCACGCCATCGTGTGAATCGTGTGCACGAGCACGTACGACGGCCTTACGTAAACATATCACTAGAATGATTGACACTTAGGAGGACCAATAGTCTTGATGATCCACCCGGAAAAAGAAAATCCTCCGCTAAAAGTTGCTTCAGTCCAGAAAGTGTTCATCTTGAAATATCACTAACAATATAAAAGGTTTTCATAAGTTTATAAAAATCTTTAAAGACCTTTTACTCATTAAAGGCCTTTTACTTGCTAAAAAAAAAAGAATTGTCAATCAAAGGGTAGAAGGCTTGTGGAAGATTACAACAGGTGTTTTATCAAAGTTTTGATCATGTTGATAATTTAGAGGCCGTAGGAATTGTTTCAAATATGATACAGGAGGCTTTGTAGGGATAATCATACGTCAAATCGTGCAGTTTTTTATAGAGGAATGTGCTATGGCTTTTTGAGTGATCAGACTTGCTTTTTTCACCTTGCTGATGATAAAACGAGTTTAAAAAAAATCCTATCTAGGGACCAGAGTGTCAACCACACAGCATGTGTTAAAAACCCCCCAGAATGTTTTAGTAACCATATAACAACGTTATAGCATCTTTTACAGGGCCAATACTAAACCTGTAACCTGTTCTTAATGTAGTTTGGGTCATATTTTTTTACCATGCATATTTTACCATAGCTAATTTGGCTAGTTTCTAAGAGGTGAATATTGACTGGACACAACACCTATTTTCCTATCCTAAATGCACTATTAAATTGGCTAGCTGCGTTTTGTTATTTGCATTTAGCGTTGTTTTCTCCTCTCCCGTCCGCAACCTTATCAAAAGAGACTGCCGCCCCGTTAGTTGAAAGCTTGCTTTTTTTCTTACGTGCACCATTAAATGACCAGGGACACGTGCTAAAGCAAAGTCTACAGTATAAAATGTAGAAAGAACAACATCGACAGGCAAATAGAGAGGCTGTCAGGAAATAAGCTCAATTGGAACGTGATTGTCATAGCGGGGTTTAATCTTATTCCCTGCATTTCAACGCTCTCTTTCACGATTGCTCAGCTGCTGCAAGCTTTGACACGCCATTCATCCCGCTTCCCTTTCTCTCCCTCTCTCTCTTTGTACGATCGTCCCTGTTTTTTCTGTAACAGTAGATTTAGTATTTATTTGACACTTTGTGCGTTTGTTCAGAGACAATGTTTAAGGCAACAAAGACATGTTGTTTATTGCGGCTCGCTGAGGGGATTTGGTTCTGAGGTTCGCTTTCTTCCTAAATCCGTCCTCAGAGAGAGAGAGCGTATAATCCTTAGTTGTCTCCGATGTCAAAATGTGGAGTGATGAGAGAAGTAGGATATGACAGATATTCCATTATTGTGTGTGTGTGTGTGTGTGTGTGAAGATGAGAGGAATATCAATTCGTGAGGATTTGACAGCGTACTGTACCAATTTTGATACCACAATGCATTGTGTTTACTAAACAGGAAAGTCAAAGCAGAACATTAGTATGATCCGTTTCATACCTTGTCAAATAAGAATTCTGTTATAAAACCCTGTTCCCTTCTTTTTGCCTCATAGATGCAGATTTATTTCTACAATTCAGATGACTTTGACAGTCTGAGCACTGCGATAAAGGAGAGACGAATCATCGCCGCCATGGCTGTCTTCTTTCAGGTGAAGATCTTCTTTGATTTTTTTTTTTGTGTGCAATTTTCAAATGTTTACCAGCCTGTAAAATGGAGCTTTATAGCTCATGATACCTTCTCAAAGAAAGGGAGAAAGAGACTAAAATTGGTTTGGACCTATGTAGCCTCAGGGCCTATTTTCATCGTCAGCAACAGGTAGAAGAAAGCACAGACATTCTCTGCTGCCCTCTAGCCATCTTTCTCTTTTTTCTCACAGTAAAGTCTAGATTCATAATAGAATAAAACTTGCTCCTTCCTTTAGTTTCTAAAAGAATAATGACAGTCTTAAGGGGCAAGGCATTGCAATAGGATATACATCAAATAAGTTGGACTAAACTTCTTCAGAAGTGTAGCTGTGAGACTGTAAGCGACTAGAACAAAAGTGGCCTACAAACCTTGTCTTTACAAAGGTTCATGCAGTCTTTCATCCATTCTGTCAGCACTGTCTGTACTTTCTTCTGCACTGGAACCTCCTGTCACCAAGACAAATTCCTTGTGCGTGTTAACATACTTTGCAATAAAGCTCTTTCTAATTCTCATAAACCATTAAATGACAACCAAGAGGTCAATATTTGGCTGGTTAGCACAGCCTTTTTGTTAGCATGACATTTTATTAAGGTCTCCATGTGGTAAAAAAAATCAAGCTTTTGTTTAAACTGTCATTCATGTAATGCCTGGTTCAGATTACACGATTTTTTTTGTCTGTTACCATAGTCACTGTGTCAGATTACACGATTTTGACTCCTAAAAATCTTGTTGTGTCGTGGACAAGAAACATGTCAGACTACACGTTCGTCTCACACACACACACACACATTCAAGCGCACACGCACTCACTCACATACACGCACACACACACACACACACACACGCACGCACTCACTCACACACACTCGCGCACACACACTGTCACTCACTCGCGCGCACACACATTTTTTTCCGGTCCTCCACGATGGGTTCGTCAAGAGTGAGTGAGTGAGTTTTTATCGTGCTGTCGTGAAGCATCGCAGACGCGACGTAGGTTGTCGCACACTATGACACACTATACGAGATGAACTGATCAGATCTTGCGTCCTGACGCCCGTTGTCGTTTACGAATCCCCACAACACCCTACGTTAAACGGATCGTGCCAAAATCGGGCTAAAATCATGTAATCTGAACCAGGCATAAGATTTGTTTTTTAATGGAACCGTGACCGTTTTTTTTTTTTATATATTTATTTGATAAATAGAAAGTTGAAAATAACAGCATTTATTTGAAATAGAAATCTTTTGTAACATTATAAATGTCTTTACTGTTATTTTTGATAAATTTAATGCAAATAAAAAAGATTAAAGGAGCCGTATGTAAGATTGTGGCCAAAACTGGTACTGCAATCACTTTTAAATTACTGTAGAGCAGTGTATCCCCTCCCCCTCCCCCCTGACTCGAGGTTGCCAGATAGGCTGCAGGATCCAGCACGAACGTTTGTAGCTGCAGCTGTGGTAACTAGAGCAGAGCTGGCAACCCGGATGCCGAAACACTACTGACTTCGTTATTGGTAGATAGGTGGAGGTTGGCGCTTCAGGCCAAAACACAACATGACAACATCAACATCAGTTGAGGGCTGCAACTTCACTTTTTAAATGACAATATCCTGGCCGGACTACTGTTGTCAGTGATATAAGTATTTGAAATGAACATGATTTCTTAATGTCTAGTGACATATCAGGGCCATTTTATGATTCATTGAAATACATTTCTTACATACAGCTCCTTTAATTTCTGTCAACGAAAAGTCATAATGACTTTTAATTTAAGTGCTTTAATACAAATACAAGCTTAAAATTGTTTGGTTTGTTTGTTTTTACAAACTGAGTTGAAGGAAGTGACATCACAGAGCAAAAACACATACAATAGAGCTCTCACCAGCACCGTGTCTCCTATATTGGTTTATTTTTACTTTTCCTTCTCTTTCAACTGTGACGAATGTTCTTATCAAGGGTGAAAATGTCACAAATTTCACGGTTTTCCTAATGAGTCAAGCCAAAAAAAAGAAGATTTGTGGTGCCATAGCTTTAGTATTCAGGGATGTCATATGAATATATAGAGAAAAACAGGCTTAGCAGGTCAGCGTGAGGATCCGTGAAAATAATATAAGCTTTTTTGCCACGCAGCGCCACATTCATTCCCCCTTCATTCACTAACATGCTTCGCACGCTCTCATACAATACGTTTTTACACACCTTAACTAATGTGACAGAGCTATTCTTCACGCTGAAAGTAGAACGCAGGTGTGTCCTATGTTTATCCATTGCCAAACGGTGAAAGAATAACCTACGTCGATGGACTTAAACATCTTCGCCCACATGTGACAGCGTTATGGCTTACCGCTATTAGTGCTTAGACGAATGGTGTCATATGGAGTGTGACATGTCCGTTCCTGGGGGTTTTATATAGTTAATCGATGTGGAGCTCCGGTATTGGTGGTTCCCTTGGGCTCTTTTATTCCCACCTAGTTCAACCAAATGAATCCTCAGAGAGCACAAGTGAGCATATTTCATCTCTGACCTGAATGAGCTTCTCCATCAACCTGAATAAAAGGTGCTTATGTCAGCATGCTCTAGTTTTTAATGTTGCATAAGCAGCGAAAACAGGAAACTCGTGTTCGATAATAGTTGGATTTAAACGCACCCCGTCGTTTTTTTGTGTTTCTTGAACATAGAGAGGGAAACGGAATAATTGCTAATTTCATGTTGCGTTTGCCTGTGTTTCTCATAGGTGTCGAAGAAAGACAACATTGCAGCTGAGCCCATCATCTCAGGTCTTAAACGTGTGGTCCATCACGGTAAATGTAACCATGTGACCAGCTTGCAGAGTGCACACCTATAATAAAATAAATAAAAAAATAATACAAATTGAGCACTTTAGCTTCAGCGAAAAACATGTTATTTATCAATAACCTTTTTTTGCTGTATAGTTCTTGTGTTGGTTGTATGGCTCTTTGGAGATTCAAAATTGTCATATTGTTGCATTATAGCTTCTTCAGAACAACATATTGGTTCTAATAGAGGAAAAGTGAATATATTTTTTTAGGTTATAGACGGTTTTGTAAAAGAACCATGAATTCCAAAAGGTTCTCTTTGTGTTCATATCATGACAAATTTAGAATGATCTTTTCAGGATCAAGTTCAAGAGAAGTGTGCTATGAAAACACTACCGTTCAAAAGTTTGGGGTCGGTTTGTAAAAAGAAGTGTCTTATGCTCATTTATTTGCTCAAAAATACAGTAAAACTGATTAGCTGTTGTCTATTTTAAAATTTAATTTATTCCTATGATGGCAAAGCTGAATTTTCAGCATCATTACTCTTGTCTTCGGTGTCTTTACTAAATAAAAATATGAAAAAAAATGTGAACAAAATCTTACTGACCCCAAACTTTTGAATGGTAGAGTACCTGAAAATACTATAAAAACTCCCTCTCAGTTCCTATAAGTCTAACACATATTCACATCTGTTGTTCAGAAACTTGGCCCTCCCAGTTACGATGGAAATAAAGAGAAAGCTGAACAGACGTTATTATTTCTAAATACCTGAAGAATTAACAATAAGATAATAAAATATCCACTAAAACTTGTGTGTATTATCTTCTTGCCTCATTGTACTTCAATTTAGGTTTCTTGAGATCTCGTTCAGTCTTTGAGCGAGTATTCTGTGTCTTTTATTAAACAGAGAAGGAAACAAACCTTGGTTCGTTCATACTGAAGGATCTATTGCCATCATCCTTGGGAAGTTATTACCGCTACACTGGCTCGCTCACGACACCTCCCTGCAGTAAGGTCGTGGAGTGGATCATCTTCAGTCGGCCCGTTCACCTGTCCTACCACCAGGTTGGCGAACACACACACACACACACACACATAATCATGCATACATGCACATCACATTCATTTGATCATGTATCACATCCAGCTGTGTGCACTATGCTTGAAATTGGCTCGTGTTTTTTTCTCCTGTATCATATTTGTACCATCTGCAAGTATGCTCACAAACACGAATAGACAATATTACACTAGCGATGTGTCTCATCTGCTGTGTGTTCAAATGTTTATGGAAATGAGACTCCTGTACATGAGAAGATTTACTAAGCAAATGTATGCATTCATCTATGTATATATGTGTTGTAGATATAAAGCACGTTACACTGTATAAATGGAAATCTTCACCAGTTATAGTGCTTTTTCAAAATGGATTTCTATTCTATTCAATTTCTATTCTAGGGATGCAAAGTATATCTGTGACCATATCTACATTAGCCAATATTAGTGTTATTTGTTTGTTTGTTTGTTTGTAATAATAAACAGCAATATTAATAGTCATAATAATAATTGTACTACTAATAATAATTATAATATTATTTACTTATTTTTATAAGGTTTTTTTTTACTTGAATGATAATATGACTGACAAAATCCTCTTTAAGGTGCAGCAAGCAATTTCTGAGAAACACTGTTGATATTTAAAATCAGCCCAAACAAACACACCCCTCCTTTCATTACTCCGCCCACAAAATGCACGAGCAAGCAATACGATAGTGGATTTCTCTTTGCGAAAAATAAAGTGAAGATGACTAACGAACTACAAGGAAGAACAAAAAAGAATATACAGTACACAAGAGTATATACAAGCAAGAGTTTGTTGATATTCGCTGGTAGCACAGCAGCTCCAGACAAACAATGACACTCAAAACTGTCCTGTTACTTTAGCTAACATTACAACAACAGCATATCTTGGTTCTGTGAAACCGCAAAACCAGTGTTACTCACGTATGGAGCAGAAACAACACAACCTCAGCATCTGTTTTCAGGCCTTCCTGCTTATGTCTCTCCAGCGCTGGAAAGCTTGTTTAATATAAACACGGGTCCTAAAGCTCTTGCCTGATTAAAACCCTTTTTTTCCAGAGATATTCCTCTGACCTTTTCTCTTTTGTAATGTCTCTCAGCCATCTCTCTTTCTACAGTCTGTCTTTAAATCTCCCTCTTGCTCACTCTCTCTCCTCCCCCATCATGAGTGGACACGCCCCCTACTGCTGATTGGCTACAAGTGTGTTGTGGTGCTCGGTCCGATCCACCTTTCAACAGCGTTTCTCAAAAATTGCTCACTGCACTTTTAAACACATCTAGGCCCTAGCAAGCCTCCAAAACACCCTAGCAACCACTTAGCTATGCTCAAAAAAAAAAAAATCATTGTATAAGTGTATAAAGATTTATAGATTTTTATATTGATGAATGACTGATTGGTTCACGCCCAGTACTTGCTCTGGTTATGCACACAGCTTTTAATGCTAACATGTGTTAAATGATCCGTTTTTGCCTCCTGCTTTATTCAGCATCACACAGAGTAAAGCCACTAAATCATACACAGCATGCTCGTATCTATCTCCTTTCTTCACCGTCTTGACCAAAATAAATTTACTTTATATATTCCCTTGATAGAAGTGAATAACTGAAATGGAAAAATCACATTTCAACTTTTGGATTTTTTTTTCTTTCTCTTTCTGCCTTTCTCTTGCTGTAGCTAGAGGCGTTCTACTCCATCTTCACCACAGAGCAGCAGGATCATGTGAAGTCCGTGGATTACCTGAGGAATAACCATCGGCCCACTCAAGATCTCAACAGCCGTCAAATCTTCAAATCAGCTCTGATGGATGCTTGGATGCCCGACGTCATGACAGACAGCATGGCCAGCGCTGCCGACTCAGAATCCTCACGAGGTATGATGCCTTTCTTACCAAAATCAGCCTGACCCATCAAGGAGGAAGACACTTTTATTTCTTTTTTTTCTGTTAATTCTAACCATTATATGGTAAGAGAATCCTATCATTAGGAAATAGTGAATTCGCTTTATTTATAACAATGTCCATGATCATTTCAGCAAAGTCTTTATGATGTAACATCAGTAAATTTCCAACTGGGACTGTGATTATTTCTCTTATCCAAAACTAGAGTTCAGTTTTTTCTTCATAGACGTCATGTTTGGGTTTCTTCTCATTCATCTCATGAATAAAGTGCAAAGCTAGTTGTTTTTAGGATATCCATTGCTCTTGAGACAGACTGAATAAATAGGATTTATTAATGCAGTGACTACAGCAGTGCAGCGCTCTGAGCCAAGCCCAGTAACTGGGGGACGGTGTACTGTGTGCGTTAATGATAGCGCTGTTTTCCTCTCCGGCTGAGGGAATTGATTGCTATTGGTAGTGATGAAGTCTGGAGTGATGCAACACAGCGGAAAGGCGGAATAATCGTCATTAATATTCCCTCTAAAAATAAACCCGTACAAATGAACACTGTGTGGCCAAATAGCAATTCTGGTGTTTTCGAAGCAAGCAATTTTGAAAACCCTTTGCAATAATACATCTTTTTATCATTGTTTTTTTGTTTTTTGTTCTTTCCTTTGTGGCGCTTTCCTTACAGTGCCCTTCACTAATATTGGCACCTTTGGTACATATGAGCAAAGGTGGATGTGAAAATAATTCTGCATTGTTTATCCTTTTGATCTTATATATGTATAAATATATATATTTTATATATATATTATTAAAATATATATTTTACATATATACATGTATAAATAATTAAAAAGAAATTTTATATATATATATATATTCACAGTATATACAGTGTGTATATATATATATATATATATATATATATATATGTATATATGGGTATTCTCTAGTTGTTGAGCGTACATCGGTTGTACACTCGTTATTGCAGTGTATTGTGGGATTGAATGAATGCACACAATATCGTCAACTATGGTTTGGAGAAAGGAAACAAGGCAAGCACAGGATCTAAATACAACAAATGAAACATGTTTGTACAAAACTTGTTGATAAAGAATAAATGATTAGTTCATTCATAAACTATTTCAAGTCCTATTATGTACCCTAATTGTGGAAAGTCCTATGTACTATACGTACCTGTGAAGCACACAGCGTTATTGTCCCTCAGCACATCCAGTGCTGATATCTTAGCTTGTTTACTACATAACCCAAAAACCGCCATGAGAATAGAGTCAATTTGAATCATCAGCGTTATCTCTGCCGGACAGTAATGGCGGCAGTCATTAGCATGCTGATGATTGAACTGATGAAAATAATGGGCTCTCGCTGAGTCACCCGTGCTAACAGAGCTCTCGAGGCCGACTTCCACAGCAGATGCCCTTTCACTAATCACCCCCTCGTCCTCGTTTCACTTCTTGTGTTCTTGCGATCTGCCTCTCGTTTCACAGACATGTTTATCACAGGCTTGTTGACAGGTCGCTAATGCTGATATACACACATTAAGAGTAGAGGCTTTTGGCATAATGACCTTATCAAGCGCCACTTATGCGGTCCGCCCAACTTGACAAGAACACATCCCACCAAATGATTTGTGTGATAAGTGACGTCAATTGTGCAAATTACATCTGTTCGTCTTTTCAGTGGCTCTGTAGTTATAATTAAAAGCACTTTTATTTTTACTTTTACTCAGGTTAAAAAGGTATGAATTTAAAAGGAAAAACATTAAGTTAAATCCATGCAGCAGTTAATGCATGCACTCCAGGTGACATTGAGCTGTTCATGTGGTTGGTTGTGATTGTCACATCACACAGCAGATTCAGATGAATAGCTAAATACCTGCTAGAAAGCCTGAATAGGGTTGATTTTGATTAGAATTTTCTTTTTTGCTGCAAAACAAACCTAGAGTTCGTGTTTGTAATGGCTTTGACATCAAAAAAGCACCAACAATGAGGTCACTGTAATCAGGATTTTTTCCGGAAAAAAACAGCAACATGGTGAGGCGTGTTTTTGTGTGCATGATAACGCTCTTAACAGCACGTCCAAACCCGACACAACACGATAAAGATTACAGCGACAAGCAATTTGTCTGTCCACACCAGATGCGACATGACTGAACCAAAATCACAGCCAATCAGAAGAGCGTGTGGGCGGAGTCTCTCTGCAAGCGCACAGCACTCGCAATGAAACTGCTAAGTACATAATAAAATATTACACCATTTTAACATTATTAAAAATACACACTGTGTTGACAGTTTGAACGTTCTTGTTTCCTTTATTTTCAAGATCTGAGGTGAGGTGTCGCTTTCAGTACTGCTATGTTGAAATGATATTCAAACACACATTAGACTTGTCTGCTACAATATGTGTATATTATATTAATTTGAAGGCTTTTCTTTGCAAAAATTGTTAGTGTATATGTGGTTAATTGTGATTTATTTGATTAAATTCATTACACGATATGCAGATTAATGAACTTTTTTATATCATACATGAGTACATGTAAAAGTAAACACTTTTGTGCATTTATTTCAAGTAGAATTTTAAAAGCAGCACTTTTACACTACCGTTTAAAAGATTTCTATTTCAAATAAATTGTGCTTATTTGAACTTTCTGTTCATTAGAGAATCCTGAAAATGTTACAGTTTCCACAAAAATATTAAGCGGCAAAACACTTTCAATAATAATAAGTAATAATGTTTCTTGCACACCAGTTCAGCAAATTAGAATGATTTCTGAATGATAATGTGAAAATTCAGCTTTGCCATCACAGGAATAAATTACATTATATTAAAATAGATAACAATTATTTTAAATTTTAATAATATTTCACAATATATCTGTTTTTACTGTACTTTTCATCAAATAATTCTGCCATTGTAAGCATAAGAGACTTCCTTCAAAAACACCCCAAACTTTTAAAAGGTAGTGTATTTTTACTGCAGTAATATTTCATCAGTATATTTTAACTAGCATGTACTTCATCCACCACTGGGTATAGCACATACACACACGGTAGTGCACACGGCCACAGCCACGCAAGGCTGTTTGAAAAGCCTGGAGGCAGATTGAGATGAACTCATGTATTATTTTCCACTTTGAAGCAGTTTCTAGTGAGAACGCTTTGGTGACTCAGACAGCAATAAAAGATTTATTTTCACCTGGGGGCTGCAGTCGTGGACCTGCACGGCAGAGATCTGGCTCCGCTCCCGCTGCCGAACAGCCGTAATTCCGCCTGTTTATCTCCAATCACACATCCCTAATCAAATGAGAACAACTGTACCTTCTTCCTCCTTGTTTTTATCAGTCTCATCTCATCGCTCTGCTTCTCCTCTCTCTATCCAGTCTGCAGCAGCATCCCTGACAACATGAAGGTTCATCCACTGAACAGAACTGCGCTTGTGTTGACCTGGGACAGACCGTCAGCTGTCTACCACCCGCCTATACTGGACTTCCTTGTCTCCTACAGCTGGGTAAAGGATGAAATGCCTTTTGAGAAGACCTTCACGCAGAGCAGTGAACACAGCACGGTAAGCTTCCCAACAATGAAAGGGCAAGCTGTTTGATCATTACAGATCATTGTGTCGACCCACCGCAAACACTCTAGCTCAACCGGTTATCCAATCACTGTGTTGAGGTTACATTTGACTGAAGATGTTAAGTGACACACACAACTAGACCTTCAAGAAGCCCCTGTTAAATATTATATAAACTTGAGTGTTTAACAACATGCATATAGTCCTTATTAATGTGTTATACACTGCTGTTCAAAAGTTTGGGGTCAGTAAGATCTTTTTTCATTGATCAATTTAACTGATCAGTAGTGACAGTAAAGACTTTTATAATGTTACAAAAGATTTCTATTTCAAATAAATACTGTACTTTTGAACTATTCATCAAAGAATCCTGTAAAAAATGTTATAGTTTCCAGGGAAAATTCTTTTAACTGTTTTGCGCATTGATGATAATAATAAGAAGAAATCCTTCTCGAGCACCAAATCTGTATATTAGAATGATTTCTGAAGAATCATGTGACACTGAAGACTAGCTGCTGAAATTGTTGCCATCACAGGAATAAATACATTTTTTAAATATATTCAAATAGGAAGCAGTTATTTTAAAGTAATATTTATATATTTTTTTGTATCAAATATATACAGCCTTGGTGAGCATAGACTTTTTTGGACTAATGATATGATCATTATTGATAATTATTATTAAAATGGTTATACATTTGAAGTATATGATGCATTTCATTTACTATATTTTAATATGGGATTAACAATGAGTTCTTTGACTGAAGTCTTTAGTTTTAGTTGAAATAAGCATCATATTTTGGTTGTTTCATGCATATATGTATTGGCTTCCCAAATAAGTTTAAGGCGAGACACTACAGGTGAATAGGGTAAATTTTTTAACTAGCAGATATCACTATGAAACTTTCCCAGTTGATTACCTACATTAAGATGAGAAAAAAATGTATTACAAGTTTTCTGTAATTTAATGTTTAAATATGCAAATTAGGCTATATCTAATCAAATATGCGCTAATTTGCATAGATTGAAAAAAAAAACGAAATCTGAGTATTGGATAAAGCCAGGTTAAAAAATTTTTTTTCATTGTGTTCACATATTAGATGGGAAATAAATTACAGAGGGATTTATGGATATCTACTTTTGTTATCCTGTAAATCAGAAAATACTGTCAATAGCCTTAAAGAAATGATTTTCGCCATGTTTTTTGGAATAAAATGTTATATAAATCAGGCTAGGAATAATATATTTACAAATCCCTCTGTAAATATCTTCATAATATAACTAGGTACAAGTCTGGAAAGTGTGGTGTATATAGGTGCTACTGAAGTGGAGATTTCGGACTTAGAGTATGAGAGAAAAGTCATTTTGAGAAAACGGGCTTTAAAGATTTATCATCAGCCAATGAGATTGCGCATTCAGCCCTTTTACTTTCACGATTGGTTGCTGATAAAAAGGAAATGACCATATTTGGATCCGACAGCATTGTACAGGAGAGAGAGAGCTTTCCAGCGGTGCATGTGATGACAGGGTGCCGGCAGAGATCGCGGAGCAGCGTGTTGATTAAGAACGCCAACTTTTGTTGAATTTATGAGAAATCTACAGACGCAAACAGACAAAGTGTAATAAAATAAAGACCTAAATGTGTATTTCTGACTTTTTTTTCACCACAAGTCTGAAAGAAGACATGTTATTGAAGACAAATATCCAAAAATCTCAAAATTGACCAGTAAAAAAAAACCCAGATGTTTTTTCCTGCCGTGTCTCGCCTTAAATAATAATTGCAGTACCATTATGGACCCCTTAGGGGGTTACAGACTGCTGAAGATTCATGAGTTAGACAGAACGCAGTGTAATGGAACACCTCTGTCACTACATCTCCGGGATCTCGAGATGTGTTGTAGTGCCCAGACTTGTCGGCAGCTATCTACACGAAAAAGATTAATAAGAGTTAAAACCAGGGTTATAGCAGTTAAATCAATGTTTATATGTGAATAAAAGCCTAAATTCATTCTGTTCATCATATAAAGCGATCATGTCTCTTCAGAAAATTTGGACTAAACCACTTCATTCCTATGGATTTGTTTTACAATCTGGTAGTTTTCATCAAAAAGATCTTCATTTGTGTTCCAAAGATGAACGAAAGTCTTATGGGTTTGGAACGACATGAATATGAGTAATTAATGACAGAATTTTCATTTTTGGGTGAACCATCCCTTTAATGTTTGAACATTATATTAGTTAGGCTAGAATTAGTTTTTGCTGTGATCCGACCAGGCCAGAAGAAAAAATCCTTAGTGTTGAGCCCCGAGTCCATATTTTTGTTTTTTAGTTAGTTAACAGTAATACTTGTTAATGTTAATAATAATGATATGATGACAATTTTCTGTTAGTCAAAGAGTAGCCTAAACATGTACCAATTTGAACTGCACTGCAGAAAGACTGGTTTTTGTATAGACTTGTTACCAGTTTAAGTACTGGTAGGGTACTTTTGAGTCACTATATAGTAATATAGTGGTGCCAATATACAGAGGCACCATTTAGGCAATGGTCTCTTGCTACACATTCTCACTGAGGGATAAGCCCCCCTGAACATCAAATCCTAGAACTGCCCCCGATTAAGACACTATTGCAGACAGTGGCTCCTGGGCAGGGGGCCCAATCGGCGTGATGTGCCAGTTCAGTTAATTGGAAAAAATTGTATATGTATATTTGTGTAATTTCACCCTTGATACAAAAATTGAAGCATGATGTCACTGCCTGTAGCCAGGGTCTTGTCTTCCGGTTCCCAGCATAATTCTGATGGATGGGCTGCTCTCATCGATTTGATGGACTTGGACAGTATTTTGTCTTTCTTCCCTCAAGTCTAATGAATGACTTACACCCATGTCTGTCAGTCACCTTATTGGAGCAGCCTTACACACACAGTTTGCATAACAACAAGACAGTGTCCATCCAGTTGAAGGATTTTTTTCTGATGAGTGCTGTCAGTCTTTTTTAGCCTTGGTCAAATTAGATTTGGATTTAGTTAAGGGATATAACTGCCACGGTTAAAGTCCAATTACTTTCTTTCACTCTGCATCCCATCATGACTCCCTCAATCTTTTTGCCTCTACATTTACATTTTTATTTCAATTTTGAGCCCAGTCACAGCACAGGTTGTGCCAGCGAGTCTAGACCAACTTTGGGTATATGAAATTCAAATGAATATCTATCTATTTCGGGGAGACTGTGGATCTCTGAAAGATGGAGCAGGACATTGCAATAAATAAGTGTCAATTTATACAAATAATAATGGCAAATGTTTAATTTGCTTTGACATTTCGGTTTTGGAAAATAACATCTTGTCGTATTTACTGTGTGTTGTGTAATGAGGTTTTTGGATTTGTGTGTAGTTGTTGAAGGGACACTCTGGTTGTTTCCAACATTCAGAAATGCACTCCAGTCTTCAGTGTCACATGATCCTTGAGAAATCATTCTAATATGCTTAATAATTTCTAATTATTACCAATGCTGCAAATAGTTGTGCTGATTAATATATTAGCTACATTATACTTTTTTGATGAATAGAAAGTTTAAAAGCATTTATTTGAAATATAAATAATTTTTTAACAATTTAAAATGTCACTTTTAATCAATTTAATGCATAAAAGTATTAATTTCTTCTTCAAAAAAAAAAAGTGTATTGTTTATCTGGGTATTCCATTCATATCTGCACACATTATACATACTGCAAAGGTTGTATTAGTGGAAGGAGATTCTGAGCTATCCAATTTCTATCCAATAATCTATATGAGTTGTACTGTTATTAAAATGTATGGTGTGTCGTATGTCTCCTGCAGAGGGCAGTCATCTCACTTGTGTCTCCAGATGTCCTGTATCTCTTCAGAGTGCAAGCTGTATGTCAGAGAGACCAGCGCAGTGACTTCAGCCAAACACTTTTATTCAAAGGTCTGTCTGATTTTATGTGGCTTTCTGTTCTTAAAAATAAAAATAATCAATTACTGCTGCCAACCGAGCCTTAAAGTCTGCATGAAATGTTTTGTGACATATATCCGAGTGAAACGGCTTCTCGAACTAGACAAAAGGGACAGACTTATAGATAAGACAGTTCTATTGTTTCTATTGGTCGATCTCATGTGAGTGACAGGTTGCCCCGCCCTCGGGCCAGTGAACGTCAGAGAAAAGAAGAGTTGTCGCTGCAAGAGGAGGGGACGTTATTTATTTGATTAAAGATTCTGAAAGCATGTGAATTTGAAAAGAATAAGGCTACGTCTACATTAATCCGGACACATTTGAAAAAGGCATTTTCGTTTCAAAACGCTCTCTGTCCACACTAGCGTTTTCAAGCATTTTTCAAAAGTTTCTTATCCACATTGAAAGGTCGGAAACCGCTAAATTCACCTTACTGCGCATGCGTAAATCCTCATAAAAGCTCAGTAAGATGATACAGATGGACATAATAATGTTCTCATGCTATTCTTCTGGCAGGATCATTTTCAAATTTATCCACTTGGGAAAGCGTTTGTCAAAAAGCTCATTTTTCACAAAACCGCTGTCTCAGTGTGAACTGAAGGCCAAAACAGAGAGAAATAGATGCTTTTTCAAATGAAAACGTATTAATGTGGACAAGGCCTAATGATGTGCACAGATAAATAACATTAAACAATATCTAATATTGATTGTCACACTGTGTGATTTATTCTTCCAGCAAACACCACAAGGATATTTGAGGGGACAAGGATTGTGAAAACCGGAATGGTGGGTAACTGGTTTAATCATTTCTAAATCTGTGTATTTGCTTCTCTACACACGTTGTAATTTATCTTTTCCTCTTCTGCCCTGGTTGTAGCCGACGTTGTCCCCCGCCTCTTCGGCAGACATGGCCCCTATAAGCTCAGGCTCCTCTACCTGGACGTCCGCCGGCCTCCCTTTTTCATTTGTCTCCATGGCAACGGGAATGGGGCCCCCATCCAGCGGAGGACAAGCCACTGTAGCATCTGTGGTGACCAGCACTCTGTTGGCAGGACTGGGCTTCAGTGGCAGTGTGATTTCTTCCCTCCCAGGATCCTTTTGGCCAACCCACTCTACAAACTCAGGCCCCACGCCCACCCAGCACCCATCCACTCCCACTGCTGAAAGCAGCCCGTCTGAGAGCAACGTCCTCATCTCGGAGGACAGCACTGAAGCTAATAACAAACAGGAAGAAGACAGTGAAAGAGAGGAGAAGGAGGAAAAAGAGGAAGAGGAGGAGGAAGAGGAACAGGAAGAAGAGGAGAAGAAAAAAAGGGGGAAAGATGCGACAGTCAAGGACAAAAAGCAGGCGAAGGCGGTGCCCCAAAAACCAACTGCCCCCATCCCAACTTCAAAACACAGAGAGCGGGAAGGAAAGAGGGCGGATGCTAACACTGAGAACTCTACATCGGACCCTAGAATAGGGGAAGAGCAGGGACCCCGTTCTACTGAGAGGCCCTCTGGAGAGGGTTCATCAAAACCAACGTGGCTGGAGGATAATGACACTGCAGACATGCAGATTCCCTCAGGCTCGACGGAGAACACCAAACTCACCAATGAGGAGAAGGCGCACTGGCCATACTACATTCACACTGGTAGGTGAGCTGAGTCTAAAGCTCTGTGCAAAAGATAAAACGGCAATTAAGTCCACATGGTCAAAAGCACAGTACCTTTAAAATTAGTAATTAGTGCCAAATCGTGTCCAAAAACTAAAATGTACATTACCTTAATAAATATAATTAAGAGTATATGAATATGTATAAATATATTTAATAGTGCTGTCAAATCGAATAATCGCATCTAACATGAAAGTTTTTGTTTACATAATATGTGTGTGTATATATTATTATATTTATATATATATGTCTGTGTGTGTGCGTGTCTGTGTATATATACACAAATACAGTATAATATATATGTTTATAAATATATGTGTATACAGTATATACACACACAGACATAATATACATAAATATAATAATATATATACACACAGACATATATATAAATATAATAATACATACAGTATACACACTCATATATTATGTAAGCAAAAACTTTTGTTAGATGTGATTAATCATGATTATTCGATTTGACAGCACTAATATTTAATGAGTAAAATATTTATAAATGTAAAATATGTATTATCTGCATGATATATTATCTTATGTGTCTGTATAATATGTTTGTATTATTATGCATTATTAAAATGTGTACACAAAATAAATATAATAAAATATATAACATGCATTTTATTAAAATATATTAGATACACTTCCGTGAAAAAAAATTATGATACAAGTTTCGAAAAGGAATCCTGAAGAGATGTACTGTGGTTTCCACAAAAACATTAAGCTTCACAACTTTTTCCAGCTTTAATAATCATAATAAATGTTTCTTGAGCTCCAAATTAGCATATTAAAATTATTCCTGAAGGATCGTGTGACATTGAAGATGTAATGTAATGTAAGGAGTATTGATGATGAAAATTCAGCTTTGCTATCACATGAATAATTTCAAAATACATTAAAATAGAACATTTATTTTAAATTGTATGAATTACATTATATTTATATATTTGTTACCTTGCTCTGGTCCCCTTTGACTACCATGCAGAGAGGAACAGCATCTCCACTGTCACCCGAGACCCGGTGTCATCCTCCAGCCGGGTGGAGTGGATCATCCCCCTGATGGTGGTCTCTGCCCTCACTCTGCTCTGTCTGATCATGCTGCTGGCTGTCCTGGTCTACTGGAGGTAAGATTGAATTAGCCATTGTCCAGCACGTTGGTCTTAGATCATCTTGGGCCTTTACTGTATGGGATACATGCATGGGAAAAGATCAGGTCTCTTTATCTGCATTCCTTAACTTCTCCATTTGCCTATCTCATTTTTTTGAGCTTTGGTTTTCTTCTGAACGAATGCATCACCTAATTAATATGCATGACACCATGTATTATGTAGAGTAGATTTGTCTGATCGTGGTTGTGCCTGGCTTGTAAACAGTGTAAGGTCGCTCTGTCCCCTGAATCCACACTTCATCTAACTATTTCAACTCCATCTACTGGCCTTTATAACCCTGGCTCAGCTCCCTGGAGAGTCCGTGCCCCATCTGCCCGCCCTCTCCCGGACCGGTCTCAGCCCCATGGTAACCGAATAAAAATTTTTTAAATCCTCCTATGGAGCTTCCTGCCAAATACCACCATCCTCCTGTTCAGTCTTGTATCTGTATGTGAGCTAAGAGGTTGCGGGCCCCCTGGGGACCATGAGTCTTGTGCGGAGGGACCCAGCTGTGCTCCAATCTGTGATGCTGACTGGTTTGAGCATATCATTTAAAATGTGAGCACACAACAGTAACATTACATCAAAAGATACATTTTAAAACGTTTTATATTTTAAATGTATGATATCATGATTTTTTTAAATATATTTTTTGTTGTTGTATTATTGTACTGCTTGTATGTTATTTTAGTTTAATTGATATACTGTTATAGTATTTATTAATATTTTAAATTAGCTTTTATTTTATTCATTTTAGTTTTAGTTATTTTAGTACTTCCACTTAAATCTATTTCAGTTATTTGCCAAGGCAATATTTATAATTTTACGTTTTTCATGTTATATTCCTATGTTATTTTTATTTCAGCTTTATGTCAATTACTGGGAAAAATCTGGTTTTCGTAAAAAATAATAATAATAATTTTTAATCCTGTTTATTTCAGTGTATTTTCAGTTTTAGTAAATAAAAAAGGTTTTAGCAGTTTTAGTACTACAATTTAATCATATTTATTTCAGTTATTTGCCAAGGCAGTCCATCTACTATTCATATTTTATTGTTTTTCAGCTTTATTGTGTTTAGCGAAAACTTTGAATGGTTTTAGTTTCAGTTAACTATAACAACACTGGTCTTACATGGCCTTAACAAGCACCACAAATGTCAAGAATTTTTGCCTGCAAGTTACTGTACCAATTGCAAAGCAATTACGTCAGCCAATAAGTCAGGAAAAAATTTAGAGGAAAAGATAACAGCAGTTTGATTTGATCATTTGATGGGTTTATAAGAGGTTGATCAGTGACAGTTAAAGTGAATGAAAGACTGAGTTTGCACGCTAATCTGTTAAGAGAGCGGACGAAAGACAAGTGACAAGACGCAACTGCTCCCCCGAGAATGTGACGGCAAACGTCTTTGTCAAGACATTGCTGTCAAATTTCAAGAACGTCAAGAACAAAGCTACCGAGTGAACAAAAGCCATTCAAAAGATATTCCATTCTCGTTTTTTGATGACTGGAGTTCATGCAAGTTACCAGAAAGTATGATATTATTTGCTTAAAATGAAGTTATGATGTTGCCAAGGCGATAGGCTAATGAGAGGTTTATGTAGGCAGGGTTCCATCTGGATGGCTCAGAGGCTTTCAGTCTCCTCAGACTCACAGATGCCCATTAAAGACCAAAGATGCCGCACTCATTTCTACACGTACGCATGCGATCGCCTATGAGTTAGAGCAATTCCAGACTCGACGCAAAGACGCAGATGGGGAATGATAAGAGGTTATATTTATCTTTTTACCATTTGCCTATTTTAAATTCTCAAGGATTAGACCGCAGGGTCCAAAACTTCTCTGAAGGACCCTTCTACACCATTAGTCTAACGTCTCTAAACACACGAGAGATCGGCCATCATAAAAAGGTCATTAGTGTGAGGTTCCTGTCCCGCCAGTGATCGTCTCTCCTCAATCCCCCCAGCCCTCCCTCCCTCATCGGAGCTCTACGAGCGTTCAACCCCTCTTTTCTTTCTTTTTATCTCACCTCTCAAGGATGACTAGCATCTGCTCATTGCTCTGCTTAAAGTACAGGTAGGGGCATGCTTATACAAATGCTTTACTGGGATTTACATGAAGCAAGTCTTCAATAAGGGGGTGGGAGGGTTTATACCATGTCTTTGTGCACTGAAATAAAAAACAAACAAAAAAAAGAGGCAGAAAGAGTTGCATGTGCAGAGTTTGGCTGGATATTTGGTATCATCGCTTTGATCTTAATGTGTATTATATGAGAACTTGACGTTTGTGTGTGTGTGTAGTGGCTAATGCATTTTAATTATGGAAATGTGCCAATGATAGTCTTTATTATGCATTATGAGTTGGTCTGAGTCAATACAAGTCGGTCGAGCTGATTCATTCATCTGATATTTGGCCTATATTGTGATTCTCTGCATCAGCAGATAGCCATAACCACTCTGACAATTACCAGAAGTCTGTTTATCGACTTCTGTTTTCAAATTCAAGTTTTTGAGTAAATTAGTACTTAATAAATCAAATGTATTCATATTAATAATAATAACATAAATAGTCAATTTTGTTTAAACAATCTATTCAAATCTACAGACAGACTTATACAAGGATTTTCTGTTTTCAAATATTTTTAGAGTGAATTTTAAGTTATTTTGTGAAAATAAATACTTAATGACTAATAATAACAATAATAATAGAAATAATCAAATGTTTTTGTGTAAGAATATTTGGATTAAGTTGTATTACGTCATGTACGTGTACAGTATATTTAGAAAGAATGCTCTGCATACTCATTCTTCTTTTAGTAATGGACTGATATCAGAGTTGTGACTAAAATTGTATTGAACAGAAACACAGGTCAAAACACCCTTTGCTAACAAGATTGTACTGCATGGAAATTGTACTTTGATATTAAGTGAACAGTAATTCTCAGCAAGCACGAGGTTTCCTCAGAATTAAGAAGCTTTTTAAATAATCATCCCGATTTCCTGCTTTCTACTAACCGGGACGGTTTCTGTTCACAGGAGATTCTTCCAGACTGCACATTTCTATATTGACGACAGGAACTCCCCCAGAGTGATCCGCGATGACAGTTTTCCCATCATATCTACGGCGGGTGAGTCTAAACAAACATAAATGAAAACACGAGGTTTCAAAATGCAAGTACTTTTATTTTATGACATCATTATCCAGCAAAAAAGTGGCTTCAGAATTTGGTGCATAGTCAGAATACAGAGTTCTTAAGTTTTGATTTCATCACACGTACCCTTGTGTGGAGAACGCAATGCCAGAATGGGAGTTGGTTGTCTATTTTGGGAGCAAAGCACCTCGCTAGGTAACAGCTATATTCTGAAATAGATCAATAAGATATAAGCAAACATTGCAGCAGAGTGAAGTGACGCTTTATAAATATACCTGACCAGCTGACAAATAGTTATTACAGGATGTTGTTTAATGTGCATGATTTATTTATTTATTTTTGTCTCATACGCTTCTGTAATTTATGAGGACGGAAGTTTCCGGCTTTCTGTGTTTTCACTGTTATACGGTAGAGGGCGCATCTTCTGATATCTTCTGAAAGATTACTGAATCTCCGGATCAAAACACAGGCAAAAAAGAAGCAGAAACAAGCGATAGCATATGTAAGCAGATGCATGTGTAAAATAACGTGATCATCAACATTAAACAGCATGTTAAACAAAACTACCGAATAAAATGTCGAGCTATAGGACTGTGAAACTTTAGGGGTGTTGATGATCCGATCTGGATGTAGTCTTTGGCAAAAACGTTATTTTCACAGCTTTTTGCTTAAAATGTTGCTTTTTTATGAAACTTATTGCAGTCCAAACCTGTATGACTTACACTACCGGTCAAAAATGACAGTAAATAACAGTATAATGTTTCAAAAGATTTCTTATATATAAATGCTGCTTTTTTATATTCTACTTTCAACATTGATAATAAAAAGAAATGTATCGTGTGCACCAAATCAGCATTTTAGGATGATTTCAGTAGGATTGTGTGACAGTGAAGACTGGAGTAATTCAGTGTTGCAATCACAGGAATAAATTCCGTTTTAAAATATATTAAAATAAAAACCAGTTATTTTAAATGTGAATAATATTTCACAATATTGCTATTTTTACTGTGTTTTTGATCAAATAAAAGCAGCTTTGAAGAGGCTTCTTTCAAAAACATTTACAAATCTCCAAACCTTTGAACGGTAGAGTAATTTCGCTAGTCAAGTCAGTCACCGTTATTTATATATCGCTTTATAATAAAGATTGTTTCAAAGCAGCTTTACAGTTATAAACAGGAAAATAACGATTCAATTCGGCTGTAAAGCAGCTCTAAAAAGACAATAGTAAACAGTAATTATTCAGTTGAGATCAGTTCGGTGTTGATTCAAGCTTTTTATGATCAGAATTCCTATCTTGCCGTTTTCTCGGATGATGAGTGGATGCATATTTTACGTTCTGTGTGTTACTGTTTCTCAGTGAACGAATGGAAAGTCTGATTGCTCAATTTGGGTAGTGCATGATTTTCTAAAATTGCATGAACTGCTGTCAGTATTGCCATTCTTTTCTCTCTTGCTCTCTCTCAGTTACTTTCCTGTCTTCCCTTCTCCTCGTACGACGCAGTCCAGCTCTTGACTGACAGGTCTATATAACTGTAAGCCAAAAGAAGTAAAACGTAGCCATTAATGTTTATGAGAACTCCGTTTGAGGTGATAGCTTAATGTCTCTGTCGTAATAGAGAACTCATCAACAATCCCCGTTAAATAGAAGAAGTCTGTGTGTGCATGTCTCAGTGATTTAATAAGACCGATAGAATCTCTTCTGTTAATGGTATAGACACTGAATACAGAATGGGGGTTGAGTCGATGTGTGTTTGATCATCCTTCACAATGGTGAAGCAGTAAATGCTCCAGGGGATTCTGGTCTTTTTTAAATACGGTCCCAGCTGTGTGCTTCCATGGGCAGTAATGAACCATACCTTTGTACGGCCATTCTACGTGACAATAGCTAAACCATCATTTCAGACCCTTTCTTTGATAGATTACTGATGAGCTTTATATGACACAGATGTGACCAAATATCATCACTCAGGAAGTGAGGCCACAAAAGTAGGGCGTATGGATTTTGCTTCAAAGTATTTTGTCATTTGGAACAACAAGGATGGTTTTTTCTTTCTTTCTTTCTTTAATCTTTTATTTTTCAGAGAGGTTAGTTCCTTCAAAGTGACGTTAAGACATTTTATAATATTTTTTTAATGACAAATATTAATTTAATGAAAAGGTCTTGAATTAATAATTGAACTAATTAATGGAAAAAACACATACATTATTATATGCAGTCACTGAACAATGTATGTGTTGCGAAATGTATGTCGGTTCCATTAATCTGATGTTTTTAGGTATATTATTAAATATTTTGTGAAATGTGGTATTTCAGTGTATTTATTAAAAATATGTACTACTGTTCAAAAGTTTGGGGTCAGTAAGATATTTCTCAGCAAGGACACATTAAATTGATCAGTAGTGACAGTAAAGACATTTATAATGTTACAAAAGATTTATATTACAAATACAAAAATGTTTCCACAAAAATATTGATCAGTACAACTGTGATGATGATAATAATAATATTTCTTGAGCAGCAAATCAGCATATTAGAATGATTTCTGAAGGATCACGTGACACTGAAGATTGGAGTAATTTACTGACCCCAAACTTTTGAACTGTGGTGTATGTCAATTCTATTTATCTGATGTTTCAGGTATATTTTTAAAGATTTTGTAAAAAATAATTACATAATACAATAGTGTATTTGGGTACAATTTAATTTAATATTATAATTTAATACCAATTTATTTTATTTTATTTTATGTTTTAGTAACATTTTAATCATAATTTTTTTTTATCATAAATATTTATATAATAGGTATTTAGGTATTAATAGGTATTAATGCAGTTGTCATCAATTTCTATGAAAATGTTTGTGTTCACATTGGCAGTGGTACGATAGTATGTATGGTTTGTGTTTCAGATGACCTGGAGGCTGTGCCAGTCAGGCAATTCATCAAACACATCATGGAGCTGTACTCCAACAACCAGCATGGCTTTTCTCAGGAGTTCGATGTGAGCATGGCCTTTGTAGTTGGAGCATGTGAGAATGTGTGTATGTGTTCTGTACATGTACCGGTGCTCCCAGTGGCACATAGGCACAGATGGCTGTGGGAAAAGGACTAATTAAAGAGGAGAGCCTCATTAAAATCACTCCTCTTGCTGGAGGAATCTATGCAGGAATGCAGGAAAGCTTGAGTCTGGTTCATGCCCACAGCAAACATTTACAAGATTCACAAGATTCAAAAACAAGAACCGTGTCTCTTAGAAAAGATTTACTTAAAAACTTTGACAATTACCAGTATCTGCGACACGGTAGGTATCGATTCGTTACAGAGGTGCTTTGTTTTACAGATATAGGAAAACGAAATCTGCACGGTAGATTAATATCTGCTTCATTACGGCTCACTGGGGAGATAATTATTTTGCTGCAGTATAAAATTTATTTCAAATTACATTGATGTGACAATAATTAAATGACTTGGACAAATGGGGCAATATATGTAAATTCTAATCAAAGTGTGGCTAATTACTGGAATAATTAACTAATTGTTTTGTAAATGAGTCTTAAATAATTAACCAGTAATGTGGTCAACAGAAAGAAATTCTGATAGGACTGTAATCAGAATGAAAAAAAAAAAAAAATGGTATGCAACAATTGTTCTCGTGTTTAAACCATCAAGTGGCATCCAGTTAATCATATTAGGGATAAATATTTACATTTTAATCCAAGTCGGTGTAAAAGTAAAACCTTTTGACAGTCAAATTAAACATTGAGTCGAGGAGATTTTTTTTAAAATGGCTGCTCTTATTTCTGTTTTAATTTGTCACATGGGAAATGGAAGATGAAAATGTGTGAGTTGCTTACTACGCTTTAGATCCGGGTAGTCAATGCACACAGAAATCATGCATAACTCTGTACTGCAGAAAAGCAATTGTAGACCTAGCGTAGACTGTAAGTAAGTTATAACTAATTTGAAATCATACCTTCCCCGCAGGAGGTTCAACACTGCACGTCTGAAATGAAGATTACGGCAGAGCATTCAAATCACCCAGACAACAAGCACAAAAACAGATACATCAACATTGTCGCCTGTGAGTTGTCGATTATTATGTGGCAAACATGAACATTCACCTTCTTCAACATACTGTGAATTCATCTGTGAAGTGCTAGCGGTGCATGCAAGATGAAGATAAAAGCTATTAATATCCATCTCTCAATTTTGCATGCATTGCTAGTATTTCTAAATAGATTACATAGCTCGAACAGTGATTCGAATAATACATCATTTATTGCTTTTTAATACCCAGATGATCACAGCAGAGTGAAGTTGCAGCAACTGTCTGGGAAAGACTCCAAGCACAGTGACTACATCAATGCCAACTATGTAGACGTACGCATTTTATTACAAGTGCATGTGTGTTGCTTGTTGCTTTAATGTGTGTTTTATAATGAAATATTCTCCCTCTCAGGGTTATAACAGATCCAGGGCTTACATAGCCGCTCAGGGCCCTCTGAAGTCCACATTTGAGGACTTTTGGAGAATGATTTGGGAACAGAACACCACTGTGATTGTCATGATCACTAACTTGGTGGAGAAAGGCAGGGTATGTAACTAATTCCACAAAGTTTATTTAAAGTGCCCCAATTATGCTATTTTATGCATATGTCTCCTATAATAAATGTACAGGTCAAAGAAACACATTGCAGCATCACCTCTTTTCTCACAGTGTCTGAAACGGTTCGATAAAGGATTCGGTCTCACTCGCTATGCCGGAGGTCAAGAATAGCGCCCCGTTTTTATTTTCAAATTTCATTTTTTTTTTTTTCAAATTTTCATCTGTTTTTCCCATTTCCAGTTTTAATTTTTTTAGATTCCGATTTTTTTTTTTAGACAAGCTTTTTTTTTTGTCCTTTAATATTCACAGACACTACTCCATATCACGTTTTGATTAACTCATTCTGCTTCATGTTATACTATAAATTCCATTTTTCTGACTGTGTTCTGCGATTCTGTCCACATTTCCCACATGGCTGAATAGGGCTCGTTTTTGGTGAACTATTCTGTTAATGCAGACTTTGGTGTTTTGAAATGCAAAAACAGAAGATGTATTTGTTGTTTTTACAGAGGAAATGTGATCAGTATTGGCCGTCAGACAACTGCGAGGTTTATGGGAGCATAATGGTGACTCTGAAGAGTACTAAAGTGCATGCCTACTACACACTCCGGCATTTCATCATACGTAACATTAAACTGAAAAAGGTGCTTTTGAGGATTCATAGAGCATTTACAGAGCATTGTATCAGACCCTGCATTTTGACCTCTGAACTGTCTCTCTCAGGGTCAGAAGGGGAGGCAGAATGAGCGGCTGGTGGTCCAGTACCATTACACGCAGTGGCCAGACATGGGCGTACCTGAGTATGCACTTCCAGTCCTCAAATTCATCTCTCGGTCTACAGTGGCACGCACGCCGGGCACAGGCCCCGTTCTAGTTCACTGCAGGTACTATTCTATGGAAATATAAGCTCCGCCCACTAGCGTGTGAATTGCCAGTTTCAGTGATGTACTTTCTAGTTGTGCAGGGTTTCCCATTCCTACATCATTTTCAGCACAGGGTGTTTGGAAGTGAGAGACTCTTTGCTTTGTACCAAAATGCAATGTCATTTTTATCAAACCATCACTCTCTCTGTGTCCTGCAGTGCTGGAGTGGGCAGAACAGGCACATACATAGTCATAGACAGCATGCTGCAGCAGATAAAGGACAAAGGCACAGTCAACGTCCTGGGATACCTCAAGCACATCCGAGCTCAGCGTAACTACTTGGTCCAGACCGAGGTTATTACCTGTTTGATTTAATACGCTATATTTACACAGACTCAAAATGAACTCTTGAATCACTTTCGGAAGGGAATATTAGTGTACTTCTTACTACACACTGCATACTGTGCAGCATATACTGTTCACTGCAGACTCGTTGTTAAAAATTGTATGTGGAACTACTGTAGTATGCAATTACAAACTAAATTTCATCACATGACCTCATTATTTTTACATGTTGCATATCAGGGTGATTACTGTTAACTACAACTATATAAATTGTTAATTTATAGCTGCTGATTTAGGTTGAAGCACTTAAATTACTAACTGGAAATAATTAAAAATTAAAACTGAAATATACATTTTTAACAAATAAAAAAATATAAAAAAAAACTTAAATGAATCCGTAACAGTAATATTTTAAAAAGCACATAACATAATTACTAGAAATTAAACTAGATTTAAAATTAATACTGAACATGTAGAAATAAAAGCAAATTCATAATGTTAATACCAAAATTGAATAGTATATAAATAAGTATTAGTACTAAAATAACACTGTTGCATATTTAAGAATAAAAAAGGCTATTTTGCATTTTTTAAATTCCATTTTGTGTTTGTCCAGTCAAATTACATTGAATTCGTCATACTAGAAATGTAAGGTCATGTCAAGTGCATTGCATTGTGGGATACAGTTTGCAGTGTTTTCTGATTGCACACTGCACATTTTGGCATGTAGTACGTTGTCTGGGTGTTACATAAATACAGAAAATGTACATGCTGTTCATACTCTACATACTGCATACTGAAAAAAATTACCATTTTGAACATAAACCCATATTTATTCATAAATATAGTGTTCAGATGTCACATTCCTAATGCAAAATGGTTTGTCTTAATGACTATATGTGTGACCTACAGGAGCAGTTTATCTTTATCCATGATGCACTAATGGAAGCTGTGCTTAGTAAAGAGACTGAGGTTCCTGCTTGGCAACTCCATAATTATGTTAACAGCATTCTCACCCCGAGCCCAACGGGACAAACGCGCATGGACAAACAGTTTAAGGTCTGGACTGGATGACTCTGTTGTGTCTCTATGCAATTGTATAAAGATGTTTTTCTCAGTTAGACGACTAACCTGCTCCTCCTTGTGGACGCTCTTGTTACTGTTCCTCCAGTTGTTGACGCAATGCAATTCTCACCTCACGGAGTGTTTCAGTGCCCAGAAGGACTGCAACAAAGAGAAGAACCGCACCTCGACTGTCTTGCCAAGTGAGTCGCTAAACCTTCTAAACCCATGTATCAAAATCAACACTCCAGCTTCTTGGCAATATAGACTTTGCTGTATTCTCAATATACAGTGTAGTGCGCAGTGTAGTAGCACAATTTACTTTAACAATAAATACTATTTAAAATACCCACAAAAAATGTGTGTATATATATTTTTTTACAGTGCATTTATAAGTTGTATTTAATGTTCATTTAACATTAGTATTTAATTTCATGCATTAAATAGATGCACCAAGGATTTTTAACTATAGTAACGAATGCCTAGTGTTATTTTACTATTATTTATATACTATTATAGTATTTATTAATATTTTGAATTAGCTTTCTTAGATACATTTTCAGTTTACAATTTGTTTTAGGGATATTTGTTATGTCTTGCTTTAAAAAAAAATATTTCTGTTCTCTAGAAATATTCTCATATTTGCTATATATATATATATGCATGCATGTATGTGTCTGGGTGTGTATTGCTTAACATAAAATATAACATAAGAAAGTCATTAAGAATTGCAAACAATACTATTTTAAAACACATTGAATGAATGGTACAATACAAGGTTTGGTTGGTTGTGAAGGTTATAGTGAGTTGTTTTTCCCCACAGCGGAGCGGGCACGAGTGGCACTAGCTCCCCTCCCAGGAGTAAAGGGAACAGACTACATCAACGCCTCCTACATTATGGTACAGCAATAAGACTTTACTGGAACATTATACATCATTTTGGATTATAGTTAATAATGCATGGAACATGAATAATTTGCGTACCGGTGTTTTTATCTCTTCATCTGCTCGTCTCATCATTTGCTGTGATTTTCTTGTAGAATGAAATCAATGTTTATCCACTCACAGGGCTATTACAGGAGCAATGAGTTTGTCATTACCCAGCATCCTCTTCCCCACACGACCACAGACTTCTGGAGGATGATCTGGGATCATAACGCTCAAGTTATTGTGATGTTGCCAGACAACCTCGGCCTCGTGAGTACAGCGTTAAAGAGCTACTTGTGAACATGAGTTTTTAAGTGGATGCTTGCTGCGTTATGTAACTTATGTTCTTTTAATACATATTCAGTAAGTTCTGTTAATGCACTCTAAAACATTTCATACCAGCGGGTTATCGTAGCACTTACACTTAAATTCCAATTTAATTATTGTCTTTATAATACTGTTAACTTTTTTAAGAAACTATATCTAAAGAGCACCCTCGGTCTAGTTATAAAATCATTTGTATTTTCTTTTGATAAATATTTAATGTGGAAACAAGTTCAATTATAAATCACCTGAATCTGTTAGCCTTATAAAAATCGATATGATATGATATGCCCTGCTCTTCTTTTTATAGACTGAGGATGAATTTGTGTACTGGCCCAGCAGAGAGGAGCCCATGAACTGCGTAGCCTTTACTGTCACCCTCATTAATACTGACAGACTCTGTTTATCTAATGAGGAACAACTCGTCATCCACGACTTCATCCTGGAAGCCACACAGGTGTCTCACGCACTACACAATCATGACTCTTAAAGGAACACTCCACCGTTTTTTCATATTAAACTATGTTATTCCCTTAACTAAGACGAGTTGATACATACCTCTCTCGTTTCAGTGCGTGCAATCAATCGCTCTGGCGCGCGGCGACACTTTGATAGCACTTAGCTTAGCCCAGTTCATTCATTAGGATCCAAACAGAGATGAAGTTAGAAGCGACCAAACACCTCCACGTTTTCCCTATTTAAATACAGTTACACGAGTAGTTACACGACCAAGTATGGTGAGACAAAATAAAACGTGGCACTTTTCTAAGCGGGTAAAAAGAATAACTATAATGTATGGCGGAATAGCACTTGGGAGCACTTCGACTCGGCGCAGTAAAAAGTCACGTTGGTTCTAATGACAGAAGGGAGAGGGAGAGGGGGAGAGGATTTTTCAGGAGTGATGATATTACTGCGCCGAGTCGAAGTGCTCCCAAGTGCTATTCCGCCATACATAAAGTTAGTTTGCTTGATTAGATGAACTTAATGTGGACATATTAATTTCTGCATAAGTATAACATGCTTATATAACAGGTTTATCTTTGCTGTGCAGGACGACTATGTGCTAGAAGTCCGACATTTCCAATGTCCGAATTGGCCAGATCCTGATGCATCCATCAGCAGCACATTTGAGCTTATCAACATCATCAAAGAAGAGGCAATGACGAGGGACGGTCCCACCATTGTGCATGATGAGTGAGTGTCCTGTGTGTGCATAGAACATGAGTAGTGGCGTAGAGACGCTTTTCCACCGTCAGGCCAAACCATTCTCAATGCTCAACCTTTCCATTCCGTGCCGATCCGGCCCAGCCGGCACGGATACGGTTTCATTTTCCACTGTGGGGCTGAAAACCGAGCTGGAATGTAATACAAATGCCTCAGTCGTTGCCAGAGGTGGACAAAGTACACAACTCCATTACTTGTGCGAAAGTATAGAGACTTCTGGTCAAATATTACTCTGTTATAAGTGAAACTTCGCCACCTACACAGAAACTGGTAGCCAGGCAAGTGACCAATCCCGAGTGGCGACATCACCACGCATTCTACCAGCATGGTTAGAATTCCGCCCGATAACGGTTTGTAACCGTGCCTGCCGAACCAAGCTCAAGTGGCAATACAACTGTATCCCTTCCTTACCGTTCAGCCTGACGGTGGAAAAGCAGCTTATGTAACCAAAAGCAGAGCCTCATGGATTGTGTGTTACAGGTTCGGGGCAGTTTCTGCCGGGATGTTCTGTGCTCTGACCACACTCTCCCAGCAGCTGGAGAACGAGAGTGCTGTGGATGTCTATCAAGTGGCCAAAATGATTAACCTAATGAGGCCTGGTGTCTTCACTGAAATTGTAAGTTAACAAAATGTAACCTCATCACAAAAGTCTGCCTGATGATAAATCCAGAGAGGTCATTGGGGTCTCGTGTAGACGTTTGACGCAGTCTGATTCGAGTTCCAAAACCATTTAAAAATGTTATGTCCCTTCCCATTGCATTTATTTCCTTTTTTTCTCTATTTCTGTCTACTTCTTTTAGGAGCACTATCACTACCTTTACAAGGCTATGCTCAGCCTGGTTAGCAGTAAAGACTGCAGACTTGGCTTCAGCTACATGGATACTGGGATAGTGGTAATGGATGAATCCAACCAGGCTGAGAGCATGGAGTCTTTGGTGTGATGTTTCCAGAAAATGAAATGGAACAAAGTAGTTCCTTGAACTTTCCATGAGGCCTTTTTCCACAGACTCTTGGTGAAATGAAAAGGAAAAAAAAACGACAAAAAAGAGCTTTTATATACTGATAAAAATAAATTCTTTTGATATTTATTTTTGCTGCTTTTTGTTATCCTGCTGAGCGCCACAAACTGCTCTCCAAAACACGTGCACACAGACACACACACCGTCTACTTTGCACTACACTGTCAGTGTTACTACTTGATGCCTAGCTGATTATTGATAATTGTGTTGAAACCGTTTCCGAGTATCACTTTATTCTTGACGATAAAGTCTACAGACATGTGAGGGTGATCAGCGACAGCACATTAACACACACATCAGCCTCATACCCATGAAAACTGTACACAGAAAAGCTCCAACTTAATGCTCATCATGATGCGACTTTTAACCGTCAAGCATTGTGACTTGTTAGATTAATATGTTATTTTTTTTTATTTATTAAGATATGCCATTTTATGTCTAACTTATATACATTATTTCAGTGTGGTATCATAACAGCAACTGTGAACATATATTGTTATCAGTAGCATTTCTATGGTTTTGTAATATATAAAGATATTGATCAAAAAATCTTTATCTCGTTTCCTTCATTTCAGTTGTCATGTTTTCAATGGGCATGCTCAGTACTTCCTCCAACAGGTATGTGACTGTTCTGTTTACACTGGTATTCAGGGACAGGGACAGGTGGTTTAGATCGTACCAATCAGACCATTACTATTTTGTCTTTTTAAACGGGGAAAAATCTAGATAACGTCAGTAAATCGTGGAGTGCCACAGGGATCTGTGTTAGGCCCTTTGCTATTTCCAATTTAAAAAAAATCTGATTAAATGATTGCATAACAGATTAGGACATAAAACTGAGAATTCGTTTGAGGAAGGGGTGAAATACTGAAGTAAAAGTACTCCACTTAAAACTACTAGATATGTTTTTAAATATAAAATTCTCATGTAAAGTCAATGAAATGACACCAATGAAGATATTCACCTGATACACATATGGATGTTATCATTGAACAATTAGAGGATCTACATTCGGAGAAGGTTTTTTTCCCATTCCCATCAAAATTCTCATGTACATACAATGGAACAACTCGGATGAAGATAATCACCTGATACACAGATGGAAGTTGGTGTTGCTTTGGCCATTAACCAGTATGATTTAACACATATTACAACTCATTAATGTTTTGCTTTTAACAATCACAAATGGAAAAAAAAGAATGTTGTATAAGTATTATTCCTACTATGCAGTACATATTCATGTCCCCATAAAAATAAATGGAAACACACGCAACTTATTAGGAACTTTTCCAGTTTTAAGCCAAACATAGTCTTTAAAAAAACAAGCTGATAATAACTTGCCTTAACATGAGAATTTGCTTTTTGTTACAGTCAGTGACTTCCATAGTATTTTTTTTTTTCTTCTACTATGGAAGTCAATAGGTGCTGTTAACTGTCTGGTTACCAACATTCTTTAAAATATCTTCTTTTGTGTTCAACCGAAGAAATAAACTCATACAGGTTTGGTACAACATGAGGGTGAGTAAATGATGACAACATTTTCATTTTTGGGTGAACTATTCCTTTAAGTAGACAAATGAAAAAAAAGTGGGAAATTATTTTACAAAAATATTAAATTCAGATCTAGACAAACACTATTGCACTGTAACTTTGTACACATCACTGTGCGTCAAGTAAATAACATGGATATTAAACTCATTTCTACCACTAGGAGGTGGTAGAATTTCTACCATTATATCTCTGGGAACAGTCCACTAATACACGGGGAACGGGCGCTTTTGCTTTCATCGGTAAAGTGTTTTAGTTACTCAAATGACAGTGCCACCTACATTTTTTAGAAATAACACTTCTTGTTATTACATTTTATGCATATATCTTCAAGCAAAGCAAACATGATGGCATACCAACAATGTTTATTTTCCCTTCTCTCTAACCCGTGCACATGTAAAAGTGAGCTCGCCCACGTGTGACGTATTTCCTTCATGACTATGTGATGCCATCTTGATACGAAAATAGTGTCGCATGAGTTAGATGATACGGAATATTATTGTCTTGCTATTATATACAAAGACTGCGTTATTTTGCTTTATTCCAATTAGAGTAGAAACGGACACTGTTGAGAGTATCGGTCTCCGTGAGCGTCGTGTTAACTGGTTCATTCATTGATCCTAACAGTCACATTTTTTTTTTCTGAACGAGGAGCGTGGTGGCGCTAACAAAGGAATATCTGGATCCGAGCAGTTGTTCATTGGTAAGGTTAATTGTATTCTTTTCATTAATAATACACAGAAGAATATGTATTTACACCGCATATCGACCTATTAGTTGTCGGTTGAGGCAGTATTTTACTGTTGCTTAGCGAAAATGATTCGCGAGTTGTTTGCAAGCGCTATGCACTGAAGTCGCGCGCACGGCCGTCAGCTCACATTACAACTAGCGGTAACATTTTGATTCAACCTAGTGACTCGATTCTTTTGAATCAGTTTACTAGAAAGATTCATTTGCTTGACACTTTTGCTATTTACATCGTAATGACACATTTTCTGGAAATACTTCTTATTATTCCATATCAATTCTACCAAGAAAATGCTTAGTACAGATCTGTCATTTTCACAATAATAACCTACATTTCAATTTTCAATAACGTATTTCGTTCACGAACGTTGTCTCGTTCAGTTCCGTTTTGACGAACGTTAGTTCACAATCAAAACACTGACTTTTTCAATGAAGGGGCGTGGTCGTTCCGCGTGTCCAACCAATGATATTGATCCTTCACAGCCCGCACTCGATTGTTATTGGTTCGCTATAGTCAGTCAAGTCTTTAAAGACAGTATAACAGTCGAAGATACACGAGAGAACGATTCGATCAAAACAATTATTTCACGATGGAAGAAGCACCACAAATTACATTTACTTACCAACAGCTCGACTCAGGAGAGATGGCCGAGATGTACATTCGCGTCGCGGAGGAGGAGAACGAGGAGCCGATGGAGATCCCGTCGGAGGACGACGGCACGGTGCTGCTGTCCACGGTGGCCGCTCAGTTTCCAGGGGCTTGTGGCCTGCGCTTCCGGAGCCCGGTGTCTCAGTGTATGAGGGGAGTTCGCCTGGTGGAAGGAATCCTGCACGCCCCCGAGAACGGCTGGGGTAACCTGGTCTATGTGGTCAATTACCCCAAGGGTACGTTTTATGTTCACTTAAGTTACAATAGGCCTCGGACCTAATATAAATATGAGAAAGGTTTTGAGAAACATTCTAATGATGGTCAAAATCATGTTTTTTAATGTAAAATGACATTAATAACCCTAACTTTTTCCCCTCGAAGGCAAAAGAGGTCATTGTATCTATTTTAGGGTTAATTTAGGCATGTGCTTTATAATTTAACAGTGAGGTTATGTCATAACCATAGTTGAGCACATTTGGGTGTTCTTCAGTATTTCTTTTGTCTATCTTTAGCTGTAAAAATGCAATGCATTTTGATTTAATGGGGTTGTTTTTGTTGCATGAATGGTTTGGATATGAAAACATTTAACAAGTGAACTTTTCTATTCTAGAAACGGCTCTGCCAGATAATAAGAGGAAGATGGATGAGATTGATGCTTCTTCTGCAACAAAGATCAAGAGAGGAGATCAGAAGACTTCAGATCTGATTGTCTTGGGTCTGCCATGGAAAACTACAGAACAAGACTTAAAAGACTACTTCAGTACGTTTGGAGAAGTCATCATGGTGCAGGTAAAACATACTGATATAAATATAAGATGTGATCGTCTTTGTACTGTCATATTTTGGTGAGAGCTATCCAGCTATTAAAAATAGAACTAGACTCGACTGTCATTCTTGAAGTCGGATTAGATCTGGTATGAATTCAGTTCTTGACTTGATTCTGTTACACTAGGTCAAGCGGGACGTAAAGACGGGGAATTCAAAAGGGTTTGGGTTTGTAAGGTTTGGTGACTGGGAGTCTCAGGGTAAGGTGATGTCACAGCGGCACATGATTGACGGCAGGTGGTGTGACTGCAAACTACCTAACTCTAAGGTTAGTGTCTTTTTTATTTTTTTATTTAAAAGTTTGGGGTTATTAATGTTTTTGAAAGAAGTTTCATATGCTCACCAAGGCTGCATATATTTGATCAAAAATACTGTTAAAACAGTAATATTGTGAAATATTGTGTGTTAAATTCTAATGTTTTCCACTTTGAATATATTTTTAAAATGTAATTCCTTCCTGTGATTGCAAAGCTGAATTTTCAGCATCATTACTCCAGTCTTCAGTGTCACATGATCCTTCAGAAATCATTTTGATTTGCTGCTCAAGAAACGTCTTATCATCAATATTTTTGTGGAAACCATGATAGTTTTAAATAAATTTTGTAACATTATAATTGTCTTTACTTTGACCAATTTACTTTACAGACCTTTGAACGATAGTGTATATTAGAGCTGCACGATTTATCGTTAATAGACCGCGATCAACAATTCACCTGTCTATTAAACCTTTGATAAAATAACACTGGAACATTCAGATCTGTTTTGGCGCTTCCGCTGAGTCAGAGAGAGCAGTTGTTGTGTTGTAGCATATTTTTGAAATATAATTTCCCTAAATTTGTTTCATTTTTCGACTTAAAGGAACAGTTCACCCAAAAATGAAAATGTTGTCATCATTTACTCACCCTCATGTTGTACCAACCAAACCTGTATGAGTTTGTTTCTTAATTTGTTCATATTAATTAAACAATTTAAATAGACCGCAGCAATTAACATTTTGTCAGAACCTCTAGTAAATTACATGTTTTGTTGTCTATTCAGATCTCTATTTTAAACAATTTATTTATTTATTTTATTCTCATTCAGAATTGTGCAGCTCTAGTGTATATTATAAATTGTTACTTTTAATTAATTAGCCATTTATAAATGAAGTGTCAGATATTCACTTTTAGGGTGCTAAACAAAATGATGTGTCTGAACATTTTACAGCAAGGTCCAGATGAACCAATGAGGAGCAGGAAAGTATTTGTGGGCCGTTGCACAGAGGACATGAGCGCTGATGAGCTCCGTCAGTTCTTCATGCAATATGGGGAGGTCACAGATGTCTTCATTCCTAAACCATTCAGAGCGTTCGCTTTCGTCACCTTTGCAGATGACCAGGTAAGCTATTGTTTTTTTTCTCATTGATCTTAAAGTGCCCTGTTATGCTATTTTAAAGGTTCCTATTTTTGTTTTGGAGGTCTCATGCAGTAGCATCCAATGTAAAAAAAAACACTTTAATTTTCTCATAATGTACATTGCAGCATCACCTCTTTTCTCACATTTTTCACATTGTCTGAAATGGTTCGAAAAAGGATCGTCTCTCTACACCCCTCTTTTCCGAGAGCTTACTCTTTCTCTGATTGGTCAGACGACCCAGTCTGTTGTGATTGGTCTACCGCTTACAGAAACAAAACTCCCATTACCATATCTGAATTTCAGCTCTGGATCTTCCTTAGCACTTGTATGACACAAACAGTAATGATGCAGTCAGTTTTATCATATCAATTGGAGCCCTAGTCCTTTCGCAGTGTCTTCTCAACATGTCTACAACACGAATCAAACTCTTCCAGGCCTTGAAAAAGCATAATAGGGGCACTTTAAGGTGATAAACCAGGGATAAAGACCTGTTCACAAAAACAGAAATTAAACTAAAACTGTAAAAAATTAAATAACGCAAGATACAGGCCACGTGGCTAGATTAATTTGCACTTTGTGTAATTTCTCATATGAATGCATTTCAATTCAAGGTCTTGTTTGTGGTGATTTTTCTATTGGTATGAGAATTTACGTTTACTTTTGCTGCATTCTGGAATTTATTGTTTAATATTCTATTCTGGATTATAATTAATATTTTTCATCTTTCCTCCAGGTTGCCGCTTCCCTGTGTGGAGAAGATCTGATCATCAAGGGCATCAGCGTGCACATCTCCAACGCTGAGCCAAAACACAACAACACTAGGCAGATGATGGAGCGGGCAGGGCGCTTTGGGAATGGGTTCGGAGGTCAGGGTTTTGCAGCCAGCCGCAGTGGCATGGGGGGTAGTAGCTCCAGCAGCTTGGGAAATTTCAACAATTTCAATCTCAACCCAGCCATGATGGCTGCCGCCCAGGCCGCCCTGCAGAGCAGTTGGGGTATGATGGGAATGTTAGCACAGCAGAATCAGTCAGGTGCGTCTGGCACGAGCACAAGCGGCACTAGTGCCCCTCGGGACCAGCCCCAAACATACAGTTCGGGGAACAGCAACTACAGCAGCTCAGCTGCTCTCGGCTGGGGCTCCGGCTCTAACTCCACCACAGGTGGTAGTGGGTTTAACTCCAGCTTTGGCTCTGGTATGGAGTCTAAGTCGTCAGGGTGGGGTATGTAAATCGGTTTGTGTTTGAAGTGTTGTATTTCTAGCGCATTTGGTAAGTATTTTCCGAGAGACTTATCTTGTCACGTGTGTTTGGGAGTGGGGATGGGTGAAAAGGGAGACAGGGGACAAAAAAAAGAAGAATGTTTTTTACACTGAATGGAATTTAAGTTAGTGTTTAGAGTGAGATGTTAACCAAGATGCAACATTAATGTACTATCTTTGGAATTATGTTTTTTTTTTTTTTTAATGTTGTATTGTCTTGGTCGATACAAACTAAGCATTTCAACTGGATTCTTGTAATGCATGTTGTTCAATCTGTGGATATCTGAAAATGCATGAGAATTGCATAATCCTTCAAGTACATTTATTATTATTTAGGACAAAAAAAAAGACATTTGCATTGGAAAGAATCTGGTTGAAACCTGAACATATTGTAAATTCAGCTTTATGATTCAGTCCAGTTTTATGGAAACCCTTTAAAACAAGCCTTCATCAAAATCTCTTCTGCAGTTGACATCTGTGGGGTTTGCCTGGGAAGAGCGCCCTCTATGGCAGCACAGTGTGGCTGAGGTCATTATGTCACCTTCCTCCCCATGTCTATATGCTCTCATCGCACGGCTCGATGACACGGTGGGTGTCTCCTTTTTCTTAATCCACTTTTTAAGACAAGAAGTGCGCAGAAAGTGACGTTTTTAAACAACCCTTGAGTGCGATTGGTGATATGGCGAAGAGTGAGAAGGCTGCGAGTGAGCGAAGAAAGTGTGGAGCGCACGAACGAAAAGACTTGCGAGTGCGATGAACGAGCCGAAATGTGACTGCAGTGGGTGGGTTTGGTGAGCGAGTGAATGAGAGCTGCTGATACTTCCCAGCTTTCCCCTTAATTGAGCCCAAATTGACGGACATTTTGTTCATGTGTACCTCAAAGATTTATTTTTATTTAAAAAAAAAATTTTGGTCTCCCTAGGTTCCATTTTGCTTTTCTCCTTTAGTATACTGACATGTGCTTATATAGTTAGTGGAATGTTGTGATGATGATGATGATGCATACTTTGTCTTGCTTCTATAATCCCATCTGAATGCTGTATGGTGTGTGTGCTTTTTTTTTTTTTTTTTTCTTGTAACTTGACCTGTAAGTGTGAGCTTTGATATGGATGACATCTTCAGTGGACACTGAGGGGGGAAAACATGAGTGATGGTGTAAGTGCGACCTGTATGTTGAGTGCTGTGGATGTCTGTGGAGTTTCCCTCTAGATAACGTTGCTCAGTGTTTTCAAAGGCATTTTATATGACTTGTCAAATGAAGGGAGTGCTTCAATAAAACTAATTTGAATAGATTGCCATTTTCTCATACTGGTTTGTCACGTGATGTTTGAAAGCAAATACCACACAACTAATTGAATTCACACATTTAGGGGCCTGGAATATGGCTGGTCGCAACTGAACCCCAGGCGGGAAGTCTGTTTGGGGATGGAGGAAGATGGAGGATGCTGTGGTTCTGCATCTCTGGTAACGGCCATGGACACGGTAGACTGTAGCAGAATCTGATAGGTGCTTCCAGACGAGGTGCTAACTCAAAACACTTCAAGCGTAATACATTTCAATCTGAAAACCTGAGCTGAGATGATATTAGGCTTGATTTAGTTTGGTTTTGAGAAAGCAGCTTGTTGTATTCAAATGCAGGCATAGGTTTTTCAGGTCCATGTTTTTTAAAATGTTTGAATTAAAATATTTTAGATTATCTGTATTGTTTCATAGAGCTTCATATTCCCAAGAAAGTCGTGTTTATAGGATTCTTTATTACAATAAAACACAAATTAACTCATGTTTGAGTATAACAATGATTGGTGTTAAGTATTTAATGTGATTTATGTACAGCTGTTTTATTACATGCAAAAACCAAGTACTTTTGTGCAACTTATAAAAATGTGAATTTTGTACATTTCTTTAGATCAATCTTCAACCTCGTTCTCGTCAGCTTCCATGTCTTTACTCTTCCTCTTGGCAGCATTCTTCTTCCTTTTCTCCTTCAGTTCCTGGTTGTTCAAAGCCAGTTCTTCACTTTTCTGCTGAATGTAGTTGTACTGTAAGGATAAAGCAAGGGTACGGTGTTTTTTCATTAATTACCTTGTACCTTACAAGTAAATATTTTGTATTACATGAGCACTTGGCAGAATGTTCAGTTATTTAGATGTATCTTTAAAGAAATGTTTTTAGTTAGTTAAATTAACTATAATTTAATCATGTATAAATTTACACGGTTACACTTTATTTTAAGGTGACAATTACATTGTACTTAGACAATTACTGAGTAATATTAACTACATGTACTTATTATAGAATTAGGTTTTGGGTTAGTTACTTGTAATTATGCATAAATTACTGTTAAAACTATAGTAAGTACATGTAGTAACGTGTAACTATGACACCTTAAAATAAAGTGTTACCTTTACAACGTAAAATTAGATTTTCCCTAACAGTCACAAAGTACTCACTTATATACCCAAGCATTTTATATTATTTTAAATATTAACATTTAGGCCTGTGGCTGGGTGCATAAACATAGCCATAATGTTAAGACAGTGTTTTAAGTTCTGGCATGATCCGGGGCAGTCAATCTTAGTTTTCGTTATCAAAGTAGGCTTATCTACGTTTTTATGTAACTGATTTTAAAAAAGCTATTAATCATCTTAAAGAAAATAAATTGATGTCTAACTTGTAAGACTAGTCTTAGAGGTTTATGCAACCGGCCCCAGGTTTCACAGACAGGGCTTAGATTAAGATGAGATTAGGCCTTAGTTCAAGATGAGATTAGGCCTTAGTTCAATCATAACATTTAAGTAGCTTTTATAAATGTGCCTTAGAAAAAAACATTACTGATGTGCATCTTGAGACAAAACGGCACTGACATATTTTAAGAAATGTCAGTGCAAGTTGTTTTCAGTTGAAACAGCTCAGTAATGCATTTTAACCTGGGATTAGGCTTAAGCCTTGTCTGTGAAACCGGGGGGACATGTAGGCTATAACATATGATGGGCTTCCGAAGCTTGGAAAATATATCTAGGAGGTAAGAAACAGAACGAGAGTGAATAAATGTGTTTACAAAACCTTTGAATAGTTTTTAACTTCCTTTTTTACAGTGTCATTTTTCGTTGTTGGGTGGGACCTTACAGATTATTTGCACACAAAAAAGGTGATAAGTTTCATATCTGAAATCATCCTACCAGTGCAGTGGTTCTCCTCGCTGTCAGCTTCACATCATCCACTGTAACTGTGTGTCTTTTAGCATGTCTGCAAACATGCAATATATGCCTCAGCACAAGTAAAACATCTTTATGTGATTAATAATCAAGGAAAACCTACTTTTGCACTAAGTTTACCTCGCAAACGCTTCCAAGTCCTTGGCAAATATATCTGGAGAGGTAAGAAACAGGACGAGCGTGAATAAATATCATGTTTAATCCTACCGAAATATGAACGTCACAAAGCCCAATCTTACCGCACTGTCTGAACGCAGTCTCTGCAATAGCTGCTATTGTCTGTTTGGTGATTTGTTTCTCGCAGTCTGCAGCGATGTGTTGACAGAGAGAGCCGACAGTGTAGTGAACGGCAGCTTTCAGCCTCTAAAAGAACATAAATACTGAGAGGCGGTATTAACATTAAGTGACATGGCATCTGACGCACAGAAGCCAATGGCACATGTCACTATGCGTATTGGCACATCCGGTGGCACATCCGGTCTTCATTGGCATGTGCCAGTGGATAGTGGCATGTGTCACTGACATTATTGGCATGTGCCAGTGGTGGAGTGGCATGTGTCACTGACATCGCGACACACTGACACCTGACTGACACCGAGTCGCGGAACATGTCACCGTGTTGCGACACATCCAGTAGTGACTGACAGATTAATCGAACACCTATAGCCTACTGACGTAATTGTGGCACAAAATCCTGAATAAATAGCCTCATTTTGTGATATTTAAAATAACAATTAAACGAATTAAAGTGCATTAATATTTTATCAAACGTGTTATTTGTGTCACGTCTGTATTTGATTGGTATATGTGGCACTGAATGTTTTGTAATACCAGTGCTACTTTATGTTGTTTATCTCGCAAAGTCACAAACTGGCCATTCTAGGAAAGACATGAAATAAATCTACCATGGGTCACTACGAATAACGTATTAACAGTCGCGTCCGTTTCTGTAACCTTTATTGATGCATGATGCTCCATGCACGCCAGTAGGTGTCAGTATAAGTCCACACTGGCTAGCGCAAAATAACCTAAAACTTGCGACAGTTGAGGAACATCTGGTGGTGGTGGTGGTGGTGTATTTGTTTGCGAGTAAGACGCTAGCAAAAAAATATATATATATAATCATTATACTCATTATAATCATAAACTATAATCATTATACCACAATCATTTTGGTCAAACATGAACGGTAAGTCAAGCGATTTCTTCGTCGATACTGAGGATGAGTAGGCTAACTTAAGTCAATGAAAGTAACTTAAGTTAAAGTAAGCCATCGAGATAAAAATTCCCAAAAATGAAATACCCTTAAATATGAATAACGTAGAATGATGTAGATTCCATTGATTATTACATTATGTATAATATGCATGTCATGCAGTGGTATAGCCTGCTATAGCTTATAGGCTGAGCGTAGGCCTACTTAAGTAGTATCGTAAAATGTTATTCGCATATACCACTATAATTTATAAGCTATAGTTTAGAATTGTAATTATATAGTATTATATTATAAAATATATGATTATATAAACGCAATTGTTTATTAGGTGCAGTATTGTATTGTTTTGTCCCTTAGGTCTTCAAACGTTCAAAGACCGTATTAGTTTAATTAAGGCCAATGAAGGGAAAAACTGCCAGCTATGCAGACAGGCTGTGGATGGGTCAGAAGAGCACCTAGAAAAAAAACATTTTAAATATGCTGTGCACTTCAAAGATGGGGATTTTGGTGAGCATATGTTGGTTTTGTAACATATGTTATTCACTAAATTATTAGTTTTATTATACACTATTCTCTTTATGTGTTTTTTAACAGTTCTGTTCACTGTACCATGCTTTTGTGACAAAATTGACAAATTAAAAAGAAGTCACTGGCATTGCTTTAAGTGTGACAGGATTTTACAAAGGCGAAATGCATTTGAAGATCATCTGCAGAAACATGGTAGGAATTAATTATGCTATTACATGATTATTAATCATGCTATTGCCAAACACATAACCTATTAAAAGTACTGTCACTGACTTAATATATTTGTTTTGCAGGTTGCATGGTAACACCATTCAGAGACCTGCCAAATAAAAGTATGCATTTGTTAATTTTATATTTGCATAGTTATAATTTTCTGTTGATATTTCAAGCCTACAACACTTAATGTTTTCGGTCATTTCATAATATCTAAATTGGAAACTAATTGTTGTAACAGATGACATTTAGTCTTGGTCTCTATAGTATGTGTACATAACATGGTCCATAGCTATTAATTAAGCCTGGTACATAACAACATATGACATACTAATCAAACTCACTCGCTAATTCTGAAACTGCTACTGTAATTTATTTACATTTTTAGGTGAGCCAAAGAAAAATGAAAATGCAGTGAGTGCTCCTGTTGGTGAGCAGAGCTTTCTGTGTTGCCACTGCTCATCCTCTTTTACTACAGCAGGGAGTCTTCGTAGACATGAAAAAGAGTTTCATGCAACATCAGATCCTGTTTACTGTGTTGATGTACAGCAAGGCATCTTCATCACAGCCAAAAATAGTAGAGGCCAAAGAGTCCCAATACATATGCAGAAAAGCACCACCTCTCAAGTCATTGGCTGTGAAGTAGCAGAGTGCCGGGAGTTCATGACTCTGGCCAAACTTAGTGGAAAGCCTGGTGCAGAGTGTGAACATTTAATCAGAGTTTCTTCTGCTCCACCATACATTCCTCCTGAGCCTGTGAGAGAAGAATCTTTGAAGACGATGCAGGAAAAAGGACTGATTTCCACCACCAGACTGACGGAGTGCACTGAACTTAACAGTTCAGCGTCATTAGAGGGAATCTGCTCTGTTTTTCCTATTTTCTTTGAGAAACATGGATATTCTGGCAGATTTGTTTACTTTTCCATTTATTCGGGAAAGAAAGAAAGATGGTGCCTCTTTGGGCGGACAAGAGTGTCCTTTGACAAATTGTTGGGGGACTGGTATTGCCTTTGTAAAAGCACAAAGAAACAGTATCGATGTGTCCATATCTATATGGCAATGTGGTGGCTCTTCCAAGAAAGAGAAGATTTATTAATTGAGTCTTTCAGAGCAGACAGTGACTTGTCAGGGGACCCCTCTGAAAATGAAGAGATTGAACTTGGTGTTGTAGGGGAAGGACTAAAGAAGCACCAACTCGTTGCCATGACCAACTATCTCTGGCAAAACAAAAGAATACCAGAAACTTTGCCACAGCAATTAAGGACTCAGGCAAGTCAGGTCCCGATAAGGTTTGAGCCCACAGAGGCAACATGTCCTTATTGCCCTGGGCCAACCCCACCAGGTCTCACAGAACCAGTGGTTGCCACAAAGACTGCGTCAGTCTACGATATAGATTCAGTGAAGAAAGGTTTGTACATTCAATAAAAAAATTCAAACATTTGTAAATGTGTGATAATGCCACAGTAAAGTATGGTTTTTTTTTTTGTTCTCTCTCCTAATAAAGGTGTTACAGTGTGTGTTAAATACTGCCTGATCTGCAAGACACCAGTCAGATTTCAGGAATACACTTCAGGTTTTCATAATTTCAATAATAGAATCATTTTGACTACTCGTCTATGTGCTATGATGACATCTGCCCTAAAGGTAAGAAAAAGTTATTTGTAATACATATGAACAGCATGTCAAATTGATTTTAAAGTATGTATTTTAAGGAATATTTTTTTAATTACCACACTTTAAAGACAAACACGGCCATTGGGCGATTTTTGTCAATGATGGAGGACCTTCTTCAAGTGACAATTCACCACAACACCCTGAGGAAAGCATTTTTTCATTTCTGGGCAATGACCAGATATAGCTATGACTTTTCTTGTATTCGCTGTGGCCATGAACCACCTATCCTAATTGCTGATGGTAATTGGAAGGTGGCCTTTGATTTACCTGGTAAGCTATTTATAGAAATTACAGTGTATATAAATAAAAGTCATTTATGATTGGTGTAGTGAATTTATGACATAATTTTTTCCACTAGTCAATCTCCTGAAGAGACCATGCACTGAGAATGTACAACCAAGTGACCTTACAGTTGATGTTGATGAGAGATATTCATCATTGGAAAAGGAATTAATTTGTGTTGGTTTCAGTTATGGTAAGAACTATACTCACAAACATTAATTTATGTGATCATATGGATTGTCATTTAAATACTACTTAATTGCTAAGATATATAATTTGTCCTTTCCCCCTTCATCACCTATAGAAACAAAAGAGAGAAACCCTTTCTCCAGTGAACTGTCCTACTCATCTTTTGCCCCTTGGCTTGGATCCTCCTGCAGAGCTGGAAAAGTTTTAACAAAAACAGAGATCCTCAAAGGGTTTTCAGATCGTCTAAGTGACAAGTCGCCACCTGTGGACTCGCATGCTGCTGAGGACACAGTGCTAAAACTGCTAGAATCAAAAAAGGTATTACTATGCCATAATTATTACTTATAAACACACATTTTATTGTGAATCAAAAAACTAAATAGTTACATTTCTTTTTCAAGCCTTCCAAAAGTGAGCTGCTGGCAGCATGTGCACAACTTGGAGTATCTGTTGCTGGCTCTGCCTCAGATATCATTAATCGCTTGGAGGAGCTACTTCTATACAAAGACATTTACCCCAAAATGTTCATCAAACTACAGAAGACTGGAGGTATGGCAACAATGTACAATTTTTCAATTGAGTTCGTTAGAAGAAATGTTTTAGCTTTTGTCGATCCCTTTTTTCAGGTGGTGTTCTCCATGTTGGCTGCCCACATGCCATTGTTTACGTTTGTTCACCTCTTTGGTGGCAAGAGTCAGCGAGGGACCACGTTGATGCGCTTTTGAATTTAAAAACTCCACCGACTATCTACATTTCAGATGTAGCGGGACGTGTTGCACGACATGCTAACAATAGAACTCGACAGACATTTTTCAGACCTTTTGATGGCAGATTGTGTGAGGCCACAGCTGAAAATGTGGCCAAGGCCTCAGCCAAGGAGCTTGTCGTCCATTTACCCTGGGTTAAAACCATGATAGAAGGTGGACGTGTCCAGAGTCAAGGTAATCAAACCACTGAAGCACTTGACGAACCTCACCCTATCACAGGAACTTCAGATAGACTTTCACTGTATGACCGCTTCCATCAACGTAACCAAAAACAGGAAAAAGAGAAACTGAGAAGCCTTGATCTTGTCCCAGAGCTCCTTGGTCTCATTAACTCTTCAATGGCAGAGCAACTCAATCGGGAACTTGCCAACTCTCGATACTTTCTTTGTCAGCTGAAAGATGTTCATTTTATGTTTGCACTTCGTTTAGTGTTTCATTTGCATAACAGTAAAGTGAATAAATCATTCATGGACAAAATGATGAGACAGACACAAGGCGCAGCTGAAGTTGGCCTGGATGGCAGGCTGAGTCTCTTCACTACATGTGAGATTGATATCTTATCTTAATTTGTGCATTTAACCTTATAACTATCTTGCATAAACGTTGATCTAATCACTGTGAATTGTTACAGATAGAGGCACTGACTCAGGATTTCAAATTCCTGAGCATGTCAAGGAAAAGAAGAAAGAAGTAATCTCGGATGAAGGACTACACTTTAGCACATCACTTTTCCCCATCTTGAAGGAAAACAAGGTATCATTGCAAATATTTAGATTTGGTTTAGCACAAATTGATTTTCAATAACAAAATCATGTCATGGTGGAAATGTTATCATAGTGTGTTATCATTCTACATGTCATTATTTACCTGTAGGACAAGCTTTCTGAATTGTACAACACTGTACAAAATCATACTTCAGTCCTTGTGCAAGTTGGCAACTGTACAGCAACAGTTAAAGACTTAAAGTCAATCTATCCTGCACAATCCATTTTACCTGAATCAGAAGACATCCTACCCAACCAACCATGGCTGACTGATGATGTATGTACAGTATTTTTGTGTGCCATGGCCATGGGTATTACAATGTAAACATGGTTTACGAGGACACTTCCTGTAAACCAAATGGCTTAAAAAATATATACTCTTCTTTTTTTGTATTCTAAAAATGCAGGAAGTTTTCTGTGATGAGTAGGTTTAGGGGTACGGTTAGTGTAGGGAGATAGAATATACATTTTGTATAGTATAAAAAGAATTACGCCTATGGAGAGTCCCCTTAAACCACATATTCGTGTGTGTGTTTATGAAACATTAACACGTATTTATGTGTAATAGGCTGTCAATATTAGAGTAGCACAGCTTGCATCTACAACACCCAATGTAAGTACATTATACTATTTTTCAAGAGATTTAAAAAAAATACTGAATTAATTATATATATACTGTATGTATCTATGTATGTATGTATGTATGTAATAATTATTTATATCAACTTTCTGCAAGGTTGTGATGCTCCCAACATTTACATTTATTAGCTGGTGGAGAGACTGGATCACTCAAACAAAAATATCCCCTCGGAATGTATCATGCTTGAAGGTATACTGTTCATGTACACGCAATCACACATATATATGTGTAGTTGTGTGTGTTTATAGATTGTTATGGAAATAGCAATTATTACACAGAATTTTTTATTTTTTATTTTGGGAAGAACCTTAAAGGAAGCGACACTGTGGTTTTTCCTCGATGTGTCAGTACGAGTGAGAATCCTGAGATTGGGAACCACTTCATTTTGTGGGTTAGTTGAAATAATTAGATCCTACAAATTTATTTTAACATTTGTTTTCAAGTCTATTTTTATGTACATCTTTTCTTTTTGATATCTTCAAACTCAAAGGAGTTCTGTGGTCAAAGTCATGAGATCCGGGTGTTTGATTCCATGGAGCTTCACAAAGATATACCAAAGCGTCATATGGAAATACTTTGGTAATGTATTTGCACCCTTTTTAAAATGTCTGTGCTGCAACACACTAGGTAGATATAAAGCACATTGACCATTCAGTCAAACTGTATCTGTATTAAAGATGTATTTTTGTCTACTGTAAAGTAACCATGTGTAATCTCTTAGTCATAAATGACTATTACATATGGTTTATTTCACATTAATATAAAGGCAGGGTAATCTGAATTAACTTTCAATATAAATGTACAGTCTGCACTTTATTAGATTCAGATCAGCAGTGTCTAATAATGTTCTTGTCT